>NW_007726129.1:684066-692456 GCF_000696425.1 Galeopterus variegatus | reverse complement strand
GTTGCTCCCGCGCCTCGCTCAGCCAGTGAGCGGGAGCCGGTCTGTATGTGGGATCCAAACCCTCCGACGGGAGCGCCGCCGCGCTTCCCAAGCAGCGCACTATCCAGTGCGCCACCGGGCCGGCCCTGATTTCGGACTTCTAACCTCCAAAATTGTAAGATGAAAAATTCCACAGCATCATCAAACTACAGCAGAATTCCTCAGTAGGAAGTGAATTTATTCTGGGTGAGGGAAGAGGTTTATTTTGATTGAGCAGAGGCCCTCACAGAATCAGAATCAACCTCTTCCCTTGCCCAGAATGGGGGAAGCCACAGCCATTGGGTCTGGTTGAGCTATGACCTGGCAAGACAGACGCTGAAAAGGCGCTGGAAGAGTGTACAGCAGACAGGGGACAGGAAAGTGCTCAGAGGAGAAAAACAGCATTTTGCTGTTGAAAATGTAGGGGCCAGCTGCTTGAGGGCCCTGGTCAGAGGAGAGCTGGTGATGAGGAATTTCACCTCCTGCTGAGGGGTTCTGTTGTAGTTTCACTACTCTGAGGGTTTGCAGAGAAAAGGGAGGGAATTTTCTCCTTAGCCACACTTCTGAGATGATTGCGAATTGCCTCCTATGCACTCTCCTTATTTTAACATCCAGGGATAGTGGGTGAATCTCTCTCTCCGTGGGTGTACCTGCCACAGACAGGGAGGCGGAGCAGGGCCTGCCAGGAGAACCTGGGCTGGGCTGCACTGGCTCCCTCATTAAAGTGAGGAGGTTAAAGTAAGGATCTCTGAGGTCCCTTTCAGCTTAAAATGCAGAGTCTTCCTGAAAAGGATCAGTTTCCTTAACATTGCACAGATATGGGACCCCATTCTGGCTTACAGAATTTTAGTTATAATGGTTAATATTCACACAGTCCTCAGGGGAGCTTCACAGTCATTTTCAAAGTTATTAGCTCACAGATCTTCACAACCACTTATGAGGGAGGTAATATCACCCAATTTTATAGATGAGGAAACTGAGGCTCAGAGAGGTGAAGTAATTGGTTCAAGTGAGGTGTCAGAGCTGGGATTTTGACCTAAGTTTTCTGGCCTCCTTGTCACCTCCTTAATGGTACGGAAGAGATTTCAAAGATCATCCCGTTCATCCCTATCCTGTGACCTTGTTCTTTGAGGCTAAAGACTTTTCCTGGGATTCTGCAGGGAGTTACCAGCAAACTGGGTTGGGTTTTTCTTCCTAGTGGTCTTATCCCTGTACCCCAGACCTCTGCTTCAGCCATAGACAGGGGGCCTTGGGCTGCCTCATTACCCACTAACAGGTGTTTCCTAAGCTTGGCACTGTTCCAGGCTCTGCGGGGTGCTCTGAGCATGGAGGAACAGACAGGCGCAGGAGAAGCAAGTCATAGAGGCAGATGTGGGTGGTTCTGGAGCCTGACGGTGGCTGAGGGGGGTGCTGCAGGAGCCATTGGGGTGCTGTTACCCAGCAGAGCAGCACTGGGGAGAGGGAAGATCTGGAGGCCTCAGTAGGAGGTGGGCAGCACACACTGAGGGTGAACATGAGAGGGTGGGAGGCCTGAGGTGACCCATGGCTTGGTCTGGGGAGGTGACCTGCCCAGTCCAGGCCTGCCCTGCGCAAAGCCAGAGGAACTGGTTCTGTATTTTATGGGTGATGCTATCTTTGCTAGCCCTTCTTTCTGTCTCATGAGAGCCAACACCGGCAGAGTCCTGGCTGAGTCCTTCAGGGTTCTGGCTGTGGGGAGATGCCAGGCTGGTGCACACAGAGGCACGGGTTGGTGCACAGGGCCAGGGATGACTGTAGCCCTCCCTGTCTTGGCCATTGCTCTTGGGAGGACAGTCTCTCCTGGTTCCTCTCTTTGACCAGGAGTACTGCCATGTCCTTGTGTATACATGACACAGTGTGATTATCCTAAAGCCACTGTCTCAGGCTTTGAATCCTGAGCCCTCCCCCAGGGCATTAAGTCTGCTCTCTGCCCACTTTACTCACCCCTCCACAATGGTGCCATGGGGTCACAGGGGAAATAAGCACCTGCAGAGATCCTTGTGACTCCTGGGCACTGTCTGTAGAGTTTTGGTGCTGTGTGCCAGGGGCAGGTGGCATCATTAAACAGTCAGGCCTTCTGATCAAGCTGGGCTTGACTCTACCATGATGTGGGTGAAGTAACTTCACCGACCCCCGATTCTGTCATCTGTAAAATGGAGGTAATCACAGTAGCCACATAATAAGAGGGCTGAGGGGAAGAAATGAGAAAATCCATACAGAATGTTTTAGCATGGTGCCAGGCACCAAAATACTCAATAGATGCTGTGGTGTTCTCCTGCAAAGCTGTTGCCCTGGTGACTCTGTTATAAACCAGAAGCACATTCTTAAGGAAACAGTTCCTGAAAAAAGGTGCAGAAACCTTCTCACAGGAAGGTGTGGAAGAGGAGCCTGGGCCTCAGCTGGTGGGATGGTGCCCTCGCAATGGTGGTCATGGCACTCCCCCCAGCCACTGCCCTCATACTTAGCAGACATGTGGGGTTTACAAGGGCCAGAATCAGAACCTCTGGCTTCAGATCTTTGGCTGTCTATTCTCAGACCATGGGAAATAAAGTGGATGTTTCTGGAGGTGCACTGTAGTCAAGGCTGGAACTGGTGAGGAAGGATCTCTCCTATTCAAAAGAAATAGACTGGGGTGGGTGGAGCAGGCCAGACCCCTGCATGACAAGAGGGTCTTCTCCAGCCAGACAGTTCTAAGATTCCACATGAAGAGTCAGTGACTGGGTTTAACCCAAGAGGAGGGAAGGGGCCCAGTTTTCTCATCTCTTAGAGAAAGTCCTTGGCTCCTGGGGTGTGTGAGCCATGTGAGGCAACTCCATGGGTGCCATGAGAACAAGGGGAGGCTCCTAAGGAGGCAGAGTGGCTCTGCTGGCCCACGGGAGCAGATCCAGGTTGGGAAGAAGGAAGGACAGAAACCAAGGAGGCTGTGAGGACAGAGGCAGGAAGGTGGAGGCCCCATGGGAAACCTCAAAACTGACCCTAAGCTTTTTGGGTTATTGTAAGCACTGTGAGGAGATGAGGATAGGTGAGGAGGCTGGTGGGATATTCAACAAGTTATTCGGTGCTGGGTGGGGATTTGGAGAAAAAGCCGTCTCCCTGGAAGAGAGGGAGAGGTACGCCACCCAAAAGGGATGACACCTGGGTTTGCTAGCCCTCCTCTCTTATGCTACATTGCAGGGAAGTCAATCGCATGTGTGTCCCTGAGGCTAATGACACCCCCAGCGCCCAGCACAGAGCCTGGCACGCCAAGGGTGCTCAGGGGGTGCTGAGTGAGTGGGTCTGACCAAAAAAGAGCAGATATCCCTGGTGCTGACTAAGGGCCAGATCAAGACAGAACAAAGGTGAAAATAAACTAGAGGTTTTATTTTAGGCCATCTTATCTATTGCAGTATTAATAATCCTGTCCCACTTTTGCAAAGTACATAGTATAGTTCTGAATAGGATCTTTACATGATGTCAACACATTTGCAGAGCATCTCCTAAGTTTGAATGCAGAACCAGGCCCCATGGTTGTCAGACACAGGTGCACCCACAAGGAAATGAATGTTGATTCAGTAACCTCATTTGATCTTTGACAACCCCATTCATTATGTCATTATGGGGACTGGCCACTGGAAGAAGAGGAAACAAAGAGTGGTGAGCTGGCTGACCCAGGTCACACTGACAATCAGTTCCTGCTCATGCCAAAAGCTCCTGGGGGTCCTCCCACAGTGGCCTGAAGCTGATCGCCAGGTGCTCTAACAGCTCACCCCTCCTGCCTGGCTCCTATACAGGTGACTCATTGACGGAAGTTACCAGTGGTAGCTACTGAATATCAGAGGGAGAGACATGCTTCTGAAAACTGCGAAACAATGAAAAGCTCTTAACAAATGATTTAAAAATCAATATGGCAAGGAAATAGCACCCAAAATAGAAATATCCCAAGAGGCCAGGGGACAGGTTTCCATTCCTCATTGCTGTTTCTGTCACTGTATTCATTTTCCAATCCCGACTTGTGCATGCATTGAAATCCCTCACACAGACTCAGCCTCCACCCCGAGCTGTTCAACAGTTTATCAGTAACAAGAACAGTAATAACTGTATTTATGGACTGCTTCTCTCTGCCAGGTACTCTACATTTAATCATTTAATCCTCCCATCAATCCACCTAGGACAATATTATTTTACAGATGAAGAGGCTGAGGCTTCCTATGTTCACTCAGCAACCAAATTTCAAATCAGAGATTTAAATTCAGGTCTGTCTAATTTCAAAGAAGGTAGTGTTCCTACCTCTCCATATCATAAAACTTGCAGATGGCAGAAAATAGCTGGGGGCTATGGTGAGTGCATTTAATGAAAGAATCGGGACCCTGGGTAGCACTGTCCACTAGAACTTTCTGTGATGATGGAAATGTTCTGTATTCTGCACTGTCCATATAGTAGCCACTAGCCACATGTGGCTCTCGGGCACTTGAAACGTGGTTAGTGTAACTGAGAAACTGAATTTTTGATTTCATTTAATTGAAATTAAATTGAAATAGCCACATGTGGCTAGTGGCTACCATACTGGACAGCACAACCCTAGCGTTATGGGCAGAAGTCAACAGGGTGATTCTGGGTTGGGATCTGTGTAATGTTTTGCATCAGGGTCACAGGAGTGGGAGGGGAGTTGAAAATGACTGGGGGGTGCTGATGTACTGTGAGCAGTCACTTCCAGATGTGGGAGCTGAGACATTAAGTCAGAGAAAGGAAGGAGGGAGGGAGTGGGCAGGACAGAGGGGAGAGGTGGGGCTTGGAAAGTGGGGGCAGCTACAAGACAAGTTCACCTGAGGATCCAGTTCCTTGTTCCCTGTGCTAAAGGCCCAGAAATGCAAAGGAAAGACAGGCCTTCAAAGAGGACAGGGCTGAATACCAGTTAATGGGTCTGCCCCAAAGGGAAGCACCTTCCTGTCCCTCTGCCAGGTGCCCTAGACTTCCCTTGAGCTTGTGTTCACCTTCATCCACATCCTATTTCTTTGTTTGCTTTGGAGCATCTGAGCAGCCTATGCCTCATCTTGGGAGAAGTGAAATAAACATCACCAGGGAGACAAACTCACTTGACTCCACTTACAGAGGCTAACAGCCCATGATTTTCCAGCTTGAAGGCCCTTTTGCTTCTGTGAGCATTGCCCAAGAAGATTTGGCCATGGAAAAAAGACATTAGGAAGCAGAGGGCAATAAACTGTGTATGATCAGAAAGACTAGGACAAATCCTTGATGGGTGTGTTGGAAGCAACACTTTGAATAGAAGAGCCACACAGGCTGCCTCATACAGCCACTCTGCCTCCGGTTTGCAAATTGCATGTGCCCCTCACCCCACTCCCACCCCACCCTGCAGATGGGGAGAGTGGGTATAGCAGCAGAAAGGCCTGGACAGCTTGCTCTGGAGGGGACTCCTTGCATTGGGCTTTCAAAGGGGAAGGTGGCTTTATCCTTTTGTTTTCATACTGTATTGCGTCTGGACTTCAAAGGGCAGGAAGTAATTTGCAGAACTGGTCACAGGGAGAAAAGGGCTTCCTAGAAGTCATACTGGGAAATGGGACATTTAACCCCTTCTTTTCTGTGTCTGATTATGGAAGGAAGAGAAAGGGTGAGCTTGGGAGGTGTGTAAGAGGCACTCCCTGAGGTGTCCACATTTTAGAGTCCTCCACCTATGCCTAAACCTGGATGAGGGGCTGGAGGGGGTTACACTTGGTCCCTGCCCCGGAGAAGAGAGTCAGACTCGGATGCAGATGGTCATGCTGCAGTGGTCTGTGCAGAGCCTAGAGGAGGCCAGGACCCATCAGGTTCTGCAGTCTGGGAACTATGGCTGCAACAAAAATCCCAGCAGACAATGGTGACTATGGCCTGAGCAGGCCAACCTAGTGAGAGTCTCAGTGATGGAACCAAACCTGGCTGCCCCATGGGAGATGACCACTCTCTGATGGCTGCACTTTGGGTGCCACACACAGGGTAGACGTGGGCGAGGGGCTAGGTCACCGCAGGGTTATGCATCTGGAGTCAGTCCTGGCTCGCCAAGTATCCTGAGGTGGGGCGTGTGGAAACCTGGATTTTCATGGGCTGGATTGCTGGTGGTCTGGCCTCCAATGTGGGCAAAGCCAAAGTCTGTCTGCCTTCTTGCTGGATACAGTGGGCTACAATTCGGTCAAGCCACCTTCCAGACCCTGCAAAGCTCAGTGTAATAGGGGCTGCCAGAGCCAAGCACCAGTCAGGGTTGTGTGAAGGCTGGTTAGTGCTTGAGCGGGGTTAATCTGAAAAACCCAGTAAGCCTCTGTTCCAGTGACCAGGGCCCTCTGATTGCCTTGAAAACTTGGTGCCGGGCTGGATTTCCTGAGATGGATCTGGGTAGATTTGGAGGCACTGGGCCTCACAGCTCCTGCATTGATTCTAGGAGAACAGTTGTTTCTGCTCTCAGCAAGAGCTTGGGGGCAGAGGAAAGGGGCTTGGGGCACATGCAGTCGGCACCACAGGCCCTTCCTCCCTTGCCTGAGGTGGAGCATGATCAGTTGTGGCCCAGCTGGGAATGAGTGGGGCTGTGTAGCCCAGGGCTGACACTAGCCTGTCCTAGTTATCCTTCTCTGCAGTAAGTCCCTTTGGGCTCTGCTCTTCCCCCTTTTCCAAATGAACGACTTGAGGACTAAGGGAGGGAACCGTTCCTGGTACCAAGCAGTGGGTCCTGTCTTAGGAGAGGGGAGTGGAGTCTGGATCTGCAGAGAGGAAAGAGACTTAAAGTAGGGCCAGGCTTCCAGCATAAGTGCTGAGGAGGTGGCACCCAGGGTCAGCTTTAACCTGATAGCCTCAGAAGCTGCCCTCCCCTCCCACCAGCCCCTGCCACCAACATATACCCCTCCACCTCTCCCCCTCCCCACCCCCTGCCCTGACACCACAACTTCTCTATCTAGTAATGCATAGGAACAGTTTCCAGAGATAACACACAGGCCTTAGCCAAGCCCACCATGGTGCACCTCTGTGAATATTAATATTTGGTGCAGATTCTTTCTACTGCTTCCCCAGTCACACTTTTTATCAGCTGCAGTGCCAGGGCCATGGGTTGTGATTCTGTGGTGAGAATCAATTTCATAGAAGTCAATAAACTAAGAGAAGGATTAATTCCGACTCTGAGGCTGAGTATGACAGCTATTTTGGGTCAAGCCCACATTTCATTCCTGAATAGACTCTGGCTTACCCATCCTTTCCCTGGTCTGGCTCCTCAGCCTTCATTCTGAGTTTGGCCATGTGCCTATGAAGAAGCCATGGGCTAATTTCCAATCTTGGGGGCCTTTTTCTCCCCAGCACCCCACTGTTCACTGTAAAAACCAAACGACATGGAAGAGAATTTGATTTGGAAACACATCATGCAGAGTCACGCCCCTCTTATAGCCACACATTCTGTTTGGCCTTCCCCTTCAGTCTGGATTCATGTCTGTGGTAGCTGAACCAGGACACTCTCTTTATGGCCTATTTATTCAATTAATGTTAGATGCATCTTCATGTGGCCTTTGAGTCTCTGAGAGCATCATTTCCAGTGGCTGCAGAATATCGTGTCAACTGGATAGACACACATTATTTAATCATTTGCCTTCTGTGCACATCATTGCTGGAAGCCAGGTCATCTGACCCGATTTTGGCTCATAATGCACATTTACCAGTTCCAGTGCAGGGAGGCGCAAGAGAGGGGGCAGAATTGAGATGCATTTATTCATGAAACATTTATTAAATGTCAGCTAAATGCTAGGCATCATACTAGTGATAGGATAGGGTTTGAGGGAGTAAAAAAATGTGGCCCTAGATACCTAGTTGCTTGAGAGTCTGAGGGAGACAAGGAGACAGGCCCCCACTCCAGGGAAGTTATGATATGCCTGGTTCTGAGGAAATAGGCTCTCAAAGAATTGGGACTTTTCTTTTAGACACTGGTGCATCCCCATTTATTACCGATGATAAAGCAATAAAGTTTGAGAGTAATTTACTTAAAAAAAAATAGGCAAAGATTCTAGGGACTTTTCTTATAATCACATCAATTGCAGTCAAAATCAGTGCCTTCTGATGTTTCTTGAGTGAGAGAAAGTATGTGGAGTTAGAGCTACCCTGCTGGGAATTGTAGGAAAACCGGGAGTTTTCCTCACATGTACTCTCAATTATCATGTGTATGGGGCAGGAGCAGGGAGGCTAAAAACCACTGTTTAATGTGAGAATAATAATAATTTATATGTTTACTGAGCTCCTGATGCAAGACAGACACTGTACTAGGCACTTAGGAAACATGATTTTCTTTAAAATAGTCTTTTATAGTAGGTATTATTCAGTTTTTTTTTTTTTTGGGGTTTTTTTTTTTTTTTTTT
>NW_007726129.1:635895-684048 GCF_000696425.1 Galeopterus variegatus | reverse complement strand
TCCATATCTTTTTTATAAGCCATGTTTCTCCCATATTCTATGGTATAATTTTGTTTTTATCTTAGACTTAGAACTTTATTTTTATTTCTTTTAACTTTCAACTTGTTCGTTTTTGCCCTCAATTTCTGATTGTTAAAAATAATTTTGAATCCTGAGTTTGTCTGTTTAGCTACACCTTTAACTTTGATAGCAGCATTTTCTATAACCTTGAGGATGAGGTTTTTTTTTTTTTTTTGCAGCTGGCAGGTATGGGGATCTGAACCCTTGACCTTGGTGTTATAACACCACACTCTAACCAATTGAGCTAACCAGCCAGCCCTATTCAGGTTTAAAAAGAGGAGCTTGCTAATTAGAAAAGTTGAGTGACTTGCTAGAGGTTACTTAGCAACATCTCTTCTCCAAAACCAGATAGCTGCCTACTATTTCATGAAACCATTTTTCCAAAGAGTGGTCTCATGCATGTTTGCCTTACAGAATAAAATGGTAACTGGATCCAGCAATCCAGACCTAGGAATGTATGAGAAATTATATGTCATAATTTTAGAAAGCTCTCTTAAAGTAATTTACTTTCCAATGAGAGTATATACTTACAGCAGAAATTGATAGGAATATATGTTTAGAATTAGTACTTAAGATTATTTTTGTCTTTTTCAAAAGAGACTCTACCTTGTAGTTATAAAGCCTTTTAATTAACATACTACATCAGTGAGCTAAAAACATGATTTCATACTCACTTGTTTCACTGGTAGATTAAAAACTTTAGGGTATTTACAGACTTTCTGCTCTGCCCTGAGAAGTCAGGAGGCTAAACCAGAAACCATTGATCAACATATCTCACTAAAGGAGCTGAGTCTGTCCACTGAACTGGCAGCTGGATGTGTGTGGTGGGCAGAAGAAAATATGAGGAGTACAGGGGGAGCATTCCAAGTGCCTGGGCGGTCTGGGCCTGGCTTTTAAAATTGGACTTTATTATTTTTCTTGGCTACTGCAATAACCATAGTTCATAATCCCATAAGTCATAGGTTTCACTTTCAGAAGGCATAGAGTGGGCCATACTCAAGGTAACAATTTATTCTGATTCTTTTGAAAACCTTCTTCTACATCTGACTGTAGATGCCTAAATGTTCTCATCACTACCCCCGGGTCATCCCTGACTCACATTCAATGCCTTTGTCCTACTATCATACGCTCAGAGGGTCTGACTTCAGGCATGTCCACCATTTCTGCCCTACATCTCTGGGGTGACGTCCAGTCTGCAGGCTGATGTACACCCCTGAAGCTCGGTTATGAGTTTGGGGCTAGAGATGAACTCGGGAATCCTAAACATACAGAGGAGAGCTGTATCCCTGATACACGAGTGGATGGGGTCACCAGAGGCATGGGCAGAGAGGAAAGCAAGGGGACGAGGTTATGTCTTGGAATATCCATGTTTGAGCGGTCAGTGGAGGATAGAAGGGTGGAAGAGGCACAATAGAGGAACGTGAGCTGAGTTGGGAGAATTTGTACCCTGGGGCAAAGAAACAGAAGGTTTCTAGCAGGGAGGATCTGCAGGAGCCAAGAGGCCCAGGCTCTGTGGGGCCTGCTGGGATTCCTGTCTGCTGCCCTTGTTTGCTCGGTTTTACCCAAATCTCCCATGACTATATGATCTCAAATCTTGGAAATCATAAATTCTATGCTATGGGGATGAGTCTTGTTCTTTCTTTTTTAGTTCATTTTTTAAGTCATACAATATAATTTGATCATTAAAGAACACTGGAAAAGTGAAAAGAAAAAGCTTATCTATTTTTTTTTGTAGCTGGCCAATATGGGGATCCAAACCCTTGACCTTGGTGTTACAACACTGTGCTCCAACCAGCTGAGCTAACCAGCCATCCCTCAAAAGAAAAATTTTAAATACCCAAATTCCAACCTTTCTAAACATACCACATGTTAACTTTTTGGTATATATCAGTGGCTTTTCAGTGGTTTAGGGTTTTAAAAATTGCAATTATAATTTTACTGTATATATAAATGTGTACTAAATTTAACCTTTATATCACAAGCATGAATCTATGGCAGTCTTTTAAAACATGGCAAACATCATTCAGATGGTACCAAGTTCAATACTCACCTTTTAATTCAATCTTTTTCATTATATTACTCCTTTCTCTTGTTATATATATATGTTTTGGCCACTTGATGTCACATACTGAAAGTAGTATGTAAATTTGTGCCCACAACTGCCATTTGGCCAGCTTCTTGTATATTTGTAAGGGATTTTGCCTCATGTATTTTGATGCTAAAGTACCAAGTGTACAAATGTTCAGAACAGTTATGCTTTCACAATTGTTCCTGTGAATATAAAATTACCCTTTTTATCCTGCTTGATGCTGCTTATTGCCTTAGATTGTGCTTTGTCTGATATAGCCACTCACGCTTTTTCTTTTGTTTGCATTTACTTGGTATAGCTTTGCCTAACCTGGAGCCGTTTTATTTTAGGTGAATCTCTTGTATTAATTTAATCTGGGAACCTTTGTCTTCTAACAAGGGAATGTTAAATGCTTACATTTATTGTCAGAACCATGCTGGGTGGCCTCCTGTCATCTTATTTTCTGTTTTCTGCATTGCCTTTCTTTTCTGCCTCCTCAGCCATAGCCGATGATTTCTTTTCTCTTCTGCAGTGATTTGGAAGGGAGACATCTTGTTTTGCACTCCACTGATCTGCGTTCTATTGCCTCCAATGAATGTTTCAACTTGTCTCCGTTCTGTTTCTAAGCAGCTCTGCTTATCTCAGCCTGCCCTTCTCATCTCCTTTGGTGGAGGCGACATCCTCTGCAGAATGGTTTTAAAGGCCCTATGTTGATTTTTCTTTGTTTGCGAACTCTGGGAAAGGAGTCCCGCATGACTGGAGCAGGAGAGTGGCAGGCCACTCCCGAGAGGTGCCCCAGTGCTTCCTGTAAGATGAAGGGACCATCCAGGCCCTAACCAGAGGGTGTATGTGTTTGGCAATGGGGGGGTGGGCAACACAGGCAGTGTCATCACCACCATCTGAGTGTGGAAGCCCCTCTTTCAGGCTCTGCTGGCAGCTAGTCAGTTAGTTGAGAAAGGCAGGATGAGCTGATCAGGTCCCAGCCGAAAGAGATGAGCTCTCTGCAGAGAGAGAATCCCAGGGCTGAGGGACCAGAGTAAGGGTGTGTGGGGATTACAGAACC
Source organism: Galeopterus variegatus (assembly GCF_000696425.1). Classification (NCBI taxonomy): domain Eukaryota; kingdom Metazoa; phylum Chordata; class Mammalia; order Dermoptera; family Cynocephalidae; genus Galeopterus; species Galeopterus variegatus. The sequence continues at coordinate 680,857 of NW_007726129.1, read as the reverse complement.
TGAGCTGACTCTGGCCTGTACAGGTGGTTCAGAGCCTATTAGTCTCAGGTGTGAAAACTTCTGGGTACATGAACTATTTTAAAACATCTTTTTAAAAGACTTGTAAGTGGAATTTGATTGAGGGCTGTTTCAGTGCCTCTATTTGTCTACTCTCTTAACTAGGTATTGTTCTAATATGCTGTATATTAAAACTCTCTGTAGGGCAATTAGCAGCTTTAAATGGTTTAAGTTTCTTTTTTTTTTAAAGATGACGGGTAAGGAGATCCTAACCCCTGACTTGGTGCTGTCAGCACCACGCTCTCCCAAGTGAGCTAAATGGTTTAAGTTTCTACACTGGCATTTTTTCATTTATTCAAGATGGTTGCTCCTCTGTACTCTAATGCAGAGGTGCCAGTTCTGGGGAGGGCACTGCCATGATAACATACAGGGTGGGCTGGGGCCTGGGAAAGGCAGAGTGGGGCCGGCTTGGGAGGACAGCCTGACAGGACCCAAGAAAGTCTCCAGAGGGTACACAGGCCATGTAGGACCTTGTCTTCTGGGGGACCTGAGAGGCAGGGGTGGGACTGGCCTGCCACCAGCAATCCTTTACCTGACTAGGCCAAGGCTTTCCCAAGAGTGGCCTCAGGGACAGCCCACAGGTCAGAAGACCTGCTGGCGAGAAGGTGAGAAGGGGGCAGGGTAGCATGTGCAGTGGTCAGTGCTATGGTGGGGCCAGCCTGGCTTCTGGAGAGGGCTATGAAGCCAAACAGTGTCTCCTCTGGACACCAAAGGCTGACACCTCACAAACACCAAGTTCCTTTGGAACCAGCATTTCAGCCAGTCCTGTGGGATCCCTTGGAACATTTCAGCCAGAAACAAGAGGGTCCAGGCAAGCAGGTGACAAGGAGGCCTTGGGGCTGAAACAAGGCCAGGCCTAGTCACTGGAGATCAAAGTCATCACTCTAATCTGCATGTTGCTCCAGCTCACGTAGTTAGGATGGCCACTGCCAAAACCCCAGAGCACCACATTAGGAAACTGAGGTCTGGAGACATACGTAATATGTCCAAGGTCACTCAAAAGACAAATCTGAATTCCTTTCAGCATCTCAAAGTAGTCCAACATGTTGGTTTTTCTCCTTCTGTGTGTGTTGGTATAAACCCTCTGACTCAGGTGTTAATGTCTGGACCAATATACATGTGTGTTCCCCCTGGCAGAATTAGTCACTCCTTTGTGCTCCCAATGCTCTCTGTTCATCCCTCCATTATACCACTTATCTTCTTGCACTGTAATTATCTGTCTCTGTCTTCCTTGCAGGGCTGAGTACCTAAGGGCAAGGACTTCGTGCTGTTTTTTCCTGCACAGTAGGCACACAATGGGTTTTGTTAAATGAATGTTAATGAATTCACAACCCTCCACTCACTATATATGAGTTACTGTGGCTTGGTCCTATCAAATGTGCAATGCCTTTATGACCAGTTAATTTAAAATTATGTTCCTCAATCCCTCTCCCTCTCCCCTCTCCACTGTCTCCTCTCTCTCTCTCTCTCTCTCTCTCTCTCTCTCCTTCCACCATCTTGCAATGTGAGGCCCCTGGGTCACTGTTGCCACCACCAGATGGACTTTGGACTTCCCAGCCTCAGAAACTGTAAGCACTAAATTTCATTTTCTTTATAAATTACCGAGTTCCACATATTTTGTTATAAGCAACAAAAACAGACTATACAGAAAACTGGTATCAGAGAAGTGGGTTGTTGCTTATAACAAGTGCCTGAAAATGTGGACGCAGCTTTGGAACTGGGTGTTAGGCAAAGGTTGGAGAGTTTGGAGGACTCAGAAGCAGACAAAGAGACAAGGGAAAGTTTGGAATGTCTTTGAGACTGGTTATGTGGTGGCAAGCAGAATGCTGATAGAAATAAGGACTGTAAAGACCATTCTAAGGAGGACTCAGATACAAATAAGAAGGAGTTTATCAGAAACTGGGGCAAAGATCACCCTTGCTGTGAACTGGCAAGAAATTTGGCTGCATTCTGTCCATGCCCCAGGAAATTGTGGAAGTTGAAACTTAGCAGTTGTGAACCAGAATATTCAGTGGAAGAAATTTCTAAGCAGCAAAGCATTAAGGAAGTTGCATGGCTACTTGCAATAGCCTGCTCTGAGTTATGGTGGCAAAGGCATGACATAAAGCCAGAATTTAAAAGGGAAGCAGAGCATAAAGATTTGGAAAATTTGCAGCTTAGCCATGTGGTAGAGAAGCAGACAGCATGCAATGGTGCAGCCCAGTAACCATTAGTTAAGAAGATTAGTGCAAAAGAAAAGAAAAGAATTAGCAAGAGAAGGGGGAAAAAGCCCTGAAGGCATTGCAGAAGCATCTGGGGCTAACCCCTCCATTTCAGGCCCAAATACCTAAGGAGACAGAATGGAATTGGGGAACAGGCCTGAGGTGCCTTCCATGGACTCACTGCCCAGGACCACCTCAGGAAGCTGCTCCCCAGAATAGCACTCCAGATGTTTTGGCTGCTCCAGCCTTGGCTAAATTGGGCCCAGGCATAGATGGTCCCACAGCTTTGGAAAATACAAGCTGGAAGCCTTGGCGGAGTCCACATAGTATAAGGTCTGCAGGCTCACAGAATCCCAGAGCTGTGGAGGCTTGGGAGCCTCTACCCCAATTTCAGAAGATGTATGGAAAAGCTTGGGGGCCCAGGAAGAGACCTGTCACAGTGGTGGAGTCACTGTATAGTCCAGTGGTGGAGTCACTGTATAGAGTCTTCTCTAGAGCAATGTCAAGCAGAAAAGTGGGGTTAGAGTTGCAGCAGAGAAACCCCATCAGCACCATGCCTTGTGGAGCCATGACTGTGGGCCCACCACGGAGACCCCAGACCTATGGAGCTACCAGTGTGGTACACCAGCCTGGGAGAGCCGAAGTGTGGCCTGAGACAAGAGAAGTCACAGGAGTGGAGCTGCCCGAGGACTTGGGGGCCCAACCCACACACCAGCATGCAGAGGAGGTTGAACATGGAGTCAAGGTACCTGATTCACCAGCTTTGAGATCTAATGCCTGCCCTGCTGGGTTTTGGACTTGTTTGAGACCTGTTATACCTTTCTTTTGGCCTATTTCTCCATTTTGGAATGGGAATATGTACCCTATGTTTTTCCCACCATTGTATCTTGCAAGTAGATAACTTGTATTGATTTCAAAGATGGGGCTTTGACTTTGGACTTTTGAGTTGAAGCAAATTAAGACCCTGGGGATGAAATGAATGTATTTGCATGTGAAAAGGTCATGAGTTTTATGTAGTGGTTTGAATTATGTCCCCCTAAAACTCATTGAAGTTTGAATTGTGTTCCCCAAGCTTTATGTATTAGAAACTTAGCTCCCACTGTGACTGTTAAGAGGGTGGGAAATCCTATTATGGTAATTGAAAAGTGGGGCCTTCGGTGGCGCACTGCTACAGTGCGCCGCTTGGGAGTGTGGCGGCGCTCCCGCCGAGGGTTCGGATCCCACATACAGACCGGTTCCCGCTCACTGGTTGAGCGAGGTGCGGGTGCGGCACCGAGGGTTGCGATCCCGTTGCCGGTCCCGGTCCAGTACGGGAGCAACACTGAGGGTTGCGATCCGTTGCCGGACACGAAAAAAGACAAAAAGGGAAAAAAAAAAAAAAGAAAAGTGGGGCCTTGAAGAGGTGATTGGATTGTAGAACCATGCTCTAGTGAAAGGATTAAAGATGGTGGTCAGGGGCGTGGTTCTGAGGACTTCAAAAGAAGAGGAGAGTCTGTCTTTTGTTCTCGTTGCTCTTTCTGCTTCCACCATCTTGCAATGTGAGGCCCCTGGGTCACTATTGCCACCACCAGATGGACTTTGGACTTCCCAGCCTCAGAAAATGTAAGCAATAAATTTTGTTTTTCTTTATAAAAAAATAAATAAATAAAATAAAATTATGTGCCTCGGAAGGTTAGCAACTGAAAAACTGTACTTTGCTCAGCATATGATGCCTGTGGGAAGCATGGCTGCTTTTTTTCTTTTTGTCTTTTTCCATGTCCAGCAACGGATCGCAACCCTCAGTGTCGCCCCCGTACCAGACCGGGACCGGCAACGGGATCGCAACCCTCGGTGTCGCTCCTGCGCCTCGCTCAGCCAGTGAGCGGGAACCGGTCTGTATGTGGGATCCGAACCCTCGGCGGGAGCGCCGCCACGCTTCCCAAGCAGCGCACTATAGCAGTGCGCCACCGGGCTGGCCCCAAGCATGGCTGCTTTTACCACACTGCTTCATGGTGCCCCTTGTGATGGCATGCTCTAATTGCAGGCAAAGGTCTCAAGAGTCTGCCTTTCAAATAAAGCATTTAAAGGAAAAACATTTTCATTGAGTGTATGCAACAAGTTTCTTTTTTTTTTTTCTTTATAAATATATATTTCTGACTTTTCAGATGATTGGTGCCCAGCCATAAATTTCTTATATGCTGTTACTATTGTAAACTTCAATTTCAAAATCTAACTTTCCTGTTGAAGGGTATTATTGTTGCAGATGCCCAGCAGGCAGGGATGTCCCACATAGTCCAGGGGACCAATGCTGTTTCCATGTGTATATAAACAGCTGTCTTGTAGACCCCTCCAATTTGGCTTCCTCTTCCTCTTCGACTTGATGATTTCATTGAGTGTATGCAACAAGTTTCTGAAATATGGTAGCCTTTGCCTCCTTTGCTTTTACTCTGCTACCCCAGGTTCCACAGCTGGGCCTACTCAGACCTGATGTGATATAAGGTTGGCAGTATGTATAAGATCTCAATTGGCTTCACCTGTTGGGCTACATTATTTCAGAGGTGTGAGGAAGCATCCAGAAGGGAACAACATGAGGTGGCCATGTTCATTTGCACATTTTCTACACTGCTCTCTTTGTTCTATTTTAGAATTGACTAACTCCCTGAGGACAGGGACTGTGTCTCAGTCACTTCCATCTCTCCAATGCCTGGTACAGGGCTTAACTAAGTAGAAGCCAAGTGTGTGAGCAAGCTGTGAACACATGTTGAACACTTACTGTGTGCCAGGCCCTGTGCTGGGGTCTGATCACAGGAACATCAAAGAATTGGCATGTATGAGTCTTGGGGTCAGAATGATCAGGTAAAAGAGGCCTGGATGATGAAGCTGCTCTGAAGTAGCCACACAGCCCTTCTTTCTGATGCCCAACCATTCCAAACATCCATGCCTTTACTTGTATTATTACTATTATTCTGATTTCCCAAGTTGATTTTGTTTGTCAGAAGTCACCATGCAACCCTGTTGCATTCTGTGTGTGCTAACACACATTAGTTGTTACTGGGGTCAATGGCCAGATAAGCCTTTAACATTCCATTACCAAGTGTTTGTCATTTCTCATTAGTGGTATGTTTATAATCACTAGGGATTTATCTGAAGACAGCTTGTCAAAATCTTCATAGCCTTGTCCACCCTTGTATTTTTCTTTCCCAAACTGTGGAGGGCATCTGGAATCCTAGCATGACTTTTCAAAGAAAACAGTGAGGCACCATCGTCTCTTTCATCTTCTATCATCTTGCACATCAAAACTCCTTTTACTCATCAAGGGACTCTCTTGTGGCTGTTAAAGTTACCTCCCCACTGCCTCGCATCCTCCACAGAACTGCAGGTGCCTCTTGGAAGAGGTACTGCATTCGTGCCCTTCTCCCTTCCTGCCTTTGTTTTCCATTGTTATTAGAAGCGTAGCCATGGAGAGAAATCTGGTGCAGATTGTGACTGCAGCCATTAGAAAAGATAGATTTTCCTTCTAACCAGCCTAAGGAGAATGGGATTTGGTTTCCAGACCCTGAAGCATACAGAGAAATAAGCAGAATGAATTCAAAATGGCAACTGCAAAAAAATCTCCTTTTGTGAAACAAGCTCTCTGCATTAGAAGGGGCCACTGAATGACAGGTGCTGCATCCAGAAAAGGCCGTAGGATTTGCAGTGACCCCACCTCAGGCCCTCACAGCAGCCACCCTGGGAGGCAGCTGTTCAGGGGAAATCACTGGGGAATCATGAACCAAAGAATAATGATACCTGCCCCACAAGAGCACAAGGAAAAGGCCTCAGCCCAGAGAGCAAACCTTCTGCCTCTTCCCTCACAGAGAATGCCTATCCTAAGCTTTTTGCTTGGGTTTGGACACTGCAGCTGTGCTCAGCATCTGTGCTTCCTGGCAGCTTTTGTTGTCTAACGCTTGACACAGGCAACAGTCCTTGTTGCATGCCTCCCATCCTTCTCCTGCCTAGGACTTTTGGGAAGATCAAATGAGAGAAAAGGCCATGCAAATTGTTTGAAAACAGAAGAGTATTGGTAGGAATGCTGGACTGTGATGATATCTGGCCACACCCTCCATAAGCTCTGGCTTTGGGCACGCTTGGTTGGCTCCACACTGCAACAAAATGCTCAAATTCAGTAAGATGCCCCAAACTGGTGGTTTTATATTTCACATCCTTTTCTTTGTCTATAGACATCTTTGGCTTTGTAACACTTGTTAGTCTGACATTCAAGGCCTTCCAAACATCTGTTTCCTTCAAAAACTCTCCTCCATTTCAATACCCACAGAACACACCATGGGTATTCCTGCCCCTGTTCATTTGATCACAGCTTTTCTCTGCCTTCCCTCCGCATCGTACTCATCCCTCAGAGCCTCTCCATATTGTACCCACCCTTGAAGACCAAGCAGAAGACCTTTCTAAAAGCTGACCCACAAATCATCTCTCTCTTCTTCAAAATAACAGTTATTGAGTTACTGCTGACCTTGAATCAGAGAGGCAGTGATCACAGTGGTTAAGAACAAGCTCTGCAGTCTGATTGCCTGGGTTGGGGTCCTTCCTGGTCCTTTTACCATCTGCGTGACCTTGGGCAAATTACTTAAAGTCTCTGAGCTTTGCTTCCCTCAGCTATAAGATAGGGATACTAATGGTAGTCTTTTACACATGTAAAGTGCTGAGCACAATGCCTGACCCACTGTAAGCACTCAATAAAGGAAGGTTAGTATTATTCCTAAGCATTTTCTTATATGTTGTCATGTAATTGCCTTGACAGCCCAGGAAATGTTGGTTTTATTGCCCCAGATGAGGAAAATGAGGCTGAGAAAGGTTAAAGCACTTGGCCACACATTTGGTTGTGAAAATGAGATTCAGACTCATGTCTGTCTGGTTGGGATCCACAGCTTTCCCACTGCCATAGTCAACCCGCCTTGACCAGACCTCCTGTGGTTGCTTCAGCCCTTGTTCCTTGGTTCACTGCATGTGGGCATCTCTCCTTTCCTGGGCCCCTGGGCTCCTCCAGGGCAAGGATTCTCAAAACTCCCTCACCCCAGCTATACACCATTCAGCATTTGTTGAGTGAACAAAAGAGTGAATGATGGGAAAACATGCATCTTTAAGACAAAGCTATTCCCCCAAAACTTAGCACTGACAGTCCCTGGAAGTCAGGAGCCTCTCAACAGAACCAGGAGTGAGCCTGCCTCCAGGCTCTTCCCCACCTTCATGCACCCACCATACTCTGCCCCAGCAAATCTGACTGTGTTTCTTCCCTGCTAAAACACTTCCAGGGATCCCCACACTTCCTGTGGGACTAATCTGAGTGTTTTCTCTGGAGTCTGACATGCTCTGTTAACATAAGTCTCCACTGAGCTTGACATATATTTCGTTGGTCCAGAGGGCAAACTTTTGGAAGAAGAAGAGATGGTCAAGGACTGCAGCAATGTGCTCCTTCAGAGCTGTGCAGTGAATGGACCCATGATCTTCCCTAGGAGGCAGGAGAACATGCTTCTGAGCTCTGGTTTCCAGATCTACGTCCCTTCTTTTTAAAGCAAAGTGTTTTGCTGCTTGCCTCATCATCCCAGGGAAAGAGCCTCATGAATGTTAACTGGACAGAGAAGAACACGAGAGATTGTGTAACATGTGCCAAAGCTACTGAGACCCTACAGTTTGGTGTAGACACACTTTGGTAAAACTGTTCTTTCAACCCCTTCAAGGACTGAGTGAGGATGGAGAATAAAGCAATAGAATTGTAGAAAAGGTGCTGGAGATTCTAAACAGAAAGTTCTCTATTAAAGGACACCTGAAATCCCACTTAGTCATAGCTACTGTCTGTTGAGTGCCTACTATGAACCAGGTATTCTATTTGTTTTACATAATTCAATCTTCACCACAACCAGCAAAAGAGCTGGTAGGATCTTCATTTTACAGAAGAGGAAACCGAGACTCAGCATCTTGACCAAGTCCAATGGGCGGCAGAGTGGCTTTGATCTTGGGTATGTCTTACTCCTGTCCAGGATCTTCCTCCCCGAGCACAAGGCTCTCATTCCCCTGAAGAATCTTGGAGTCCAAGAGACTTAGAGATCTTGAGTCATCTGGTACAAGTCATCTGATACCCTGTAATCATCCTCTTCCTCAACTCATTAGCAGAAGTCAAGACCTGTGTATAATGCAGTTAGCTAATTTGTTTATTCATTGTGTGCTATGTAAATGGCTTAAAATATTTCCTCAGCATCATTATCTGTCAGAAAATAGGAGCCACATCACGGTAACCCATGACCTTATACTTATCAGCACCACACTCTCTCCCTTTAAAAAAAAAAAAAAAGACCAGTAAGGGGATCTTAAACCTTGACTTGGTGTTGTCAGCACCACACTCTCCGAGTGAGCCACGGGCTGGCCCTGTATGACCTTATACTTACCAAAGCTTTTCAATCATGTTTTAACTAGTAATAAATCTTTTGCTTGATTTATCTGAAACTTGTCTGCTTGCTCTCTTTCCTGTTGTCCCTATCTTGCAAAATTCTATAAGCCTCCTCTGATAGTAATAACAATAGTTAATATTAAGTGAACATTCACTATGGACTAGTCACTTTTCTAAGTGATTTAACTCATAACCTAGGAGGCAGGCTCTGTTATCATCCTCATTTTACAGGTGAGGAAACAGAAGCACAACTGCTCAAGATCACACAGCCCAAATGGCAGAGCCAGGATTTTATCTCAGGCTGATTGATTACAGAACCCATTTTGCTAAATGCCTCAGTTTGTAAAGAAAATTTCTTCATAAATGGAAGCACTCTACAACAGCACTGTCCAGTAGAAATATAATGTGAGATATAAATATAAGCCACTACATAATTACAGATTTTCTATCAGCCACATTAAAAAGTAAAAAGAAACAAGTAAAATTAATTTTATTTTATTTTTTTCCTTTTTGTCTTTTTTACTGACTGGTAACGGGATCGCAACCCTCGGTGTTGTGCCCACACCGCGCTCAGCCAGTGAGCGGGAACCGGTCTCCACATGGGATCCGAACCCTCAGCGGGAGCGCCGCCGCACTCCCAAGCAGTGCACTCTCCAGTGCGCCACCGGGCCAGCCCAAAGTAAAATTAATTTTAATAAAAAACTTAACTCAATATATCCAAAATATTATTATTTCAACCTATAGTCAATGTTACCATTATTAATGAGATATTTTACCTTTTTTTAATACTATTTTTTTGAAATCTGGTGTATGCTTTGTACTTACAGCACATTTCAGTTAAGACTAGCCACATTTCAAGTGCTTGATAGCCCCATGTGGCTAGTGACAACCATATAGGACAACATAGGCGTAGATGAACATTCTACTTCTTCTATTTTATCTATTATTTGTTTGTATTTCAACTTTAAATACAGGTTTTGCATTGAAGTTGATTCAAAGAAGGCTATGTTAATGGAATGTGCCCTTTGGATAATTTAATGAACAGAGTAGCAGTTGCTTTAGGCATTATAAAACCTGTGTTCTGAGCCCCATCTTTGCTACTAACCAGGGCTGTGGCCAGAGCAACCCCCAACTTCCCTTAGCCTCTTACCTCACGTTAAAAAAAAAGAGTTGATGTTTTAAGATTATTAAGGTTCTTTCCATCTCTAGAAAACTCTGCTTACAACACACACCCTTTTCAGGGTTTCTGCATCAGTTTCATCATTCCATGTAAGATTTCTACATGACAGGGCTTATCCCAAGTTGGGGTTGTGTTCCCTGTGCCTAGCTCTGTGCCTGGCACATTGCAGGCACAGAAATGTTTGTTGAGTGAATGAAAATTAGTCCTTTATTGAGGGCCTCCTGGGCCTCCTAGTTTTTGTCAGAGTAACTATAGCAGCCTTGCAATCAACTGCACTTTTGTTTCCTTTCTCATATTGGACTAATATCTTGACAATCTAAGCTTTCTGTAGGGTTATAGCCAGGATGAAAAACCATTTCCTGATCCTGTTGGCAAAGAAGATGGTGCTCGGTCCTTGGCATGGCTGTCTAGAGACCCCCACAAATGACCTCCCTCTTATTACATGCTGTTCAGATGCTGAGGAGAGTTAATTAATGACTCTAAATAAGAAAACAATCAAATCTGTCTGTGGCCATGAGTCAGAACAGACCCAGATGGGGAGCTGGGTCCTTGGCCTCTAAATGCCCTTGGGAAAAGCAATAGCAGCCTTTCCTCCTTGCGTCAGAGCTCTGTAAAGCCCCAGCCTGGAAGGGGAAGGAATCACTCAAAATGGAATGGAGACCCACCTTGATTTGAAGTATTTTCTTATTTGTTTTTTGGTGCCTGGCTGGTATGGGGAGTCAAACCCTTGACCTTGGTGTTATTAATACTGTGCTCTAACAAACTGAGCTAATCGGCCAGCCCTTTAGGCATTTTTTTAAAAGGCCAAGCCCCCATCTAGGTGTTGTACAGACGGAGGCCCAGGAAGGAGAAAAAGCTCAAGTCTACTTCTCTCTACCCCCTTTAGACACCCAAACCTACAGCTACGGAATGGAGAGTTCTCAGGCACAGGCCCCTGAGTGAGTTACAAGATTGGGGCAATTGGAACTGCTACCCTTGGAGCACCAGAAAAGATGTGGCCTGAAGTCCATCAAGCCCCAAACCTGCGCACCTTCAGGAGCCTTGCATCCACATATGAAGGTAGAGCATTGGCTGCGATGGCCTGAGACAGGAATGTGATGCTTCCAGAGATTAGCTGAGGCCCACAACTGTGAAAACTTTTATTTAGGTGTTAGAGGTTTTGCTGTGAAAATCTGAGAGTGTGAATAGGTGGAAGGAATCTCTTAACAATATCCAAGTGTACTCAGCTTTGGAACAGAATGCTAGAAAATATAGATAAACCCTATTTCTTTGGCTCTATATGCACTCCTTGTCAAATAATAACAGCTTGCTTTTTTTTTTTTTTTTTTTTTTCTTTTTTAGCTTCCTTTCAAAAACAAACAAAAAACCACTTTGTTGCCATCCAGGCTTGGCTTCCTGTGAAAAACTTTCCACTCTGGAAAGAAAACCCTGGACTACTGGTCATGAGGGTCATTATACGTTTCCCTTCATTTGTAACCAAGTTCAGGTAACAAGCCTTTTGCCAGGATAAGATGTAATGTATGTGGCATTATCCTTGCAGAACTTGAAAGGACTCTTTGTGATTTGTGTCTGAATCCTCATTAATCCCCAATCCCACGTCTCTAAAATTTGGTTAGAACCTTATATAGGACAGTTCAATACTTGAGTTTAGTTTCTATAATAGCAGTAGGGAAACAGTGGTAAGGAGAAGTTCTGGAGATCCAGGGTGGAAACTAAACTCTTCCCCTTCTGCGTGACCTTGGGCAAGCCCTTTTTCTCTCAGAGACTCATTTCTTCATCTTGAAAGAGGGAATAACACCACCTCCTACCTCACAGGACTGTGAGAACTAAATACATTCTTACATGTGAGGAGCCTGACTCAGAAAATGTTTCCTCTTATTAGCTCGTAATTCTTTAAATAGGGATTGTGGATGGGTTCATTTGAAGTGATGCAGTAAAAGCCTCCACAGCTGTTTCCTCCTGTTCCTTTCTGTGATTAGCTTTGGGGGATCCTCACAGAGGCCGTGGCCCTCAGCTCTTGCTTCTGCTCCGTGCCCTTAAGTCCTTTTTTTCCTACCAGACCCGCTGAGGCCAGCTGGAAGCCAATTCTCCAGAACCTCGGACAGCTCCGCACCTTAGCGACTCAGCGGGCTGCTTGAGGGAGTAGGAAAGACTTGGGGGATTTCCCCGGAAACCCTGCATTAGTGCAGGGATTTAGGAATCCCAGGGGCTGCAGTGTCATTCCCAGTATGCATGCTGCCACTTGCATGCACGTTCAGATTCTTCAGCACGACCAGCCTTCCTGGAAATTTCTAAGGAACCTCTCCTCAGAAAGCTGTAACTTCACCCACAAGATTTACCAAATCTTAGGGCTCTTTTCTTCTTTCCTATAAACTCCAAGAATTTTTTTTGAGCCCCCAAAGAACAGAAACACCACCCACATCTTCCTGTATCTGCTGATATTTAATTTGTTTGGCTACAGTACAAGGATTGAACATTCTTGATTAACTTCAAGTGAAAGTAATAATGCATGAGCATGAGGAAATGTGTTACGAGACAAAGATTCAGGTATGAATTAAAAGAAATATAAAATAATGTTATTGCCTGTAGGTGATGTTAAGTACCATTCTCTAATCAGGATAAGCAGGTGGTTCAATTTATGAGACAATTTAGCTTTTCACTCTCCAATGCAGAACACAACACACCATATGCAGTCACCTTCCAAACAGGCGAGGAAGAGATTAAGTCCTATTTTTACTTTATGATACTGAGTCACATAGTTCAATGCAAATCACATGAATGCCAAAGTAAGAACAATATCAGGTATTTAAATACCTACTTTCCTTTGAGGAGCTCTAAAGCTTTTGTGACTGCATGAAATCCCTTCAGAGTTAACTCCAGGAGATGAGATACATGTCACCAGGTGGGCATTTAGGACTGAGTTTGTCTTGTCTATCTCTCCCACTCCCACCAGTAGTCCTGGAAGAGCCAGTGTTTGCCAGCTCTTTGCATTTAGTAACAGCCTCCAGATGTCTGCATTTTCTGGGCCACATCATCGTTGAGGAAAAGAAGGCTCGTCTTTGAAAAATGTTATTGACTGACTTAATAATAAAGAGGATAAAAGTGGGACAAGAAAAGAGGGGAAGGGAACACGAGTAACAGAGGAAGATGAGATACTGGAAAGATGCCTAAACCTGCCTGAGCTTGATACATGTTTTCCATACATTGTTTTCATAAGCAGATTTGGTGCCCACCCTCAACTGGATGGAAACTGGAACAAGGCCTTCAGGCCTTCTTTGAACATTTCCACAACAGTGAGGACAGCAGCAGTTCCACTGCTTGAACTAGCTTGAAGGAACTGCAGACAAGAACATCAACTCAGGACCCTGAAGGTAGACAGGGAGCCCCCAAATAGAAGGGTCTGTGGTTTTATCTAATAATGCCCACACTCATTCTGAGCCTCTGCACCATGGGGGAGTGTTAATTGCTAAATTGTGCCTTGGTTTAACTTCCTCCCAGCAGAGGTCGCTCTCAATACTGGCAGTGGATATTTGTGGAGACTGGGCCAGGCAGGCTGGGCTGCATGGTGGCTCCACCATCTGGTACCTGCTCTTCCTGTTATTCCACCGGCCACAGTCTGGCCCCTTATCCCATGGGATAGAGATCTCTGTGGAGATTATCTCAAAGCCACACAGAACCTTCGCCATAAAAGCACTGTGAAATTGGGGTCACTTGCTGGGGCTGGACAGGTCTGGGAGGGCCGTGCTCATCCTCTAGGGATATCACCCCATAGTGATATCTATGTGTCACTTTTGTGTCCACTCTGTGACTGTATCTGATATTTCTGAGACATCACCTGTGACTGACCAGCAACTTCAGCTCCATGGCCCTTCCAGACATAGAAGCCAAAGTGACAAAAGTTGCCTTGCCACACAATCTTGCACCACATAAAGGACACTGTTGATGAGCTCCCCCCACCCCCCGCTCCACTTGGCAGCCTGTGCTGGTGGGGTGGAATTCTGGTCTTTAGGGCAGCCCATTACAGCAGGATAAGGTTTCTGAGGGATGGGAAGGGAAGGGCACTGGAGAAGATGTTAGCATCCGACAAGAGGCCCCAGAAGGGCAGAAGAAGGCTCCATATACTTGTGAAGTCCCCACTTGTTGGGCCCAACCCCAGCATGTAGGCTAGGTCCCAGGCAGCCTGAAGCTGCTTTCAACCCAAGGGCATCCATTTGGACCCTAGGTCATTATTGTGCCTTGAGAGTTGAAGGAGTGACTACCTTGCTCCTCTCAACACTTGAGTCCAGCAGTAAGTGGTTCCTGTTCTCTCTCACACACATAGCCAGATGCACAAACTCACCATGACACATACATGAACACTGGAGTACATACTGGCACATTCACCCAATCACACACATTCACACTCACATTCTGACCCACACTATCACCTATGCAAAAACTCATACTAACACTCACACACAGACACACCCACACACACAAATACACCCTGGCCCCCAAACCAAATCTGACCTAACAGGGCTAATGGGGCGTGGGTGGGGGTCCAGTAGGGATGCCCTTCTGGACCCTGGCCCACTCATGTCCCCTGAACCCCAGGCCCTTCCTGCAGGGGGGAGCTCCTGCCTGTCCCTGTCCTCGTGGTCACTCACAGGTCCTGAAGCCTCCCAGAAGGGGTTCTAATCACTATCGTGCACAAGGCATCTTTGGTGCCGGGCCGGCGGGGGGTGGGGGGGGAGGATGTGCGGGAAAAGAGGAGGGTGTAGGATATAGCGCCGGGGGAGCCTGCTCCTCCCTCGGGATTTTCCATCTCGACTCGCGCGGGCCCGCGAGGAGCGAGCACGCTTTGTCTCCCGCCCCGCTCCTGGCACGTTTCTGTGGAAGCTACCCGCGCCGCGCCCGAAGCCCCCCCTCCCCGGGCCGCGCCCCCCGCCCAGCCCGCGGCGCAGACTGCCAGTGCGGCGACCGCCGCTTTGTCCTCTCGCAGATGCCTGAGCCAAGCGCCAAAGAATATCAGGTATTTAAATACCTGATATTGTTTGTCCTCTCGCAGATGCCTGAGCCAAGCGCCAAAGAATATCAGGTATTTAAATACCTGATATTGTTTGTCCTCTCGCAGATGCCTGAGCCAAGCGCCAAAGCCCCGCGCCCAGGAGCTGCCGCCGCGCGCCCGGGACGCGGGTCCCGGCGGCCCGATCTGGAGCGCGCCCCGAGCCGAGCGGAGCAGCCCTTCGCGTAGGGCGTCTGTTTGGAGCTCCGGGATGCTTGAAAGGGAACCCGCCCTGTCCCGCCGCGCACATGCCCATATGGGGTCGACCCGCAGCAGCGGTGCAGGAACCCCGGTCGACGGGGCGGGGCGGGGCACGGAGGATGGTCTCAATTTATGGCCCCGGGCTTGGATCCAGGTAGGGAGGGCCTGGGAGATAAGGTCCGGGGGGTAGATGTGGGGAGGGGTTCCTCAGCTCCTGTTACTCCCCCCCCCCCACCTCCCACACCCAGGCCACTCCGGCCTTAGGGGCGGGCCCGGAGCGCGGAGGACCCTGAGCATCCGTCAGTGCTTTCTTTCACCAGCCACTCTCAGCAGGATGGGGAGGGGGCTCCGGGTCTTTTCCCTTCACATTCCAATCCCCTCCCCTCCCCCAATAACCTAGGAGAGTCCAAGTGGAAGGGAAAAGAGCACTCTGTTTTCACCCACGTCCTCAACCACCCCTCTTCACAAAACCCTAGGCTGCGGGAGGAGGGGGCGTGGGGAAGGGTCTTCCTTAAATCCAAAAGTGCGCTTCCTCAATAACCCAAGGAGGGGAGGAGGCCCGCGGTCTCATCTTTCACATCCAGACCCCTTTGTAACGTCAAGTAGCTGAGGTGTTGTGGGGAAGGATCCCCCCGCCTCAGAACCTCTCCCCCCCCCATCCTCCGTAATCCTGCAGCCCTTCAGGCACAGGGGCAGGGCGGCTCCAAGAGTCCAACGCTCCCCCCCGGGGGGGGGGTGTCCTCCAGCCCTCGCCCCTCACTGTCAAGAGCCCGCCTCACCATAAAACAAAAACTAACCCAAGCTGCTAGGACCTCAGGCGCCGGGCCACGGGAGACCCGGAGTCAGTCAGCAGCTCTCCGGGGCAGATGGTCTTGAGAGCAGCGAGGACACGTCCCATCAACTCCCCAGGCCCCCTCCCGCCTCAGTTTATCCCCTCCGCAATAAAACAAAAGCGAATCCAGCAGCACAGACCTCAGGCAGCGGGCGTGAGGGCGGCCAGCGCCCGGCAGCGCGCTCCTCACGGCCCCGTCTTCCCGGCGGCGGCGACCGCGGCTCTCGCGTCCGGAGCTTCCCTCGGACTCAGCACCTGGAGCGGCGAACAGCTCCGCGCTTCATTCCTCTGACTCCGCCTCCCCCGCGCCGTCGTAGCCAATGGAGACATGGGGCCCGCCCAGGAGGCTGCCCATTGGGAGCGCCGTCCCCTCTTCCTCCGGCCCCGCCCGCGGGCTCCTGGGTCTAGCTCTGTCAAGACCACATCCCCCAGAGACCGCCGGGGTTTTCGCACGGCCTTCTGGAACTTGTAGTCCTTTAAGTACTTGAAGTGGGCTCATGTCGCGGGCAGTCAATCAGAGATGGACTGCATTTCCCAGGGTGCATTGAAGGAACGGAGGCACGGAGGAAGGCGGGAGGACGGTTTCCATAGCAAAGACGGCCTGTTGGGGATGGCGGGTGGAGAAATGGGGCAGGCCGTGGGACCCTGGAAGGATCGTGCGAGACCTCTTGGGAGGCCGTTTGGATTCTTTTTCTCTTCGATTCCCACTTCGGGACCCTGGGCCTCAGTTTTCCTGTCTGGGAAGAGGGGAGAGGAGCAGTCCCCCAGCCCACACCCCATGGTGATGGGACAAACCGAGGGTGAACCCCTTGGTTCCCTCCCAGCAAAGGTGAGGGAAGATGGAGAAGACCTTCACACCATATTCTGAACTTTATCCCTTTATTTGTGTCTCGATCTTGCCATAGAGGAGCTCTTTACTTTTCGTCACATTCCTTGGTCTACCAAGGCCTTCCCATCCCAGGTTCCTTCACCCCACCCCCGGATACCGCAGCATCTCCCCCAGCGCAGCCAGACAGAGGGCGCTTTTCCGGCTTAAAATCCTTCGCAGGCTTCTCATTGCCTCTGGAATTAAGACCACACTCCTTAGCGTGGCTAGAAGGGCCTTCAAGATTTGGGACTCCGCCTTCTTCTTGCAACACTCTGACTTCTTTGGAAGCTGGGAAGGCTTAAGCACCCGTTTTCTCTGACTCCCGTGGGCCCCTCCACCTTGCCCTCAGCTAACTTCTCATCACCCTTCAAGCCCCTTTCTAGAGGCAGCCCGTTTTGTGAAAACTTCTAGATGCCCGGGTCTGTGTTAGGTGCCCCACTCTGTGTTTGAGAGACACCCTCTACTTCCCTTATTCTACTTGCATATTTATGCATCCATCTTCCTCATTAGATTAGAAGATCCGCATATCAGGGACCATGTCTGTATTACAAATAGGGTCCAGTTCCCGTAGCGTCTGGCACTTAGTGTGTACTCAATAGATATTAATATATAGAGACAGATATTTGTTGAATTAAAAATGAGCTGAAATTTAATTGAAACTCACATATACCTCCCAAATCCTGATTTCCTAAGGTTAAGCATTTCTCATTTCTGGAGGTATTCCACTAGAGGGATGCTATCCCTTTGAAGAAATGTTTATGTCATTTGTACAATGGGTTGGAATTTTTTCTGAATGCTTTGGGAGCCCTTCTAATACTGTGATGCTAGGAATTGATAGATTCATGCCTATGATTCCTGTCAATTCTCCCCTAAATGTCATCAGTTCTTCCTGTTCCTCTCTTTCTAGCTGTTGGCCCTACTCCTTCCTGTGCCTAAATGCCCTACCTCCCACTCCCTTTCTGGGAAAGATCTGCTCCTGCCAATTATGAAGCAGAGACAGCCCGAGGTTCCTTCCCCTTCTTCAACCCTCTGCTTAACATCGCAAGTTCCCAGTGGTGATGTCCCACCTTGCTAGGTAGCATCTTTTCTGAATCTTTCCCCACTAAAGGTTCTGGTGTTGGCTAGCTGGTTCGATTAATCCCATACATGTTTCATTTGTCACCCCCTCCGGACGTTTTGGATATATGTCAGCTGAGGCATTCTGGGGAGAATGCTCGAATATATGGGAATAATTAATTCATGGCCAAAAAGGAAGTAACCAAAGGGACTATTACCCTGAATCTAATTCAAACCAAAGAGACAGAGCCTGAGAGAAAACAACCCTGTCATCCTTGAGTCGGTGACAAGCAGGGAGGGAAGGCTGGGGTGGGGGAATGAGTAAAACGGATGACATTTAGGGAAGAACTAATAGGACTTCTAAGATGCATGGCAGAGGGGATCTGAGCCTGGCTAAACCATGAGGGAAGGCAATTGGAGCTGGGTGAACAGATGGGGCCTCATTACTGAAGATGAGAAAACTGTAAGGAGGGAGGGGGAAATGAGATGTGTGCTCATGGAGAGTGCCTGATTCTGTGAGAGCAGAGGCCGTTGGAAAAGTGGATAGGGTAAGGACTATGCCACAAGGTGGGTACTGGCAGAGTATCAACAGAGGGCTACCAGAGAAGCCTGCCTGGAGCCTGAGCTGAAACCTTTTGGAGATCAGTTTAGCTTTTCAGTAGTAGTGTTAGTTTTCAGGAAAAAGTCAGGGTTCCACAATTCTCCCAGCACTCAGGGACTAAAATAGCATCTACCCAGTCAAGTGGAGTCAGGAAACATGAGTCCTAATCCTGACTTTGCTTCTCAATAGATGTGTGACTCTGGGCTGGACCTGTTTCTTCAGTTGTAAAATGATGTTTATTGGTATAAGGGAGCAGCTAGTAAGGGTGGAGGTGGGGAAATTTAAACCCACTTACTAGCTGTGTGACTTTGCATAAACTGCCTTCTTGGATCTGTAGTTTGCTTATTTGAAAATGTTGTAAGGAATACATGAGATGCCTTATGTAAATTACTTCATGAATATTAAGCACTTACCAAATATTAGTCTGTTTCCACATTTTTCATCTTGGATTATCAGAAATTGGTTTGACTATGAATAAACAGGCAGGAGATAATGTCTTGGGTAATATAAGTTCCAGTCCCCATTCACTCTCCTACTAGTTGCATGACTTTGGTTAGGTTATTTAATCTTTGATCTTCCTAGGTCTCAGTTTTCTCATTTGTGAAATGGAAATGATGTGTACCTCAGAGTTGTGAGAATTAAATGAGATAAAGTGCCTGATTCATGAGAAAATGTTCAATATATTTGTTTTACCATTTTTTAGGGGTGGTTTTAGGGCATAGAACCCTAAAGGAACGAATGGAATTCTAGATGCTTAGAAGCTAGAATTTTAAAGGATTCCAGTAGAGCATTATGCTAGCCTTCTACCTTCTTAGAGGGGGGGAAAAGGTCTCAGTGAAGTTCTACAGGTATTCATATTTAGAAGGGAATTAACCAGATGCTTAATCTCACACACTGAGGAGTTGGAGCGATTGACCAGGGCTGGATCCTGAAGAATCTAGTATATTAAGCTGAGGATATAACTTTATTCTAAAGATAATGAAGGTTTTTAAGGAGACGTGCATTTTGAAAAGGTCTAGGGGCTATGTGGAGAATGGCCAGGAAAAGATGAGGCTGGGATATGGATTGGGAAGCTGCTGCAGTGATCCCACACAGTGGAAAAGACAGGGTGGATTTGAGATATATTAAGGAGGTAAATATTCAGAAGGCTTTGTGAGTGATGAGCTGAGGACATGGAGGAGAGTAGCAAGTTAGAGATGATGCCCAGGTTTCTGCCTTGGGTATCTAAGTGGATGGATGCTAAAGGTCTCCCCTGAGAGGAGAAATAGTAAAGGAGCAGGGTTAGGTAGGAAGAGGTGGAAGTGAGTTTGAGTTGAGTGTAGTGGTATGTCCAGGTGAGATATCTAGTAGGTGGTTTGGAGTTTAGAGACATCTGGTCTGGAGATAGAGTCATAAATTATCAAATTATTGGCATATGGTCATAATTGAAGCCACAGGAATGAATGAAATCCCTCAGTAGAGAGAGTCGCAGAGAAGACCAAAACCCCTGGGGAAATTCCAACATTTATGGGACAAGTAGAGGAAGAGCAGCCCAGAAGAAAAGGTGAAAATAGTCAAAAAGATTGGAGGAAAATCAGAGAATGGTGTGCCACAGAAGCCAAAGGAAGAAAGTGGGGTGACATGGTGCAGAAAGATCAGATAAGCCAAGGTTTGAAAAAACAAACACCAAATTTAGCAACAAAGAGGTTACTGGTGACCTTGGAGTAGGTTCAGTGGAGTAGCAGAGGCAGAAGTCTGAGTGAATGGGGGTGGATGTAGACAACTCTTGAGAGTAGATTGGTTTTGAAGGGGAGGAGGAAGAAAACCAGAAGGGATGTAGGGTTGAGGAACAATTTTGTTTTGAGTTGGGAGGGATTATGGCATTTAAAAATAAATGGTGAGAAGCCAGTAGAGGGACAGTTAAAGACAAAGAAGAGAGAGGGATTGAAGGATGGAGTGAAGCCAGCAAGAGGGTGGGAGGTGGTGGGGTTCAGAGCGAGACTCGATCAGGAGGAGGACCTGCTTTTTCTTGAAGATGGGAGGGGAGGAAGAAAGGAGTTAGAGATGTAGGTAGGTAATTGGGAGGTGGGCTCAGGAAATTGAAGGGAATTCACACCTGATAGCCATTACTTCTCTGATATTGAGAGCTAGGATATGTGCTCAGTGTGAGGAGGTGGGATGGGGTGGGAAAGGTGAAGAAAGAGGAAAAGGTTCAAAATGATGGCTGTGGAAAAGAACAGGAAAAGCTAACAGCGACCCACAGAAACTGCAGGGCAGTACTGAGGGCGTGCTGAAGCTGGAGACCATGGGCCTGTGGGGGCACTAATCTGTGGGGTTGTGGGATTTCTTCAGCATCCCATCAGCCCTGAGATAGGCATGGAGAAGGCTACCGGTGAGGCTGATCCAGAACTGGGCTTTGCTAGACAGGGAGACAAGAAAGCAAGGGATTTGGAGATAGTAACAAGAGAAGTGGAAGTAGTGGTCCACCAAGAGGAAGGTGAAGCCAGGATGGAGTGGACAGATTGAGGGAGTGAGGTTCTTGGTGGAGTGAAAGGACAGATGTGGTGGGTTGCAGGCAAGAACCAGGAGGGCAGGCAGTGCTGACCAGAGGTGGAAGAGCTCTGGGCAGAGGCCGGCGGTCGGGAGGGCTGGAGTGGACAGAGGTGATTAGAGGATTGAAAGGCAAGTTTATTGGATGGGTTATTGGCAAATCTCCTAGAAAGATGGCTGCTTTTTAGGAGAAAGGAACTCTGGTAGCTTTGTGCCCAACTGTACAGCAAGTAGGAAGTTAGATGATGGCCAGGAGAAGGGATGGGGTGCAGAGCCCTCGGACACAAGTGTTACAGAAACCAAGATACTGGGGTGCTAAGAGGAAGCTCTCTTTTCTAAGGTATGTGGTGTGAGGAGGAAGAAAAGCAACGAGCTTTCTCAGACATTTCACAGAAGTATTGTGTCAATATCAACTACACATGATAAGTTTTATACACACCTAAGGCAGAAAGTCTAGGAATAAAATAAACCAAACCAAAAAGCGACTCCAGATTTCATGTGAAGTTGTATCAACCAATTTCGATAGTAGTGATTCCTGTAATTTATATTTTGGTATAGTTTGTAGATTTAAGTATGTGCATATCAACTAGAAAATGTGTTTAAGAAACAAATTTGAATATTTTTTGCAAATTTCATTTCTTAGCAACGATTTGTTTTCTCAGTTTAGAACATAAATTAGAGAACTTGTGTTGATTTTTTTTCCAAATGCAGAGCTTAGAGCTTAGTTTATGTCTTTGAAATGCCATGAATTTGAAATGCAGCCATTTTCCTCTCTGCATCTTTGAAAGGGATTACAAGAATTTTATTAGTTTTTCAAATAATCTTGCCAACACAGTCAGACTTCCCACGAGGGTCTCCTATCAGTAACGTTGGATTGTGAGTGATGCTGCAGAAGTGCTGTGCGTGGGATATTTAAGACAAGACAAATAAGCTGCCAACTTTAGGATTTTCCCAAACAGCAGCTCAGTTTGCAATTACAGGACTTTGTATAGAATATGAAACATGCATATAAATGTTAATTCAGAAAACAATCTCCATAATGTCTAAAAAAGAGACAAAATCAGTTAATTGGTTTGAGCAAACTCTATCTTTAAAAAAAGAACGTTATTTAAAAATATTTTTGCATAGTTGATATGTCTTTGTAATCTTGAAGTAGACCTACTATTCTAGTCCCTTTAAACGTGGTGCTCAGAAAATATTTTGTGAATCAATTTGTGAATGATATGATAACCTGTCCATTGTTTAAAATTCTTTCTTTTGTCTTAAACTTTCATAATATGTTCTTATAAGAGGAGTGACTCTCTTTAAATGTAAGTCAAGTCATGTCATACCTCTGCTTAAACCCCTTCAAGTGGCTTCTCTGTGCCATTGAGAGCAAACCCAGAAGTCCTCATGATGTCCTATAGGGCCATGCACTCTGACTCCTGTAGCCTCTCTGCTTTATCCCCCAGGACTCCTATGCTCCAGCACATTGACCTCCATCCTGTTCTTTGATTGCACCAAGCACACTCTAGCCTCAGGGCCTTTGCACTTGCTGTTCCCTCTGCTTGGAGCCTCTTCCCTACATATACTCATGCCATTCCATCTAAAATGGCACCCTTTCCTGTCCTGACACTCTATCCCTCTTTCCTGCTTTATTTTTTCAATAGCACTTCTCACCATCTGGCATATACACTCTCTTACTTATTTTTTACTGTCTGTCTCTCCTCTACTCTCATCCTTCCAGTAACCCTTTAGAATATGCTCTCCATTGGGGTAGCAACTTTTGTCTATTTCATTCATTGCTGTACTCACAGCATGTAGAACAGCACCTGGTACATAATAGGCACTTGTAAAACATGTTGAATAAGAATAACCATACATTATCCCTAATATGTGACCCTAACATCTGTTTTTTATCTTTCCACATTACAATCCACATTTAGGACATGTGTATATAATCTTTTGTATTCTGAAAATCATAGATTAGATGTAACTTTTAGTTCTGTTTGTTTGGTTTTTTAATGTAATATATAGTAAGCATTTTCCCTTGCTTGAATTCATTTGTTCAGTTGTTCACTCACTCATTCATTCAACAAATAATTAGTGAGATGTTTCTATGTTCCAGACAGTGCTGGGGCTACAGTGGTAATTGGGATGGAAGACTTGCCCTCAAGGAACAGTGATTCTTTATAAACACCATTTGTAATTATGGCCTCATACCATACTATACTTAACCTCTTTCCTATTTAAGACTTTTGCCTATTATTAATAATGATATAATGAATATCTTCAAGTTTATAGCAATTATCTTTTACAAATTATTCTTTAAGGTAAATTACCAAGCAAACAGTTATTGGATTGAAGGATTGAAAATGGTTTTGGTTTTTTGATTCCATCTGCCACGTTGCTTTCAAAAAGGGTGGTACCAATTTTACCCAATCACCAGCATTTCAGCTTTATCACAGGCCTCTCTGTCATTGGGCATTCCTTTCAGTTTTTGCTAATGTAAAGTATAAATTCCTTTTGTATTTGCATGTAATTGCTGTCTAGTAAGGGTGCACATTTTGGTTTTCTTTTTTTGTCATTGGTTAGTTCAGTAAGGCCCCAGGAGGCTCTTGGAGGGCCAGTGCCTTACCTTATAGATCATGCCCAATGTTTAGCACTCAGTAAAAGCTTAACACAGCATCTTGAAGTTGGGAGAAACTGCATTTATCATCCAGTTCAACCAAAATTTCTGACAGATGGCTTTCCATGCTCTGCTTGCATGCCCCTAGTAATGGGGACCTCACCACCTTATAGAACAACCTTCCAGTTCTATACCAGCTCTACAGGTGTTAGTCTGGAATCTGCCTCCCATGGCTTTCATGTGGCCTCGGTTCTGCCCTCTGAAGCAGCAGGACCCACATACCAGATGTTACAGAGCCTCCTCACCTTAACTGCCCATTTCTGCAAATTTATGGCCATGCCCAGCCCCAGGAGGTCTGGCAGGCCCAGAGGCCCAGACATTGTCCTGTCCATAAGTCTCTATGGTGGCCAAGTCAGCAGCCTCTTCAGCTGGGTTCATATGAAGCTTATGGTCAGCTGAGATGATAACATCTTCTTTATGTGACCTGAAGCCTAACCTAGTTTGTCTTATTTTACCCTTCTGCAGTTGATCTCTTTTTAAACCTGAAAGGAATACTTTGCTTTTCTCCCTATTTTATTTCAACCTGTTGTCAGAGAAGCTGCCCTGGTTCCACTCCTTCTGTCTAAAAGGGGGATAACAAGAGTCATCCTGACAACTTCATGTGTTGGTGTAATGATGGAATGAGATGCAGGGTTAGACAATTGTCACCCTTTTTGGTTGCCTGACACCTGAGCTTCTTTCCTGTGCTTGAGGAATTCTATGTCTCCTGAGGTGGAGCCATCTTACTCTGCAGCTAGGGTGTGGGCACTGGCCTGAGTCTCAGGCTCCTCCAGTCAGACACACCATCCCCACACACACCCCCTTCACTGATTTGGAATTGGAAGCAAGTGACAGCAAACAAGCAGGGCCTGCTTAGCAACCCTTTTAGTGATTCAATAGGTACGATCTCAGTTGCCAGTGACAGCAGTTTCATAGGCAGCATCCAGCATGGGGGTGTCTGTGTAGGTGGTGGGGACAGTATGCTAACCTCAGTGGTCGCAGATGTCTTCTTAGACCGATGCTGAGCGGGGGTTTGGGGGCATTATTCCTGACTGTGTGCCTTCAGGCCTGATTCTCCTACACTCCTGTTACCGGACAGCATATCCAGGTTCTTGATCCATGAAAGAAGAATCTTTCATGGACCCTTGGACTGGCAAAATGAAAGGAAGAGAGAGACAGAGAAATGGAACATGATAGGGTTTCCTTACCAAGTGAAGGTACACTCCAAAGTGCTTAGGCATCTCTGCCAGAGAGAGACACACATGCCCCTGGCCTTCTCCCTCCTCTCTGTCCCACGTGGAAACTCCTAATGTCTGACCCCTGCCCTCCTGTCCTGCCTGTTGTGCAGGCTCTGGCTAATCTAGTCTGATTATTTATGAGCAGCCTCCCTGAGGTGTCTCTTGTCCCTACTTTACTCCTGCCTCACTCCTGGAGATTTTGTGAGCTACTCCCTATCATTTAAATAAATTTCTTTGCTGTGCAAGGCAGCCAAACTTAGTTACTTTTGTTTGCAACTGGAAATCCTAACCATCATGTACAGAAAATGAAAAGTGCATTGAAAAGTGCTAAGCGGCACACACATACAAGATATTTTTATTTGGAATTTTGATTCTTAAGTAGTGGGGGTGGGGGGCAGAGGAATAGGCCTGAGCTCTGTACCTGCTGAGGATTCAGACATGTCTAGACATGCCCAGAAAGGTGGTCAATGAGAGGGTGTGATGGGAAGAACTTCTGGGCTGGACACTAGTTCGACAGTTAAAGGCTGGCCACTGACTCTAAGGCAGGTATGAGGAGAGCCACACCAGCTTGGTGTGGGGATGGCAGGGGTCAGAGGACCTGCTGGGCACACATAAGCAGATTGACTGCTTGCCCTCTCCTGCCTTGGACCATGACCAATAGCCAGGGCCAGGAGGTGGGGCTAGGCTGTAAAGCAGGTCACCTAGAGATTTGCAGCTCTCCCTGGGACATTCATACTGCGGTGGAAGAGGAAACCTGACTGGATATGCCACCAACCCCTGGACCCCAGGAGCGGACATGGGTGGGTTGGGATTCTATCCTGTGCTGCCCTTAGGCTACCCTGGTAGAAAGTTTTCTTTCCCTAAGAAAAATGGCAGGAAAACAGTTAAAACAGAGAAATAGCATAAATACTACACTAAGGGTTATATTGTTGCATGAGAATTTTCTGTCCCCTGCCACCAGAATGCAGTCTTCATGAGTGCAGGAATTTTAGCTAATTTTGTTTACTGTTGTATCCCCAGTGCCTAGAATGGTTCCTGGAATATAGTAAATATTCAAATATTGGTTGAATGAATTAATAGTGCAGTTTCACATCTGGGGCTACTTCCTCAATGCTATGGTTTGAGTGTGACCCCAGAATTCATGTGTTAGAAATTTGGTCCACGGTGTGGCTGTGTTGGGAAGTGGGGCCTTTAAGAGGTGTTTGGGTCATGGGGGCTCCACCGTCATGAAGGGATCAATGCTGATCTCACGAGGCCTGGTTAGTTCTTGCAGGATTGGGTTTGTTCTCTCTAGAACTTTAGAACTTAATAGAGCCCGACCCTTGGGCTTGTCTCTTTCACACACATGCTCGCTTGCTCTTCTACTTTTCTGCCATGTTATGATGCAGTACGAAACCCCTACCAGAAGCTTCCACCATGCTCTTGGACTCCCCAGTTTCCAAAACCATGAGACAAATGAACTTCTTTATAAATTAGTCAGTCTGTGGTGTTCTATTATACAACAGAAAATGGAGTAAGACACTCAGGTTACTAAATTGTTTGTGGGAATAAAGTGATCTCCCAAGTCCGTGGCTTTGAATTTTGCTTTCTCTTACTTCACTGGCAGTTCTTCTAATTTTTTTGTGATTCTGGTTCATTGAATAAATACCTTGCCCCAAAGCAATTTCATTCGATCATGTAACCCTAAGTATAAACTAGAATTTGGTTCAGCCTGAAAAAGGTCAATGTTCGGGAATTATTGGATTTCTACTCTCTTATCCTAGGGACAAATATTCCGTGGCTTTCTGCTTTGAATTTTGAGCTTGAATTCAGAATGTAAAATCATTAGGAAGCAACTAAGCAAGAGGAATGTTAGTCCTTACATTTTTTTCATTGCTTATACACAAATAATACATACTCATTGTTGAAAATGAGAAAATGCAGGTAAACAAAATGATGAAAATAAAAACCACTTATATTCCTATCACTGAGAGATAGTGACTACTAACATTTTTCTGTTTCTATCAAATACTGAAATTAGCTAACATGGGGATTCATTTGAGTAAGGAGGTACATTTTTCTGATAAGAAAGTGAACATGGGAGATCTGGTTGCCAGCCCAGGTCTTCCTGAGCTAACAGGAGCCCACAGATCTGAGTCCAGCAGGGCATAGGTAGCAAAGGTAAAAGAATGGGTCACCTCCAGTTTACATCCCAGAATCTGACTTTGGATGGTGACCCCAGAAGCAGCAGAAGGTGGGAATGGGGCATGAATAAGGAAAACAACTTTAACTTGGCTGAACATCCCATATTGGACATGCAGAAAAATTTTGCGAAGTTTTCCTAGAAATGGGAGGGCCTTTTCCTGAGAATTGAAGGTGAGATAATCTTGGAAGACTCTGGCCGAGGATGACTCACAAGTCAGAAAGACACAGACTGTGGAAGGTGGTTCTGGGGACAGACAGTGTGGTGAGCATGAGGGCTTACTGTGTCTTTTGATTTGTCCTCTGGACCTGTTCTTTTCCACCCTCATTTCCTAGGGAGGCATCCTGGCACTTCTGGTCCATGACTCATTGCAGGAAAAGGTGGGGATCTGTGTGAATCAAACCTGAGGTCATGTCCTGGGACGTCTTAGTATCTTCAAGCTGCCCCGTATGGGATGCCTGAGAAGTCTGGAGCATGGGCTCCTACTTTTCTTTAATGTTAATGCAAATTTTGCTTTCTTCTCCATAATATTTGTTTTAATATTTAAATAATTTTTTCAAAAAAATCTCTAAGTGAAGTTGATGTTCAAGGGTGCTCAGATCACAGGAACTTTATGCAAAAGTTGGTGAATGGATGTTGCTCATCCCCATCTCCAGGATGATTTTTCTCTGGTCCAGGCAGGTCTGCAAAGGTGTGATGAGCGCTCTGGGTTGGGAGGTAAAGAAATTGATGTTCGCTGGCCACCACCTATCTGCCAGGTAAGGTGCCAGGTGTTTTACCTACATAGCCTCAGTTTAATCCTCATAACCCTGCAAGGATCCTTCTTTGGTAAGCGAGAAGTTGGAGAATCAGAGAAATTAAGTAACTTTCTCAATGTCTGGAATGGGGTAGAGCTAAGATGAAAATCCTGGCATGTCCGGAGCTCTGCTTGCTCTCCATACCATGTGGCCCCCTGATGCCAGTTTACCCATAATTTTCTTAGAGACATTGGGAATTTTGAACTTGAAGACTTGGGGATTGTGGCCCACTGCTGTATCCTGGGACCGTGAAAGAAACTTCCCACGTCTGTCTTCCTCTATTGAGGGCTGAAAGGGCAGGGATCACATGACTTGACTGTGGCCACAGGAAGGCAGTACCTCTGGGGGTCTGGAGGAAGCACATGCCCTCATTCCTGAATGGGCCAAGCAAGCAGAGAAAGAGGAATGGAGTCTTGTGGGCAAGAGTGGGAAGGGAATAGAGGGACCCCTGTCCCTAACTCAGGCAGGAGGTTGCCTGCACAGAGCCTGGAGCCTAAGCCAGTGAGCTGGAACCTCAGGTGAAGCTGAGATAGGGGCTGAGTCCACCCTGCTTGTCCTCAAGCCTCACAAGTCAGGGTGGCCTCCTGGCCCCTTGGAGCCTTGGCCCCTTGGCCTTCAGCCCTGCCTGGATGATGCAGTCAGACCAGTTCTACCCCAGCTGTGCATCTTGAGATACTAGGACATGTAGACCTTTGGCCCAGCAAACCAGGGGTGCTGAGCTCAGCTCCCACCCCGAGAACCAGAGCTTGAGGTATCTTCATTACTCCCTGCCCTTCCATTAAAGTGCCTCTCTCCCTTCTACTGCCACTCTATGCCTCTTCCTGGGGCTCACTGGGCTCCTAGGGGGCCAGGTTCCCCAGAGGGAACCTGGATCTTTTGGGCAATGGGTTTTCTCACCCTGTACAGTAAGGGGTAGATGGAGGTGGAGGCTACACCACCCTCATTCCTACAAGTCCCAAGTCTCATCTTTCTTGCCCATTTGTGGATCAGATTTCCCTGGAGGACCCACGTTTCATTGAAACCTCTTAAGATCAAATTTTAAAGCTGTCCTCATCCTGGGAACTTGGTGAAGGCCAAATCTGTGGTCCTGTCTGCAGTTTGCATGCCCCATCTGGCTGTGCCCCCCCCCCACTTCTGTTTTGGCCCACACTCCAGTTGACTTCTGGAGAGCTTCTGGTCACCCCTTCTCTTCCTGTGGGCCTTGTAGGCATGTGGGGCATGAAGTGTACTGTAGTCTTTCTCAAGACAAAGTGGACCTTTACTGCTCATTGTATTCGGGGCATGTGGCTTTCTTTTCTTTCCAAACAATGTTCTTCAGGCTGCAAGGCCCTCAGATGCACCAGTCTTAGGACAAGCCTACTGATTTGACCCCCATCTGCAGCACTACAACTATGCCCACTCTGGTCCTGTCCCACCTCACTGCTGCCCACTTACAGAGTAGCCCTGTGGCCTGAGCAGCTGCTGGTTTAGATGTTCTCCCCTGACTTTGTCCAGTTCTTACTCTTCAGGGACAGCAGGCCACCTACCCAGTTACTGCTGGGGGCACATTGGTAAAAGGCAAAAGTTTATATGATCTGAAGAGAAACCAGAGCATGTCATGCTTCATGAGGAAAGGTCCACCCTTGCCGTGTTATTTTAGTATAACAGCCATTCAGGCAGATTGCTGGCATTTTAGGTCATTTAATCTTTCAAGCTTCGTTCCTAGTTTATGGCTCAAGTCCAAGTTTCACTGGCTCCACTCAGCCATGAGTTCAGTGTCCCTGGTTGAGGGACCCACCATGGCTTTGTGGAATGCTCCAAAAGCACAAATTGTGAGGTTCCAGATTATTCACAGATATCCAAGTGTGCTCGTTAGAATCAGTGAGGGCAGTGTAGTCCCTAAAGCAGATGTGGCCTCTTCACCTTCCAGGGGAGCCCTTAATGTCCTCCTCCTCATGTCAGCCACACAACACCCTCAACTCTTGTTTCCAACACCCCTTTTCTGGGGCACAGAGCAGGCAGGTGTGGAGGGAGGACAGGGGACTTGAGCCCTAGAGAGCTGAATTCCTTCAGGCAATTATAAGTGTTGCAAAAAGTGAATATGGTGTGATCTCGCTAGATACAGGCATAAAGAAGGAGCTGAAAGATGTTTCCAGGATGTTAACTAACAGTGGTCATCTCCGGGAGGGAGTAAACGAATCCTTCTGTTCTACTTTTGCTTATCTGCATTTTTCTTTTCTGTCAGGAACATGCATCTCTTTTCTAATAAAAAAAGAAAACTTATGAACAAATCCTATTATTGGATATCTAAGTAATTCTGACTTTTTAATAAGCATAAACAGTGCAGAACAGAAATAATTGGTTGAAAATGACTTAAAACACACGAACACAAATACTGAAAAACTGACAATCACTTAGAGATGTTTAAGAGGTTTGGGCCGGCCTGGTGGCACACTTGGTAGAGTGCAGCGCTTGGGAGCGCAGCGGCGCTCCCGCCAAGGGTTTGGATCCCATATAGAGACCAGTCCGCTCACTGGTTGAGCGCGGTGCGGGCGCGACACCAAGGGTTGTGATCCCGTTACTGGTCACGAAAAAAGACAAAAAGAAAAAAAAAAGAGGGTTATAAAACTGCCGCAGCATACAACAGCATAGTCCCTACGGTCCCTATTCAAAAAGCAGTGACGCGGGGCCGGCCTGTGGCTCACTCAGTAGAGTGCGGTGCTGATAACACCAAGGCCACGGGTTCGGATCCCATATAGGGATGGCCGGTTTGCTCACTGGCTGAGCGTGGTGCTGACAACACCAAGTCAAGGGTTGAGATCCCCTTACCGGTCATCTTTTTAAAGAAAAAAAAGCAGTGACAGGACATAATAGTTTTCAATCCAATTAATTTTTCAATAGGTCATCAGGTTGACCAAAATACCATATTTTAGAAACCTGTAAACCTTTCTTCTTAAGCACCTGCAGCACCAGTCCCCTGCATGAGGTTGTGGGTGGGAAGTAAAGAAAAGAATCTCATCCCGTTGTTACCTCTGAGTTTGTGGGGCAGACACGAGGCTGAGCGCCACTTGGCAGGCAAGATCATGTGTCCACAGAAGTCACTCGAACCCTGGCCAGTGACTCAGAGCAAGGAAGGTGTTGCTACTTCAACACTGAAAACATCAACTCCAGCCATTTGAATGGCTTTTCTATTTAATATGTAAGATACAACAGACCACAATCTCCTTTAAAAAAGAAAACTGGAAAAGTCTCTTTGGTCTGCCATCCCAGCTGTTCCCAAAGCTGCTGTCATCTAACCAGAGCTCTCAGTGGCCATAAGCCCCATGTCCAGCTCTACCTTCTCTGCCTACCCAGCCTGGAATAATCCAGCCTTTCATCTTCTCTGTTGGAAGAAGCTCTCCTGGGATAAAAGAAAATTAGCGCCACCACAGAGATGACGGTTTCCACCCAGCCAGCTCCTTGCCAGGCCTTTTCTTCACACCTGGCTCGATTCTAATTCCATTCCCTATGGTGGCTGTTTCCTGCTTGTTCAACTCTCCTCAGATTGTCCACCCCACCGCTGTCTCTGTCTCCAGTGACCTTAACTTCTGCCTTCCTGCGGGAGAGAAGCCCCTCAGATTGTCAGCTCTTTGCTTCTTTGCCTCTAGCAGGTTCCACATGGCATTTCCAGAACTAACCTCCCTCCTAGTCTCTCTCTCCCACCCTCTCTTGCCTCTTCTAGGATCCAGTTCAATAAATTACCCTTCTTTCTCTGCTTCCCTAATACTTCCCTTGTGTCTGGTTCCTTTCCTTTACCTTACAAGCATAATTCTTTCCCATTCTAGAAGACGTTACCCTCACCCTCTCTCCCCTTGGAGCACCCACTCTGCCCTTCACAAACTTCTTGAAAGGGCCCATATTTTGTGTCTCCATTTCCTCAGCCTCTTTTACTCCCCACCAAGTCTGGATCTCACCCCCATCAGTCTACCAAACTGCCCCTGCTAGAGTCACCAAGGACTTCTTAATTGTCTAATTACTTAATGACATCTTTTTAGTCCTCACCTGAATTGACCTACCTCCTGGTGTTTGAACAGTTTCTGTAACTCCTCCTTAAAGCTCTAGTGATTTTGTTGGCATTTCTTGTCTCCCGATGCTTTCCAGCTGCCTCCTCTGACCTTTGTCGTCTGACCAATCCTTAAATATTGCTGTGCCCCGAATTTTGTCCTTGACCCTGCTTTTCAGCCTTCCTGCCCATTGGCTTTCTTCCATGAGCTTTTTATTGAGAATGGCTTTAAGCTGTGGGCACTGGCTTCCCGGCAGAGCTCTGCAGAACCAGAAACCATTGGGTCTCTTTGATTTCCCACAGAGCAGATATCCATGACCCAGAGGAATAAAGTTCCAATAGTGGAAATTCATGCATTGGACCCTTGGCAGATTGGGTGCAAGTGAGTTTTGCAGGGGACTCTCACATTCCGCCATAGAAGAGTGGTCCCTCCTTTTCCAGGGTTCAGCCAGGCTGGGGGACATAGAGCTGTGGCTTGTAAAGGCAGTGTGCACACAGAGCTGCTCCATGTTGTATTCCAGAGTCTTCCATGTTGAAACATGTGGCTCTGATTCATTTGTCTTCATTGCTCTCTAGTTTCCCATTGCATGGACATGCTGCCATATCTATTCTCCTTCTGATGAACGTTCAAATTTTTCCAAGTTTTTGGATATTTCTCACAGTGCTGCCATAACACTCTCATGCTTGTCTCTTTGTGCACACATGCAGGAATTTCTCTAGGGTTGATGTGCATCTTGAACTTTACTAGTTCATGCTGGGTTATTTCCCAAAGGTTGTACCAGTGTACGCTCCTACTAGTGTGCATGATAGGCCCCAAAATTCTAAACAAAAGGAAAAGGCACAAACCCTGGCTGCATCAATCTGGCCACCCACATTCTTTGCTTTGCTGCCAGAATGCTATGTACCGCCAGAACACCCCATATGGCTAGGTGGAAGCCACACCAGACCCCAGTGTATGGGGCCACCCTCACCTGAGCTCTGGTGCTGTTTAAAGTTTTCTTACTTGAGTCCTGCTGGGAGAAGTCCCCATGCTCCACAAGGAGGCTGTTTCCTACTTTTCCAGAATTAGAACCTTCCGATGAGTGCCTCCTGCCAGACCCAGCTATATAATTTGTGAGATCCAGCGCAAATGAAAATGTGGGGCCCCTTGTCCATAAATCAGGGGAAAGCTTTTTCCTGTTTTCCATGGTCTCTCTCTCAACCTGTAATGGTCTTTTTTATTTGCTATTTAATGCTGTGCTTCCTCGGTTACAAAGGTTATTCGTAGATCAATTGCAGATTCGCACAGTGCCTGAGGCCCAACTCTGCCCCTTCCCTCACCTGCACCCAGACACCTGCCAGGGCAGGTGCAGTCACTGCGTGGGGGCAGTGGGCAGGAGACCCAGAACTGGTCCCAGGGAGGTAGGAAGGTGGCTGGAGAAAGGACCGCAAATGAATGAAGTCTCCCACCCTGGCCTGTGCTTGGTTGTCCCATCAGATTTCACTTATGAAACACAAACTCAAAGATAAAATTATAGAAGACTGCGAGATGGTGACTGTAGAGCATAAATCTCAAGCTCAGGGACCTGAGAAGCTGCACTGGTCGCAGCCCTGCCTGGTGCACCCCTCAAACACAGACCCTGAGATTCCCTCGCCTGCTATATCCTGGATTCGCTGCAGGACCCAGTGGGAGCGTGTTGAGTTTTATTGGCACAGGTGTCATGATTTCTGCAAAATGATCCCCAAATTGTCAAATCTGTGTTTATTCGGAGTTCGTCCTCATACCTTTCTCTCAATGGCCTCAGCCACTTAACCTAATTCTTCTCTTGGTTCTCATCATTTCTGTACTTTATTATTTTATTTTTATTGTTTTTTTTAAAGATGACCGGTAAGGGGATCTTAACCCTTGACTTGGTGTTGTCAGCACCACGCTCACCCAAGTGAGCCACAGGCCGGCCCTTTGGTTTCTGTACTTTAACAGTATTTTTTTTTTTTTTTAAAGATGACCGGTAAGGGTATCTTAACCCTTGACTTGGTGTTGTCAGCACCACGCTCAGCCAGTGAGCAAACCGGCCATCCCTATATGGGATCCGAACCCGTGGCCTTGGTGTTATCAGCACCACACTCTCCCGAGTGAGCCACGGGCCGGCCCTTTAACAGTATTTTTGTTCACTGCGGTTACAGTCATGTCACTAAACCTTCAGGTACCAAAATAATATTTAGTATTATACTCACTGGAAAAGTACAGAAACTCCCACAGGAGACTAAGCCAGCAAAAGGTCTGTTTGGCTAATCCAATGTGTGGCTCCTTGTCTAATCAATGTAATAATCACCAATAAAAGTAAAGCCGATTTTTGACTAACGAAACTATACTCCAGCCAAAATAATAATAAGGCATGATAAAGAATAGTCATTGTAAAAGCTAATTTTAAAATAATTCTGGACAAATTTGTTTTAAAAACTGTAAGACTGTTTTCTCAACAAATATTATTGAGAATAGAACAATTAAGTTTATATTCTATTCAATATGAGTAGAAGGCACTTTCTTCTTACAGTGAACTGAAATTAGATTTGGGTCAGAATGGAAAATTTGAAAAGAATTCTAGGATTTATTGAGATTGAGTAGCTAAAGACTAAAGATTTTGTAGGAGAAATCCTATTTGTGTGTGTCCAAATATTCTTGCAGTTTTAAAACAAATATTTGCAGAAAAAAGCATTTCTAAAAATAAATTTGGTGTTAGTTTTGTTTTCTTTTTCTTTTTTTCTTCTTTTAAAAGTTATTGAAGCTAAGTTATTGAATTTTTTTGCTACTCCTATCCACTGACGCTTTCCAAAATACTGGGATCTGTGCAGTTTGTGGTTGTGTTTGCTAGAAAAAAATAACAGGTTCCAACACTGAACACCCACGTTTTTGTTTATTCAAAATGCAGCAACACATACAGTCAGTTGTCAACCATGTCACCCAACAGTCTGGGGAGCCAGACTCCTCATTTATCTTATGGTAAGCTGGGAGCTGCAGAGTGGCTGCTTGCCCCACATGGAAGTGGGGTGATGGCGCACTTAGAAGGGAAGCCAGGAGGGAAGCTACACATGTGTAGTGTGTGTTACGTGACACTTGTTTAACACATATTCTTATTGAATTCTCATAACCATGCACCCTGACAGGTGAGAAACCGAGCAGACCAAGGCCACAGAGTGGAGAAGCCCCGGAGCTTGTCCTGCTCACACCACTCTGCTGCTCTCCAGATCAGTCCCATGGGGCTGAGCCCTGTGGTTCAGGGAGAGGAAGCTGAATGTTCTCCCGAGGGCACAGGATACGGTCTGCTTCTAGTCTGTTCTCCTGTTCTCTGTTCTTCTTTCAGCTGTCCCTGGTCACTCAAGGCCACATGGAGAGAACTGGCTGCTTTTGGAGGCAAGTCCCTGAGCCATCCACCAGCCACAGAGCCTTAGGGGAAGTTTGATTTCTCAGCCAGGGGAAGATGCATGGCCGCATAGCATTTGCTCAGAGCTCAGTCCAGGGGCAGCAAGCTGTGTTCAGTGGGCAAGGCTCCCCCGAGCATCCTGACTTGGGCTGTGAGTGTTTTGCTGCTCAGGAACCTGAGGCCAGGGGAGAAGCGATCTGCCCAGGATCCCACAGCAAATCGTGACAGACTCTTTCTCCGGTGCTGTCTTCTTGTGACCTTTGCTCCAGCCAGCATGTGCTGTGCAGCTGCAGATGGTTGTAGGCAACACTCGTAGGACTGCTGGGGGTTGGCATCTCAGCGCCATTCTCATTTATTAGGAGCCTTGGAGCTACATACTCCTTGGGAGTTGATTATGTGTTTCTGAAACTGAATTAACTCTTTGATGTTTGAGATCTCGGGATCTTGAATATGTGTCTCATGTCTCATCCTAACTTTGCTCCAAATTTGGGTGATGAATAGGTGGGAGCAGTTAACCTAAAACTCATCAGGGCGAGACTTACTAATTGTATCTTTATGTCCTGCAGGAGCTTTCTGAAATGCCATACCCAAGGGATGACATGCCCTGGGGAGAATCCAGCTTGGGCTGCAAGGAGAGGGAGCTCCCACTCTCTTCAGAGCACCTGGTAGTAATCAGCCGTCTCCTCTCCCATCCCACCCCCCACCCCCCACCCCTGCCTCCAATGCTGTTTTGGTCACTAGGGCTCCTTCCCCTGTGAGCCTCTCCATCTATCTGTTATGCTTTGCTCTGATCTTCTGGGGGCTAGAAGCATCTCTGAGATGCCGAGGGACAAGAATACAGTAAGCTCAGATGAGAAAGATGCCAAATTTAACAGTTGTCCCCAGCCATGTGTTGAGTTCCCTGAAGCCCCTCAGATTCCTGGGCTCAAGCCCAGTGTGGCCACTCTTAACACCTCTCAGCTCAGCTCCTGGGAGGCTTCCCAGCCTCAGCCTTGACTGCCCCACAGCCTTATCTCTTGAATCTGGAGCTGAACCTGCCTCCAGCTCATGCCTGCCCAGTAGTCCTTGCCCCCCACCCCCACCCCCTTCCAGCTCCTGAGTGGCTTCTGCTTTCTTACCGAAGTGTGTCAACCTTCTGATTCCCTGCACTTTGCTCTCTGTCCTAGAGCCACACCCTCCTCGTTCCTGTCTGGACCATCCCCATCAAGAGGGCACAACCAGCTAACCTGATACCTTGGCAAGTGGGTGTGGAGTGGGGCCAGAGTTGGGTCAGAAAGGACCCCAAATAGCCAGAAGATGGGAAGGGCAGTTGGACATGGGGATACCCAGGAGTCAAGCCAAGGAAGTCCATCTCTGATGTGGAGTCCACAAACTGGACACAGGTGACACAGCTAAGAAGGCTGGAGCCTGGGGAGGGTGGCTCAGAGGGAAGTGGTGACTGAAAGTCAGAAATCAGAGACCAGCTGGAGAAGCTGAGGGGCTCTGTGTCTCAGATGGGGACATGTGGGCGATGCAGCCATGGGGCCACAGTCCCAACTCGAGTCTGGCCCTTGGGCTGTGATGCACAGCATGCCCCATTCTTTACTGTCACCTCTGTGCCCACTGGGGCTGCTCCTCTCCTTCCACCCTCAGGCCACCTTCTGAACCTCTCTGCTCACATGTGCAGCCTTGCTTTTTCCCCGTAAGCGCAGCTTTCATTACTCCCAGCCCAGGCTGCTGGACCTCTGGCTCCAGGCTTGTGCAGGAGTCGCCCTTTTAAGACCAAGGGCAGGGCCTCCAGCCTTAAGGAGAGTCCCGGGTGGGGACAGTGACGGATCAGACCCTCTTGAAGCTCAGCCAGCTGTGGCTGCTCTCTGAAGCCAGCCCAGATTCACACACACATACCTCTCTGCTTGGTCCTGGCCAAGGTCTCAGTGCTTTAGCCCTGAATCCGGCCCTGCCCTGTCCTGTCCTGAGTTCTGTCTCCCTTCACTCGAGGATGGAGTTCTGGAGTTCTACCTGGGCTACTTTGGGCACCCAACCTGGCCAGCCCCATTCTTGCTTCCTGACCTTTCAGGGCTGATGCTGCAGGGATGAGGCTGTGAAAACCGTGAGGGCAGGAGCCTTGTCCATTTTGTTTACCACCGAATCCTCAGTGCCAGCACATAGTAGGTACCCAATAAATATTTGCACAAGGGCCTGAGCTCCCATTAAGCAGGTGGGTGGTCTCAGGATCAGGCCACCCTGTGCTGCTTAGATGCACACCTGTGTGGGGTACGAGGAGCACACTAAACACCAGGTGTGTCTCAGGATACTGAGGAGAGGTCTTAGGTCTTAGAACCTGCATCCTTCTCCATCTGACTCTGCAGTTGGCCCTGCTTGTTCACACCCTTGTTTCTCCACATGCCAGCAGTAATGAGCGCTGCCCTGGGAAGACTGTGTGCTGTTGATGCATCATACTAGGGAGATGTGTGCTGAGGCAACGTCTGCATCCTGTGCAGGGGCCTGGGCTGGGGAGAAGCCACTCAGTTTTGCTTTGCATACTGGGGTGGCCATTCTGGGTGCACAGTTCACTTAAGATGCATCAGGAGGATTTGCCAGGTTACCTGGCTAAGTGGTGAGTTGTCAGCTCGTGTCTTCTGGGTGAGAGATCTAGAAAGCAGGGCTTTCCCACCATTTGGGGGGCTGAGCTTGGCCAGGAGGATGGGGAATACTCCTGAACTCTGAGTCCACAGAGACACTGGGCCAGGCTGAGCAGAGCAAGGTCTGCAGCGTCAGTGGAGGTCACCGGGGCATTGATAATGACCTAGAGAGGAAGTGCAACTCTGCCACGCATGCCCCCTCCCCCCACTGCAGCCTGGCCCTTCTCAAAGGTGAGGTGAACTTCCTGAGGAAAAGGAGCCACAGAAGGGCCCAAGGGAAAGGATGGCCCTTGCTAGGAGAGTCATCTTACTTCCCAGGCACACCTGAAAATCCACCTGCAGGCAGTTTCTGCAAACCAGATAATTTTGTGGATGCTGTGAGAGACTGTGAGATTTAGAGGAACACCAGGACACCAGTCCATCAGGTGGCTAATTCCTTTGTCATGGAAATAGTAAACTCAACATGCATGTCTATTTTGTGGTTGGATTTTTGAGTCAAGCTTTCCATTAGTAAGGCTAATGCTATCAAGGAAAATCCACAGGGGGTGAGGGCAGACCATAGACATTGGTAGGACTGGCAACAAGGTGAAGGAGTGCATTCTTAGCCTAGTCCATACTTGGGTTTACAAACATCTATGGGAACCATCACCACTGAAGGCCCTCATGGTGCTTGAATGCAACAGAGATTAACTCCACATAGAGTCGAGTCAAGACCTGGTGGCCATGCAGGATTGCTGGCCTGGCTTCCAGAAGGGAGGAAGCTCTGGATTTGGCTTAGCAAGGTCATCAGTCTCTAGATGCCTCAGCCAGAACAACAATCTGACTGTAGAGACGTCAATCAGGTCAGTGTAGTAAAGATTGGAATCTGGGTTAAGCAGGCAAGAAGGAGCACCTTGCACATAGCATTGGCTTCCTGGCTCCAGAATTTCACGGTTCACTGTGGGTTATGTAAGCACAGTCTTGTCTGACAGCCCCGACCTGAAGGGTGAGCCCTAGCAATTCAGTTCCTTCAGGAGCCAAGTGTGGCTCGGCATCTCACCATTGCCTAACCCAGTTCCTCAGCAATGCTGGGAGTCTTCCCGAGTAAGTCACTGCACATTCCACAAACGAGGCAGGAATGACAGTGGTGTTATTGCTCTGTGGTTGTGTGGACTCCCCCAGGATCCTGTTGTGATCACCACTGGTCCCAGTGACAGAGCAGCCCTTCTGCTACTCCCCACAGAAGCTTTGTCATTGTCATCATCCTCTTCCTCAACAGGAGAGACTTGGTAAGGAAGGCACAACCCCTGCCCTTGAGGAAGCTGGAACAGGTTGGGGAGGTGCAGTCAAGTTGATAAGGAACCCTGGGATGGCAGAGGAGATGGCATCCACAGCTGCTGTAGACAGACCCCATACCCACACCTGACTGGGACTGGTCTTCACCAAGGGGCCAAGAGCTACTGCCACCTGCTCCTCCTCCTTTTGAACAGCTTTATTGAAGCACAACTGATGTATAGTAAACATATATTTAAAGTCCACAATTTAATGAGTTTTAATGTATGTCCATCCCTGTGAAACCACCAACACAGTCAAGACAATGACCATATCTGTCACTCATTTTCTTATGCCTGTTTGAAACCCCCCATTTTTGCCCCTCCTGCTCCACAGCCACCCAACCACTGACTCACTGTCAGCCACTATAGATTAGTTTACATTTTCTAGAATCATATATACATGGGATCACAAAGTATATGCACTTTTTTGTCTGTCTTCTTTCACTCAACATCATTTTAAGATTCATCCCTGTTGTTGCTTAGATAGACTGTTTCCTTTTTATTGTTGAATAGTATTCCATTGTATGGATATACCACAATTTGTTTATTCATTCATTTGTTGATGGACATTTGAGTTGTTTCTAGTTTGGGGTCTGTTACAGATAAAGCTGCTATGAACGTCCATGTACAAGTGTTTGTGCAAATATATGCTTTTCTCTTGGGTAAGTTCCTAGGAATGGAATGGCTGGCTCATATGGTAAGTGTACGTTTAACTTTTAAAGAAATTGCCAAACTGTTTTCCAAAGTGGTTGGACCATTTTACATCCCACCAGCTGGGATGTAAATGCTGCATATCCTTGTGAACACTTGGTATGGTCAGTCTTTTTAATTTTTGGCACTCTGGTGGGTGTGTAGTGGTATCTCATCGTGGTTTTAATTTGCATTTCCCTAGTGACTAATGATGCTGAGCATCTTTTCATGTGCTTACTTGCCATTCATATATCTTCTTTCATGAAGTATCTCTTCAAATCCTTTGCCCATCTTTGCTGGCAGGTTAGCTCAGTTGGTTAGAACATGATGTTCATAACACCAAGGTCAAGGGTGTGGATCCCCATACCACTCAGCTGCCAAAAAAAGAAAAAGAAAAAAATCCTTTGCCTATTTTTTAAGTTGGGCTGTTCATCTTCTATGATTGAGTTGTAAAGGATATGTGTCTCTCTGTCTACATAAAACATGTCATATATTATAGATAAATATTTGCAAACTAACTAACAAAAGGCTTATATTTTATATATATATAATTCAATACATATATGTACATATGTGTATATATATTTGAGATACAAGCCCTTTTTTGGGTATATAGTTTACAAATATTTTCTCCCAGGCTGTGATCTACCTTTTCATTTTTGTAGCAGTGTATTTTGAAGTGCAAAAGTTTTAAGTCTTGATGAAGATTTTTTGATCAATGTATTGATGTTTATCTTTTATAGCTTGTACTTTTTGTGTGCTGTTTATGAAATCTTTGTCAAATCCAAGGCCATAAGGAACTTCTCCTATGTTTTCTTCTAGTCATTTTATAGTTTTAGTTCTTACATTAAGGTCCATGATCCATTTCGAGTTAATTTTGTATATGGTGTGAGGTAAGGGTCTGGGTTCAGCCATTTTCTTTTAAGATTCTAGTGCTTCGGGTCAGTATTCTGCCTTCTCCCCACCACACCTCTATTGCCATCTCTTCATGAAGCTGCCACCTGTTCTAGTCTCCGATGTCTCCTAAGCTTGTCAGCCTCTGGCTGCCTTCTGCACACTCAAGAACTTGAAGAGGACAAAGACACCCCCCCCTCCCTCACTCTGCTCTAGATGACCTGGAGCATCATTTGGCATTGATTTAGGCAGCAAAGACCAGACAGTATCTCTTTAAGGCCATTCCACTTCTGATGACTTTTTATTTCTGGTGACAATTTTGCCTCCCCAGCATTCTTCTCCTGCAGTGACAGCCAAAGGGTCTGGAACTCCCCCCTAGGGGAGATAACCAGACTCTTAGAGTTCTAAAAACCAACTGGGATGTCAACTGACCTGACATCCTTTGTTGGCACACTCAGAAAGCTGTGTGAACAGAAGATAGAGTGAGGGAAGATGTTGTTAACTTCATTTCAGAAGTGAGAAAATTGAGGTCTCACAAAATTCAATGACCTGCCCAAGGTCACCCAACTGGCTTGTCACAGAGTCTTGACTCCAGAGAGTGCCTTAACTCCTGGGCCACACTGCCAAGCATGTGACTGTCACCATCCAGAAAAGACTTGGGCTCAGACCTCCTCTTCTTAGACCAGCATCTCCCACCCTATAAATGCTACAAGTTGCATGTGGAATTTTCCTATCACCAAGACAAAATGCAGCCTACATTTTTTTACAGTTTCAAAGAAAAGCAACCTCAATGGGTGAAGAATTTCAAAGGATGTATGAAAGGTGTTGGATACAAGTCAAAGAACTGGGTTTGGGAGAGGCTGGTTTTCCCCTTTCAAGTTGGGTCCAGAAAGGAAATGCTCCTGGAGGGTTCAGGTGTCAGTTCACAGCACTAAGGCTGTGGAGGGGAGGAAAGGAGGGCTGTTGCCTGCTCTACCTTCCTTCCATCCTGCATGCATCAGGTCCTCCAAGATGCCTCCTGTCCCCATCAAGACCCAGTTTTCCAAGCTGGCCAATTTCTAGCCTTTTCCCTGGCCCTTTCATCAGGTCTCTGTCCACCCAGCTGCGATGATCATCTCAGGGACATCCACACCTTCTACCTGGTACACACCCTTCTCCCCATCCCTCAGCTTTGCATGTACCATTGCCCCTTCTCTTGGCTGGTGCTTGATCCCCAGTTTCCTCAGCTGAACATACCTACTTCCTGCCCTGGAGCCCTCAAGCCACCCTCACATGTACTAAGCCTGTCTCCGAGGCTCAGTCTTGCAGAACCTCTTCCCTGTGGCCTGAACCTGGTTATTAGGCCTCATGCCATTTTCCTCTGCATAGCTTTCCTGTGTGTCTTATCTCCCCACCTAGACTGTAAGCATCTCCCAGGCATGGACAGGCCTGACCCTTCCTCATTCCATCATATTTCCTCAGCATCCGGCATCATTCATGCCACCCAAATATACACAGATGATTTCAAGTTGATTTGCCTAGGTCCAAGTTTCGGCAGGAAGGTGGGAGGTTCGCAAGCTGCAGTTTGTAGTTTTCCTATGAGTTCCAGAAAGGGAATGGGCAATGGTGGCACAGAGATGCACGCTCCTGTCAGGGCTGGAGACCTGGGGTTGACAGAAGCTGGTGTTCATCTCTGAAGGCAAGAGAAATAAGAACATCCAGAGAAGAGAGGTCCTGAGCTCAGAGCCAATCCTAATGCCACCCAGGAGCACCTCTGCCCACAGAAGCATCTCCATTGCTTCACACACAAGAAGCACACGCGGAACTCCAGGAGGATGTGCCCTGTCCTCCAAGGTGCTGTGCTGGAAAGGACCTGCTCGTCTGAAGCTTCTACCTGTCTGCTTGCACTGGATTTAAGGAATTAAGAAAACATGCATGCCATGCACTGTACAGGGTACTTCTGGGGTTCTGAAGGATGAACCAAGCATGGTCTTGGCTACCAGTTAACTTGCTGCCTCCCAGAGATGGTGACACATAAACACACTCATGCAAGATGCAAGTCTCTGACAATCGCTAAAGGAAGGAGTTCTTTACTGGGGAGGAGACATTTAGGATGAGACTTCTAGAAGGGTAGGAATCAGAGAAGGAAACTTCAAGAGAAGGGATGT
The DNA here is from genome assembly GCF_000696425.1 of Galeopterus variegatus. Lineage (NCBI taxonomy): Eukaryota > Metazoa > Chordata > Mammalia > Dermoptera > Cynocephalidae > Galeopterus > Galeopterus variegatus. Next base: position 637,916 of record NW_007726129.1, on the reverse strand, counting down.
ATAGCAAAGGTACAGGTTTAGGATCATACAGGACATGCCCAGGGGACAGAAAACAGCCAGCATTGCCTGAGAATAAGTGAATACAGGAAAGATGAGGCTGACACAGAATCTTAGGACCAATTTATAAACATCCTTGAAAGTCAACTTAATGCTTCATGTACATGATTTCTGAGTCAGACAAGTAGACCTAGCTTTGCTGCCTCATAACTGGGCAAACTAGGGTAAGTTAGGTCATTCCTCAAAGACTTAGTTTCTTTATTGGTAAAGCTGGGATGATGTTGAAAACAATTCATGGGGTAGCTGTGAGGAGAAAATGGAGATATTGCTTCTGTTATGCACAGTATGTGCCTGCATACGGTAACTGCTCAACAGATGACGATCGTTAATATCATCTGTAGGTTCTGAGCCAAATAGCAGCCACACCTCAGCAGTCTCAAAGGATGGATTAGAAGAGTCAGGTGGTGTCAGGAAGAACAGGTGCGGGGCTGTTGCAAAGGCACTGGTGAGAGCTTAAAGTTCTGAACCCAGGCAGTGGCCGAGCTGGGTAAAGAGGAAAGGGGACGTGGGTCAGCAGTGCTAAAAGGTGTCAAACCTTGACACAGGGTTGGGCAGGGCCCTGGTGACGGTGGCAGAAGTAGAGACACTTAGAGAAGGTCACACATGGATCTCAACTCATCCCTGAGGATAGCTCTTGCCGTATGCTGAGTCTCAGGGAGTCCAGCATCGAAGGGGGGTCAGAACAAAGGGCAGAGTGTGAAGCCTAGTGGTGCTCAGACTTGTGCAGTAGACAAGCAGTGTTGGGAGCTGTAGCAGAAAGCAATGGGGGTTCTGGGGTGGGGGGAAACTCTCCAAAGCCACATGGAGCAGGGACTGAGGTCCAGCTCCATAACACATACTGTGAACTTGAATCCACTATTTTGTGCTTTCCATTTTTCTCATCTTTTTTCTCATTTACTTTTGTATTAATTTTTTTTATTATTGCATTTTTTCTCTTCTACTTCTTGGAAGTTATACAGTGTGTTTCTTTTTCTTTTTCCTTTTAGTGGTTGCCCTAGAAATTACCACATGCATACTTATCAAGGTCTAAAATTAGTCAATCACTTTACCTTCCTCTTTGATAAGGCAAGGCATTTAAACGTTTGAATTTCCTTCTTCCTGACTTGTACCTTATTGTTATGCACATTAATTCTATCTTGTCTTGTTGTAACCTCACGAGCCCTTAGAATTATTGTTATATTACATAATGTTTGTTTCACTTTACCCAGATATTTACCATTTTCTCCACTCTCCCTTCTTTTTTGCGTCTCAGATCTTCTATCTGGTATCACTTTCCTTCTGTCTAACATACAGCCTTTAGAATATCTTTTAATGAGAGTTCCCTGGTTACACATTCTCTCAGTTTTTGCTTTCTGAGCATGCAAGGAAGATATTTTCACTGGATAAAGAATTCTGGGATGTTAGGGCATCCCTTCCCCACCCTTCTATTGTTGAGGTTGATGAATCAGCTGTTAGTCTAGGGTGTAGTGATTTTTTCCCCTCTGGTTCTCCCTCTCTGTCTCCTGTGGGTGTTCTGCAATTCACTATAAGGGTTTAAGTGTGAAAGAAAGTGAGCTGAGATGCCAGGTATTGTTCAAGCTTTATTAAAGGAAAAGAATCTGCTGGGCTGAGCTGAAAGTGGTGTGTGGGGGGGGGGCAGCCCAGGGCTGCCCAGAAAACGGAGGGCAGTAGCAACAATGGGATTGCAAGAGTTTATATTAGCTGTTGGGTGTGAAATGTACTGGGCGGAGGGGCCATTAGGTTGACGTAACTGGGTGGAGAACTGCGCCCATGCGGAAGCCAGGAGGTTGTTTCTGTTTAAGTCAGGAGCCTTCTCAGAAAGGGGAGGGGGCAGGGGCTTGGTGCTGGAGTGGAAGACAAGGCTGGCGGCTATTTTGTGCTTATTGTGTGGACAATGGTGCTGGTCATGTCCAAAATCCATCAAAGTGCATATTTCTTTCTTCCTTTTTTTTTTTTTTTTTTTT
>NW_007726129.1:558945-635819 GCF_000696425.1 Galeopterus variegatus | reverse complement strand
GGGGGGGGGGGGGGGGGGCATTAGGTTGATGTAACTGGGTGGAGAACTGTGCCGATGTGGAAGCTGGAAAGTTGTTTCTGTTTAAGTCAGGAGGCTTCTTGTAAAGGGAAGTGGGGAGGGGCTTGGTGCTGGAGTGGAAGACAAGGCTGGCGGCTATTTTGTGCTTATTGTGTGGACAATGGTGCTGGTCATGTCCAAAATCCATCAAAGTGCATATTTCTTTCTTCCTTTTCTTTTTTTTTTTTTTTAAATGCTGCTTGGAATTCCTTCTGATCCTTAACATCTGTGAATGGCATGTCTTATCAATTCTGGAAAATTCTCAGCCAATCTCTCTTCAAGTATTTCCTCTGTCCACTTTCCACTCTCTCTTCTCTCCTTCTAAAACTCCTTCTAATCATAGGCTACTCTTTTCCATGTCTCTTAACTTTTCTTCCATATTTTATACCATTTGGTCTCTCTGTGCTGTTTTCTGTTGCGTTTTTCTAATCCATCTGCCAGCTCACAAACTGTCTCTTTAGCTAAGTCTAATCTTCCACTGCATTTTAAAATTTCATTTATAGTATTTTTCATTTCTGGAAGTTCAGTTTGCTTCTTTCTCAAATCTGTTTGGTTATTCTTTCTAGTTTTGTATTCCCTGAAGATAATTTCAAGCTTGGCTTTTATTTCATTACACATAGTAAGCACGGTTGTATTATAATCTGTGTTCAATAATTCCATTATCTGAAGTTGTTTTGGGTCTGTGTCTGCTGTCCGTTATCTCTGCTGGTTCTTACTCATCGCTTCCTTCTGTGCTTGGGTATTTTTGGCCTCTGTACTGTTGGTAAATGTACTGGTGGATATTTGTGTTGTTTTGTTTTGTTTTTTAAAAGATGACCGGTAAGGGGATCTTAACCCTTGACTTGGTGTTGTCAGCACCACGCTCACCCAGTGAACAAACCGGCCATCCCTATATGGGATCCGAACCTGCGGCCTTGGTGTTATCAGCACCACACTCTCTTGAGTGAGCCACAGGCTGGCCCCATGGTGGATATTTGTTGAAGCCTAGGGTAAAGAAACCTCTCCCAGAGAGGGTTTATGGGTCTTTCTGCCAGGTGCCTAGGGGCATTAGCAGTCCAGAAGCACTTTAAACTGAATTCATAAGTAGAGGTTTTTTGAAACACCCAAACAAAATGAGTTTGGGCTGCTAGTGTGTTAGGCTAGCTGTGACTACAGCCTCTCAGGGCTGTCCCCTCCCCCCTTCTTTTGCACTCCCATGGCAGGGAGGCCTTTTATGGTGCCAGCTTAGTCTGGGAGGGTCTCCTGTCAGATTCCCCACCTGGGACAGGCCACATTGCCCCACAGGGTCATTAAGGCTGAAGTTCTCATTTACCTGTATTGGCAAATACCCACAGAGCCAAAACGGTTTCAGAGACTTCCTTACCTAGATTCTCGCCTCTCCTTAGATTTTGACTTTATTCTTTTTTCTCTTGCCAGTTCTTTGATGCTTTTAAGGAGGTGTTTTTCATGTTCCATCAAGCATTTTTGGTTGTTTTTGGCAACAATATTCCCTGAAACAGAAGTTGGCAGATCTTCTCATGCCATGGGACCTTGAATAAGTCACTTCCCCTCTCTGGACCCCAGCCTCACCTACCATAAAGGTAAAGGTCTTAGTACAGTGTTCGGCACACAGGGCACTCAATAAATATTAGTTCCCTTCCCTCTCACTGCCTGGTGCTGCTGGATTCTTGGGACAAAGCAGGAGCCCAGTCATCCAATCTGAAGCCCCAGGTCCAGGTTCTAGCAACGGCTGGTGTTTGGGGGCCAACGCCCAGGATTTTTCATCTTCCTTCAACTGCTGAGGTACCAGCTAAAAGTTTGGCCCTGGAGATGAGGGTCCTGTAGTCCAACCAAGCTGGGCCAGGGGCCAGTGACAGGGGTGGGGTACTTAACCACCAGCTCCAGTGCTGGGAAACATGAAGGACCCCTGGGGAGTCTGAACCCATGGCCTCAGCAGCATTTCTGGAAGTGACGCCATGAGGCCTATGAGGGTGGTTTGATTGTAGACAGCTGGGGGTGGCCTGGTTTGTGAGCTGAGCCAGTGGGAAAAACTTTCCCCTTGGATCTAGAAGCCTAGAGGAACTGGCTTCCTAGGCCAGGGCTGCCCCTCTGTACTGTGGTGAGCTAGAATAAGAGAGTGCCCTGTGGCAGTGCAGTCTTATCCCAGAGTCAGTTCTGACCTCCCCAACTCCCTCCATTATAGTCCCCTCACCTGGCCACTCCCTACCCTCCCACCTGCCAGGGCTACCATAACTCTCCCCGACACCAGAGGGTTTTAATGAGTTTTCAAGCTCATAGACACTGCTTTCTGTGGATGACATTCTCTTCCCAATGAGAGTTCCTAAAACTCAGGGTCACATGGCACCACAGTCTCCTATCCCTTCAGCCCCATTTGGTGTTGATTAAGGAGGCTCCTGTCCTTCCCTGAGCCTAACTTCAGTCATTTCTGTCCCCACGCCCCTTACACCTGGAAGGTGAGGTCTGGTCAGGCAAGCTAGGCACATCCACCCTAACAGTGTGCATAACAGGGTCCCAGCCCAAAGAGATCCTTCTAGATTTCAGAATCAGGTGGGGCAAGGAACATGTTTGAAACCACTGTATTGGCTATAGAGCAACCCAGATCTGGAAAAATTAAAAGTCCTATGACTCTAAATCATTATAGAATACATAATAGAATGAAACCACTTTCTAATCAAATGCAGCACTTTTGCTATTTTACCATCATAAAACAGACAGCTTTTTAAACAAGCTCACACGGGAAAAAAAAAAAAAAAAAAAAAGTGCATGCCCTTAAACAATGGAAAATGAGATGCAAATATGGATAAAATGTATCAATTAAGGAAAGCGTCCCAGTGCCTATGCTGCTGCAGTTATATCCTTTAGAGATTGCAACCATTCTCAGAAGATTCAACTGCATCCTAATTATCCATGGGGGAATCAGTGTGTCTTTGGAGGAAAACATTACTAAGAGCTTTAAGCATGAGCTGTCTCAAAAAAATTCCCTACAGAGGTAGAGGGAGGAGAATTAGGCCATGGCCAGACTCTGAGGCACACATTCTGTTATCAAGAGGCAAACATCATTTTTTTAAAATCTGGGAATTTCTCTGGAATTCTTTGAACTCCCATAGTCAGTTTGTATTTCTCTTTTTTATTTTTTGTATTTCTTTTAGGACACTTCTTATCTTACATCATAAGATGTTTCCTGAGATTTGCTCATGCTGTTTCAGCCTGGACTGTCTTTCCTCCCTTTATCTGCCTGGCAAACCTATTTGTTACTGAAGAGACTGCTCAAGCAGCCCCTCCTCACAAAGCCTGCCCTGACCCGTGATGCTCTCAACAGAAAGACCAGCTCATAGAATTCTGCTGGAGAGTCAGATGTGAATGAGAATGAGATAAAAGAGGTGTTATTCCCACCTTCCTTCCAGTACTCCTGTTCTAGAACATTCTTTGATCAGTTCACAGAGCACTCTGAATGGTGTTTGCCTCTCAGTGCCCCCACTGGGCTGTGAGCTCTTTGCAAGCAGGCCTGAGACCCTCACTCCTCACCTCCACTCTCCACGTCCCCAGGGACCCTCGCTGGGCTTGGCTCTGCAGGCCGTGGCAGTCAGTGACGATCTGAGCAAGCCCCATCTGGCAGGGTTCATCTGTCTTCCCTGAGGCATCTAGTACTCTGGGGCCCCACATACAGCAGGGATCTGGAACATATTTTTGGAAAGGAAGAAATGGTCTGAATCACAGACCTTTTGCCATGGAAGATGCTGAGATGCTGAGTCTTAGCAACTTTCCTAAGCTAAAGTCTGCGGCTTAAAAATGAGTTTCTGGGATCTCATACTGGGGTGCCACCTTGAGAAATTTTGAATCAATGTGACATTAAAGGGCCCATCCCCGAGAAAGGAGCATGGGGTACCTTCTAGGACAGGCTGACCTTTAAGGAGCCCTTTGGTGGGAAACCAGTTACTGAACTAACTGGGATGGGATCCAAGAACAACCAGCTTAAGGCTGGCTCTGCTCAAGGGTGAACAAGATGAGAGCCGTTGACGTCTGCCTGTGGTATCAGGAAATAGTTTGACCTTCACTGGAGGCATTTCTGCCTTGGGCCCTGGTTGTTCCCCCTGAGCAGTGCCTCTGGCTCTTGGCTGTTCCTCCCTGAAATGTGCTGCTATGGTACAGGGACTTTTGGCCCCTGCTACCATACATGTGTCTCTAGTTACCAATATAGAAGCTTGTGGGGCATCATTTCTGGTACTTATCCTCCCAGCTTTGATCCCCCAAAACTGATTTCCCCGAGCCTCCCATACTTGGCCTCTGCACTGTTCTCTGATTGAGGCACAGGGGGAGTTCTCATCCTTCCAATGGACCACCAGCTCATTTCGGGCTGGAGCTGAATGGAAGGCCAAGGCATGGGACTGAGTGGGGAAGGGGTCACCCCTGCTCAGTCATGTAACCAGAGACCCACTCAAGACCCCTGAACCCGTGGAGGAGGCAGCCAGGACTGCCCAGGGAGCCACCAAAGCCATCAGGAATTCACATGGCACCCTGTGTGGCATTTCTCTCTCACTGCATCCAGGACACACTGCAGAGCCTGCATCCATCCCACCCCTCCAAGCTGCTGGCTGCAGTCTCTTGCACTGTTTTCACCAGACCTGAGCAAACAGACCTGGGGTGGAGGACTCATCCCTCCCCCTACTCTGGAGCGGAGGCAGAGCCAGCCTGTCTCCTCTGCCAAGGAGAGGGTTCCCCTGTACCGGGATAAAGGGGGCACATCCCACCTAGCCCCCACGCTCCTGGAGCACTGGCTGACCCCTGATCAGCAATGGTGCAGTCTTACCTCTTCCCAGGAAAGCAGCCTGTCTCTCCCCAAAGGCTATGCCTTCGGACCTTCCCGCCCTTCCCGCCCCTCAGCTCCCAATCCTCCAAGCCTCCCAAACTCCACCCCATGCTGACCCATTCCACCCTCTTGGACACATGGAATCCACTGAGTACAGCCTCAAGGATGCCCATGTGCATGGCACTGCCAAAACAAAGGTGCACATGGCACTGTCCTTGGCCCCAAGGAGTCCACAGTCTTCTGGGACAGACAGATTCTAACAGCAAATTGTGCACCAGGACTGAGTTGCACAGAGGAAGAAACCATTCATGGTAACCTGCCAGGGTAGGGGAAGGCTTCCCCAGGGAGGGCCCAACTGAGACTTCCCTGATGAAGGACAAGGAGCTCTCTGGGTGGATGAGAGAGGAGACGCCCAGCAGTGGAGGGGACAGCATTCACAAAGTCATGGAGGTGTGAAATAGCATGGCACATTCTGGGAGCCACACTAATGCGCTGATTGCCACGCAAGAGAGAAACAAGACAAGGGGCTGGAGAGGGCAGTCAGGCTGGGTAAAGGCCTTGAAGACCAAGCTGAGTGGCAATTGTTTCCTGAAGGCAGCGCTAGGGAGACTGCAAGGAGGATTCAAGGAGACTCTGCCCTTGCTTCTTTTCTTTAAATAAGAGCTTTATTAAGGTGTAATTGATGTATTTATCACTGCATATAGTTAAAGTGTACATTTTAACATATGTATCCTCCTGTAAAACCACCACCACCATTAAGATAAAGAATGCACCCATCACCCCCAAAGTTCCCTCCTGTCTCTTTGTGACCTCTCCCTCCCATCCCCACTGTCTCCAGGCAACCACCCAGATGCTGCTCTGTCACTATCGATGACTTTGCATTTTCTGAATTTTAAATAAAAGCAATCATACAGTATATACTATTTTTGTTTGTTTCTTTCATTCAGTGTAGTTATTTTCAGATTCCTCCATGGTATTGTGTATATTAATAGTTAATTCCTTCTCATGGCTAAGTAATAATCCATTGTATAGATTATATCACAATTTGTTTATCTCTTCACTTGTTGATGGACATTTGGGTTGTTTCCAGTTTGGGACTATTACAAATAAAGTTGCTATAAATGTTCGTGTGCAGGCACCTGTGTGAAGATATGCTTTTATTTCTCTTGAGAAAATACCTCTGGGTCATTTGACAGATATATGTTTAGCTTTTTAAGAAACTGCAGAACTGTTTTCCAAAGTGGTCATTCTGTTCTCGTTCCTGGCAGCAGAGTATGAGGCTACCACGTACCCATTCTTGACTGGCGACAAACTGTAGGGGGACCCTTCAGAACTGCGTCTCCACTGGATTTGCCCAGCTGGTGCTACAACAGAAGCCCCAAGACATGCACTCCCTGGGCCCATGATCAGGAGTGAGAAGTGTTCTGGAAATCCTTACTGAATGTGGGACTCTGCTTTCTCTCAGGAGGCACGGGGACTGTCCCAGGGGCTGGAGGACTTGAGCAGGATCTGAGAGGATAATGAAATGGGGGGACTTCTAGCACTTGAGAAAATCCCTCTGGTTCCGAACAGGCCACTGTCCCATATTATAGTCCAAACGTCACAGAAACTAGTTTTTGCGTAAATGAAATGTCTAAGCTGAAATGTCTAAGGGCCTCCACCAGTTGCAGGAGTAGCCATGGTCCCTGGCTCAGAGCCCTGTTGCAGGGAGTGACCCCTCAGCAAGACTACCCCAGAATCAAGCCATAGAACACAGGGCTCCAGAGCCCCGAGGACCCTCCCAGGAGGAAAGATGCTGAGCTAGGCCCTTCCCCACAAGAAAGAGCTGTGGAGCAGCATCCATGTCTAGAGGACAATGTCAACATCAATGTGTCTACTGACCACTCTGGAGCCTGGCCTTTCTGGCTGGCCCTGCTTGTGGCTTGGGATCCCTGATGTTAGGAGCTGATACAATCTATAGGATGTGAGCCCCTCCAGAGTTTGGCGTGTATTATTTATTCATTCACTCATTCATTCATTCATCAACATTCATCAGTGCCTTCTCGGATGCAGAGATGACTCAGGCAGGTTAGGAGCTGGTTGTGAAACCCTCCAGTCCCTGCCAAGGGATTTTGGCAGTATTTAACAGGAGGGTCATTGACAGTTTCTCTACAAGAGAGTGATTAGGTCAGGCTTTTGTTTTAGAAAGATCGCTGGCAGCCAATGTGGAGGATGGATTAGAGAGTGGACAGATCATGGCAGGGAGCGTGTTACAAAGAGGTGAGAATCTGAGCAGGGTTGTGGTGGTGGGAGGATGAGGGGGGAACAGATGTGGGGTTGAGTGGAGCAAGAAGTCAGCAGCACCCCAAGGCCACCAGCTCTTTCCTCTCAAGGCTTCGGTGATACTGCTCTTCAGTTCCCACCAAACACTGTATGCATAAACAATAAAAAGATGGAGTGTGGTTGGAGGGGTGGAGGGATGACAGTTTGGTCTCAGGAGCAAAGCTTGAAATGAGCACTTGGAGGTGGCAGTTGGGTTAAGGCAGGCATCTCCCCACCTACACATTCATCACCAGTGCTAGAGCAGCCATCCTTCACCAACGTAAAGGTGGGGGCCACAGGTGTCCTCCCGGAGCCAGCAGGAAGCTGCTGATACACGTCTGACAGCTCTCGGCCTGACTGACCCCCGGATGCTCAGTTAGTCACCTGTGAAACAAGAGCACTGCAATCCCTTCTTGCCCCAAATTCCTCAAGCAGCTCCCTGGGGCCATAACTTTGAACTTCTAGGAAGGAGAGGCCTTGGTTTCCCTTGGAGACTCCATCCTTGTGGGCAGGAGGAGAGGGGAAGGGAGGGGAAGCCAGAGCCTGGTGGGGAGGTTCAAGGTCTCAACTTGATGCCTGCCAAGGAGGAGTTGGATCTCAGCTGTGCTCACCGAGCCTTTGCATCACGTGGCCTTTTTCTGGTTATGCAAGGTGAGTACAGCACTGGCCAGGCACATTTCTGTCATTAGACTGACCTACTGAAGGTTCCACCCACAGTTGACCTCAGAATGGCATTCACAGCCACCAGAGAACACCTTCAAAATAGTGTGTGGGGCAAGGGAGGGGCCAGAGGTGGAGAGATGGAGGAGCAGGGGCAGAGGGTTGGGTTCATGTGGGGTGGGGGGAAGAGCTCAGGCGATGTGAGTGAAAAGCCTGCAGGTCGGGTTCAAGCCCCTGTGTCACCTCGATGGGGTGACCATGAGAGAGACTAACTTCACCTCACTCAGCTGATTCTGGACCCTAATCACAGGGGGCTGCAAATACACATTTGTGTCTGTGTGTCCTCTTCAATTTGGGCCCTGCAAGGGTCGAGATGCCGCCATGCTTGGGCACTCTGGCCCAGGTTTGAGATCGACAGGAGCTGTTCCCTCCTGCTTCTCCAGCTCCGCCTGCAACTTGTTGGTCAGTTGATGCTGAGTGTTTACAGTGAATGAATCTTGACCTGAGGTCTAAATCCAAAGCCTGCGAGCTGAGGTCTAAATCAGACCCACCTGGAGAATTTGGTGTGATTGAGAGGAATATGATTATTTATTTGGTCATTGGCTCCCAGCCTGTGAGCTGCTCACAAGTCTTTTGGGCCGCCAGGGGCTTCTGGCTCAGTGCTTCAGAGCTGGAAGGGCACTTAGAGGCATCCACTCAACACTTTGTTTGATATAAGATGAAACAGAGTCCCCAGGAGGGAGGAAGAGCCATTGAGGCCCAGGCCATAAATGGCCAATCTTGTCTGCATGGGCTCCACATGGTCTCCGAGGGCTCTCAGGGACCTCAATGCTTTGGATGCACTGCAAGGAGCGTCCAGTGATCACTGCCTTGGTCATTGCTGCTGCCTTGGTCTTTGGCTCCTTGCCTGTGGCACCACCAGCGGACCCTCCTGCCCTTGTCTATTGAATTGCTGAAAGAAGAGAGCCTGCCCAGTTAGGCCTGCTGGGTGGACAAGGCCTTACTTGGCAGTGGGCCAGGCTATGGGAGTGGTAGCAGCAGCAGGATCAGGGGAGAGTTGTCCAGGTGCAGCAGTCCAGGCTCAGACACGAAGGTGAGGAGTCCGAGGCCATGATGGGGGCAGGGGCCAGGACTCTGACCCAGTGCCAGGAGATTAGGCTTGTGAGGAGCCAAGCAGTGCCTGGCACAGAATGGAGAGCTATGATGCTAGCTGTTATTCTCAGTTCAGGGCACTCCCCTGGGTATTTGAGGTAAAGATGAGCCAGGCACTGAATGGTGGTGCCAGCCTGAGGAACCAAGGAAGGAGGCCTAGTGAGGAGATGTTAGGTCACAGGCCAGATTGTTCAGGGCACGGATTCCTACCAATCACTCAGACAGAGCCATAGGGGTATCCCTAACTCTCCTGCAACCCTCCCAGGAGGTCCCTTGGGGTGACCCACCTGCCTCAGGTGGGATAGGAGGAATGCAGAAGAACCAGGTAGGGTGTGCCCAGGGAGGGAGGCTTCGATCTCGGTGCTCCACTCTGGCCCCTTCCCAACTGTAGGCACGCTGGCCAGGCAGGTGCAGCAAACACCCCCAGGCATCCTGGCGCCACCTGGGAGCTGCAGATGTGGGGTGCACAGCCCAGGGTGGTGTGGCCCCATCCTATGGCATGAATCACCCCCACAAAGTTCTTCTGGGCTTTTCTCTGTGTCCTCCATGCCCCGCCTGGGTCCTGCACAGAGGAAAGGAGACACCCCTAGCTGCTTGCTCCCCAAATAAGCAATGGGAGGGGATAGGCAGCCAGGCAGATGGACCCTCAGCCCCCGGGGCCTCCACTGGTCTGCAATGGAGGAAGGGTGGTCTGGGGCTCCAGTATGTCTGGGTGGAAGGAAATGAGCAGTTTGGATGAGCTGCTGACCTTGGCCTTCTTGATATAAGCAGATACTACCCCACTCATCCTCACGCCCATATTCCCCCAAAGGCACCCCTATTTCTGCCCTTGACCATCCCTTCCCCCCTCTTCCAAACCTTCCTGGCCCCCCAGCCCAGCTCAGTCCCTTTTCCTCCTGTAGGCAGCCATTCCTGCTGCACCAGCACTTGCAAACCTGCTGTCTCCATCTGGGCCAGTCTCTGTGAGTCTCAGGAGGGGTGGGGTGGAGCTGGTGGAGGAGGCAGCCAGAGAGGGAAGGTTGGAGGAGAGCAAGGCCTGCCTGGCCAGCGTGTCAACAACTGGGGAGGGGCCAGAGTGGAGGCTGGAAGCCATGAGCCTGCCTGCGGCTGTGGTCCTCTCTTTGAGATCTATGCTGGTGGGGGGCTGGGCAGAGGGATAGACAAACAACGGGAGCGCTGGTCAGAGGGCCAGGCTGGTGTGGTCAGGGTGGTGCATCACTGGGGTGCCAGTCAGGGCTGTGGTCAATGGCTAAGACAGGAAAATAGGGGATAGGCCAGAGACCTGGGGCTGGGCCTCTCTGGTTGGTGGGGGGAAGGCTGAGGCCCTACTGCATTTGCCTCCCTTCGGACTTTTGGCAGCAGGAGCTGGGAGGTGGGGCATGGTGACAGGATCTGATCAGGAGTCACTGGAGAGCCCATATGGCACATGCATACAGTGGAATACTACTCATGATAAAAAGGAATGAACTACTGATATGGGCACCAACGGGGTGCAGAGGTGGACACCCCCATGTGTGCAGCCCCACCCATTAAATGGGGCCCCACCTCTTTCCCAACAGGCTTGGAGTGGAGCTCATGGGAGGCAACCGTGGGACCTTTGACATGGGCCTCCGGCATGGGCAGCCCCACCCTATCATTTACTCCCCGACCTGGTACCACGACTGCATCCATGCTATGAGAGGGGCCAGCCACTATGGGTGGCTGGAGGTATTCTCAGCAACAACTGTCATGGCCTAACCCAAGTTACCACCCAACCAGCTGGCCCATCACAGATGAGGACTGAGTACAGTGGGACAGCAGGCACCATTCATTTTGAGCAAAACAGAGCTCTTGGCATAGTTCTGAACCTGCCTCCTGCCTCCTGCCTCCACATAGGCCTCATGGTGGCCTGGGTGCTCCCAGCACCCTAGGGGACTGGCATCTGGACCTGGACCACTCGCCACAGGATGAATTGGCAATAAAACACATCAATTCAACATCGTTAGTCATTAGGGAAATGCAAACTAAAACCACAAGGAGATACCACCGCTTAAATATCTATTAGAATGGTAAAAGAAAACAAGAAAAAAAAATGACAATACCAAATGCTGATCAGGATGTGAACAACTGGAACTCGCAGACATGGCTGGCAGGAATGCAAAAAGGCACAGCTACTCTGGAAAACATTTTGGCATCCTCTTATGAAGCTAAGTATACACTTACCATATGACCCAGCAACCTCATTCCTAGATATTTACTCAAGAGAAATGAAAACTTGGGTTCACACAAAAGACTGTATGCAACCATGTATAGCAGCTTTATTAATAATTGCCCCGAGCTGGAAACAACCCAAATGTCCTTCAACTGGGGAGTGGTTAACGAACCATGGCACGTGCATACAATGGAATACCACACACAATAAAAAGGAATGAACTGGGCCGGCCCGGTGGCGCACTGCTACAGTGCGCCGCTTGGGAGCGCGGCGGCGCTCCCGCCGAGGGTTCGGATCCCACATACAGACCGGCCGCTCACTGGCTGAGCGAGGTGCGGGTGCAACACCGAGGGTTGCGATCCCGTTGCCGGTCCCGGTCCGGTACGGGCGTGACACTGAGAGTTGCGATCCGTTGCCAGTCATGAAAAAAGACAAAAAAAAAGGAAAAAATAAAAAATAAAAAGGAATGAACTACTAATATGAGCACCAGCCGGGATGCGTCTCAAATGCATTAGTGAAAAAAGCCAGACCCCAAAGCCTCCATACTTACAATTCCATTTACATTTGGAAAAAGTGAAACTGAAGGGACAGAAAACAGATCAGTGGTTGCCGGGGCCTGGGGGTGGGGATGGTGAGGGGATTGACCACAAAGGGGCATGAGGGAAGCTTTTGGGGCGATGGAGATATTTTTATATATTGGCTGTGATGGTGATGCCAGGACTGCATTTATCAAAACTCATAGAACCATCTACCACAAAAGATGGATTTTACTGCATGTAAATAAGACTTCCATAAACCTGACTTTAAAAAACTCACCTATTGATCACACAGCCTCTTTCTGAGCTCCGACTCTGTGCCAGGCCCTGTGTCAGGGGCTCAGCCTGCATTTTCTCATCTGTTCATTCATTTGCTCGTTCAGTGGGCATTTATTGAGTGCCCACCCCAGACATGATATCCATTTAATCTTCCCTGATGCCTTCAGGGAACATAGCTCCCTGAGTCCCGTGCAAAAACCAGCAGGAATAGTGGCTGGAGCCCCACCCTGGGGGCTTGCAGATGAGCTTGAAGGTTCTCTGTGGGTGCATTTCCATGGGGTGAGGAATTCCTAGCTTTGTTGGCTTCTTCAGGAGGTCCGCAACCCAGAAAGGGTGGCTGAGGTGGTGGAGCAAAGATGAAGGCCCAGGAAGAGTTTGCTCCCGCTTTAAGGTGCTGTCCCCATACCAGGTGAGCAAGACATATCCAGATGGCCAGGCCGTGCCCCTCACAGCTCTGATCACAGAGTGTGGTGGAGGACTCAAGGTCCTGGGCCCGCTACATGTTTAGTTTTCTTGCTATGTGCCTCTTCTGCTCGGGTGGGTGTCTGTGTCTGCTCAGCTGAGACAAGAGCGGCCTTGGCTTTCCTGGTAAGAATTCAAAAGTGGGAAATCCCAGGATAAGCCCAGGGTGGGGTCCACATGCACAGGAACCCTGCACCACAGGAAAAACCAACAAACCAGAGCTGTGCATTTCAACAGGGACCCATCTCAAAAACACAAAGTGGTGTGGAGAACAGGTGAGAAGATGGACATATAAGACACTATTTTGGTGTGTTTTAAAAGCACAAAATAGTACCATAGGTTGTTATGGACATAAACTTAAGTTGCAAAAAATTTTTTTTAGTGAATATGAAAAATATGTATCTTCAGAACTGGATTAGCTCTGGAGAGAACTTTAGCACCAAAAAAAGCAATTATGGCAAAATGTTAACCAAGAGGTATGTTGCATATTGTTTTCTGTACTTTTGGTTGAAATATTTCATTATTTAGAAAAAGCCAAAATGAACCCTGAAAACATAATGCTAAGTGAAATAAGCCAGATATAAATGGACAAATTATACAAATTCCACTATATGAGGTACTAGAGTGGTCAAATTCATAGAGACAGAAAGTAGAACGGTGGTTACCAGGGGCTGGGGACAGGGGTGGGGAGTTAGCATTCAGTGGGTGCAGGTTCAGTTGGGGAAAACGATGTCCTGGAGATGGATGGTGGTGACGTTTGCTTAACAAGGTGAATATACTTAATGCTACTGAATTGTCCCGTTAAAAATGGTTAAAATGGTGACTTTTATTTTATGTGTATTTTACTACAATAAAAATAAATAAAAACAAACCAGAACAGGCAAATCTATAGAGACAGAAAGTAGATTAGTGGCTGCCTAGGGCAGGGGAGGGCACTGGGAAAATAGCCAAAGGGTGTAGGGTTTCTTTCTGGGGTAATGAAATGTTCTAAAATTGATTGTGGTGATGGATGCACAACTCTGTGAAAACACTAAAAGCCACTGAATTGAACTCTTTCAGTAAGTGAAATGTACAGTGTGTGGCTTATATCTTGATAAAGCTGTTTCTAAAGACGCCAAAGGGGGAAAATCCTTTCTGTGTCAGCCACTCTAGTAGAAGCCTGTGGTCTCTCTGCTCTGAATCCGGCTCTGCCATGAATGTCACAGAGTCATCTGGGGCCCCAAAGCCACCCCCCACCCCAGTGACCCCATGACGTGGGAGGGAATTTTGCCAGTTGGGCTCCCAGGGCAGGAGCCATTGCTACATCCACGGGGCTCTAGCAGGCAAGCAGAGTCGTAGCCTCTGCAGAATGAGGTTAATGAGAATCTGCTCCAGGCTCCAGGGATTTTGAGCCTTAATTAATACTTGCAAGGCCCTCGGTGATTGTGAAATCAGAGGTTCTGTAAATGTGCACAACACTGGCCTTAATAGCACCAGCACATTGCACCGGAGAAAGAAGGCAGCCTTCTGATCACTTACTTGCCCCCTGGAGAGGCTGGTCCCAGGGAGCCCAGGCTAGGCTGAAGCTGTCTCTTGTGGCCCTTATCTTGCTTTCAGGCCACTGCTTGTGTCCGGAGGTTCAGAATAGCCACCCTGAGTGCCAGGCACAGCCCAGCTCCACTTTGGGGGTCTGAAGAGGGCAACCAGACAGACCCCTACAGCAGTCTTAATGATTGTCCCTCCAGGCCTAAAGAAGGACTCTGAGTGAAGGCGCCTGTCACCTTGCCAGAAGACCAATCCATTCTGCATTAGATCCCTGGATTAAGCACAGCCAGGCTCTGTGGGCCCCATGCGGAGGACTGGCTCTGCCCCCACCCAGGGCAGCCTAGTCAGTGCATTCAGCCCATTTGCCTCAGCTCAGGTCTTTCCTGCTGTTGGCTCCTTCTTGTCGCACTCAAGCACTCCTCCCCCAGAAGGACCCTGGGTTCTCCCAAGGCCACAGGGCACAACCTCTCTCTGCCTTTGTCCTGGCACTGCCTTCCCAGGGATGGAGACTCAGCCCACATCATCCTTTGGGCCACTCACCCAAGAGCACCTCACACCAGCCTTGGGGGCCCCTGTTTGTGCTGAGGTGTCTGGATTTCATGTAGAACCCTCCCCACCCTAAAAGAGTCCCACTGCCCTTGGACACTGTGGCTACAAACACATTTGTAACCACTGCGATGGTTTTCTGGCCAGGGAAGTAGGAGATAGAAGGAGATACAGACCAGGAGCCAGGATCTGTGGCCCTGGGCACCCTCAGCTCTGGGGCTGGTGACCTTGGGGACCCTTCAACTTAAGGATCCTCGATGCCCATGAACTTTAGGATATGTAGCTCAACTACATAGCCTGTGACACTGGCTCAGCTGTATATGACCCTGGTATGCGGACTTCTCTAACTAACTCCTTTGATGAGTACTGGATGCATGCATGCTGCTAAGACACAGCACAGCCTTCCCCATGGTGGATCCTGTTTCTGGGGACAGCTCTCTACATTTCCCCAATGTTGTATCCTAATGGATGGAACTTGTCACTCCTGCCAGGTAGCTCTGAGGATCATAAGCATCATCCCCCACGTCAGTGGTCCCTCCCTTCCTCACTCCCTCCTGGCTTCCAGTCATCCTCAAACATTGCTGACCATTATTTATCTCTTTCCTTACCCAGAGCCTGTCAGACCGGATGGGGCTGAGGCTAGAGGCCCGTGGCCCCTGCCAGAGACCTCCCTCAGGGCTGATGTAAGTCCCTTCCCAGCCCTCTTGGGGAAGCAGTGTAGTGTTGTGGCTAGACTCACAAGCACTGGAGCCAGGTTCCTGGGTTCTAACCCTGTCTCCTCCCCTTACCTGCTGTGTGTCCCTAGGCAAGTTGCTAAACCTCTCTGTGTGTCATCAGTAAAATAAGGGCAATCATGATACAACTGTACAAAGTTGTTGTGAGGGTTAAATGAGATCATGTGTGGAAAGTGCTTAGCATGCACCTGTCATTAGTAAATACCCAAAGAAGGTCAGCTGACAATGGTTCTGAACCAGCTGCTTCTGAATCCCTCTGAACATCCATCATCCATGCCTAAGAATGTGTCCTGAGAGTGTGGCCAGGCATCTTGCCCAAGCCCAGGTGACCCCTGTCTACAACTGGTACCCAGGCCTGCCCCCAGCCTCCCGCCCCAGCAGAGGAAATGCTATTTACAACAAATTCATGCTGAGACTTTGTCCCCAGAAGTTTGTGACATGCCCAGCAAGTGCCCTCCCCCGCAAGCCTGCTGACAACCCCCTCATACCCCACACCCCACCCAGCTGCCTCCCAGGATCCAAGGCAGGGCTATGAGGCTGCTTAATGAGAGGGTGCAGGCCTCTGCCTGATCAGACCAGCCCAGGGGCAGCTTTTTCTATTTATAGTTAAACTTCTCTGCCATTATGGTCCATACCTAATTTGGGAGGTCTTTTATTATGTTTTCTTTATGTTCTCTTCATGTGGATCAGTGGAAAAATAAATGAAAGGGAAAATCATGGGTGTCGTGATTGGGAAAAACTAGCAGGGGTAATGGCGGGCCTTGACACCGTGTCTGAGGCATCCTGGGGTATCAGAATAAGAAATGGCCTTGTCTGGATGTGATTATGAGGTGCTCCTGGGCCAGAGCACCCAGAGTTGTGTGAACAGACTGGAGATTGAGTCCTGGCTTTGCCATTGACTCTCTGGGTGCCCTTGGGCAGGTCCTACCTCCCCAGGCCTCACCTGCCTTATCTTTAAAATGGGAATAATGTGCGGCTCAGCATCCTGGTGGGCTGGGATGCACAATCCCCTTGGAGATGAAACAGGACAGCTTAACAGCATGAGTAGGAGAGGCTGAGGCTGCCCAGTTCTGGCCTGCCCTTGGTGCCAAGGACCACTGTCCTCACGCCTCTCGGGGCCCAGGGAGCTGCTGCCCCTTGCTTCTTTTCTGTTCAGCAACGCCCACTGGTCTGGGAGGTGGGGGAGCCCAGAATGACCGGGCCAAGATGAGAAGAGAAATTGTGTCTGAAATGGGGGCTTATCCTGCAGCCCCCCATGGAGAGGCAGGGGTTAATGGGGTCATAGTGGGTCACCAAGTTGCATCCATAGATCTTTCTGCACACGAGTCCTTTTTGGAGGCTTGCCTGGCACTTCTCACTGCAGATCAAGGCCTACTTATTTTAAACTGGGTGGAACAAAGGACTCCATGTCTCTGTGGTCTGTGGTCCGTGCGCGTGGCAAGGCTGTGGTGGGAGGGACACTAGGGGGCCTAACTCTCAGCCCTCATCTGACCTCCTGTGGGCTAGCCTGCCCACAGGGGTGCCTGTTCTCCACCCTAGAGAGCTGGCTTGACTGCTCTCAGGCTGGATGGGAAGGGCATAGCAGATGCTAGGGGTTGGCCCGGGAGCCAAGGTTGTGTCCAGAAGCCATGGCTAGGTCAAGGTCACTCAGCCCTGGTCAGTACCCAGGTCTCAGGCAGGGGGAGTGGGAGCATCTTTCAAGATGGGAAAGCTGGGGAGGGAGTGCAGACAGGACGCTCAGGAGGGGCAGGTGGGAGGAAGGGATGGTGTAGGAGCACAGTGGTTCTACCAGAGCCAGACCTCCTGGGTTCAAGCCCCAGGTTGGCCGGTTACCAGATATGGTATAGCCTTGGGCAAATTACTGAACTTCTCTGTTCCTCCACTTACTCATCTGTAAATGAGGATAGTAACAGTAACTCGTACCAAGCATCACTGAGAGAGTTAAATGAATTAAGTGTGACACACTTAGAACTGTGCCTGGCACTTTGCAGCCCTTATGACACAGGCCTGCCCTGGCCCTACTCTGTCACTCTGTGAGTAGACAATGGGGCAGTCAGTCACCTGTGACCCAACATAAAGGGCAGAAAAGGAAAAGTCCCAGCACTGAAGACTGGCAGTGAGGCAAGGGCAGGCTGCTAGCTGGTTGGGGTGGTGGGCACGTGTAGGATTCGAGTCCCCTGTGTTAGTCCACTTCTGTTGCTTGTAACAAAATACTCAAAACTGGGTAATTTATTTCCCACAGTTTTGGAAGCTGGGAAGTCCATGGTCCAGGAAACACATCTGGTGAGGTCTTTCTTCTGGGTGGGAAGTTTACAGGGTCCCATGGCAATAAATGTGAGAGCTAACGACCTCCTCACTTGCTCTCCTTTTAAAGCCATCAGAACCATGCCCACTACTCCATGAATGGATCAATCCATTCACAAGGGCACAGTCCACAATCTAATCATCTCTTAAATGCCCCACCTTTCAAATACCATACTCAGATTTCCCACCCTCTTAGTTACAATGGTGGTTAAGTTTCTAATACATGAACTTTTAGGGGACACATTTAACCCATAACACCACCCCCTATTTGCCCTGACTTCTCCGCCCATTTTTCTTTGCTCAGGAAGGGACGTTGGCCAAGTTCTCAGCTTCCCCCATGACTCTTACCCTTGGGGTTCTCATCAGTGTGTACCATGTCTGGTGACCTGCTATACTTATGTCAGGACACTCAATGACCTTTTAGCACTTTGGCTCTTCCTCTCAATATCCCTAGTGAGGGTGTACCTGGCTGCCACGGAGCCGCACCTGGTGCCCTGCACATGAGGTACTGCTCCAGCTATCAGCAGGGAGGTCTGTCTGCAGACCTAGGACTGTGCAGTCCGGGGCCTGTCCCAGTGTGGACTTGGATTCCAGTCCTGGCAGCATCACTACCAGGTGGGTGACCTTGGACAAGTAATTGGGCATCTCTGAGCCAGTCTCCTCACCAGCCATATAGGGATGATGATTCCTACCTCAAGGGTCATTTGAGGATTGGTGGGAGAACAAGTGGGGAGACCCAGCCTGGGGCCTGGTACACAGTAGGTGCTCAGCTCCTCCCCCAGGCCTCAGTGACTCATCATGGCAGCAAGGGGCCTTGGGACCAATATAGCACATGCTGCCAGCTTAATTTCCTTAATTTCGCATGAGTTCACCCCTCTTTGCCAACCCCACCACCTCTGTCTTTGTTCAAGCCTCTGCAGACCTCTGTCCTGGTGCCTCCAGTCCATTCTGCATATTTATGGCTAAAATGAACTTTAGAGCACATGAGTCGAATTGTGACTCCTGCAACCGTCCAGGCAGAAGCTGATGGCAGTTTTCCTTGGATGGGAGCTGGCTGATTGACAGACTTGCTGCTGGGTTGGCTGTGAGGGGAGATGAAACAGAGTCCAGTGCTGTGGCTTCACTAACTAGGTGAATGGAGGTGCCTACCACTGAGGAGGGGAATTCTGGGGTGGAACAGGTTGAGGGGGGCAGAAATCAAAGGTTCAGTCTTGGTCGTGTGAAGTTTGAGATACTTGTCATTTGCCAAGCGGAGCTGTCTAGGAGGCAGATCAACACGGTTCCTTCATGCAAATGAGAAAAGGGTGTCCCTTCTTCCAGGCATAGCCTCCCACCAGGGCACTCAGCTTCTGGGCAGAGCACAGCTGGGCCTCAGGCCCATTAGCCCCCTTGGCCATGTACCCTTGTGCAGTGAACAAACTATACAACCATGCATGGTAGCCTTGGGTGTGCCAGTCTGGAGCTATCAGGGCTAGAAAAGAGCCAGTAGCTTATAGGATACTTTTTTGATGCTGAGTGGCATAGCTACTCCACTGGCCAAAGTGGGCAGGAAGGACCAGGGGTTCACCTAGGTAGGCTGGAGCCTTCCTATCCGGGGCCAGGGATTTCCTGCAGGTGAAGCCCCTGCTTCTGTGCAGGGCTGAGTAACTGGGGTCCCCTTAGCCTTGTCTTCACCAAGTTCATCCTGAAGAGGGCATGAAGGTAGGGGCGAGGCGGTCTCATTCTCTCTGTCTCTTCTCTCACTTTCCATCCGTAATGCAGGGATGATGAGCTCTGTCACCATGCTGATGTCCAGAGCCTCCCCAGAGGGCCTCCACAGACAGGGTAAGTGCCAAGTGGGAGGAGGAACATTCAGAGTGTCCCTTGGGACTGACAGGAGCAGCAAGAGTGGGCGGCCAGGCCATGGAAACCAAAATGGCTGAAGAAGCAGGCAGCCGAGTGTTTGAGAGGGCGGCCGTCATCAGACTGCCTGGGTTCAAGGCCAAGGTCAGTTCTTGCCAGCTGAGTGACCTGGCAAGTCTGTTAGCATCTTTAGGGCTTGGTTTATCATGGAAAATGGGGATGATGGTAGTATCTACCTCTTAGAGCTACTGTGAGAAATGAATTAAATTCTTTTACATGGAGCATTTAGCACAGTGCTTCAAGTTGTAAGCACACACTAGCTCACATGGTGTATAGCTCCTGTGGTGCAGATTAGGGAAGCCCTTCCGAGTGGAATCCCATAGCCCCTTGCTAGTTGCTGACCAAAGCAGGCAGGGGAGGAAGTGGCACTGCTGAGCTGGTAAGACTCAGAGCTGCTTCCTGCCTCCCCAAATCAGGGTTCTTAAAGGGTCACATTTCCAGAGCTCTGTGAGTATTAAACTTGAGTCACAGCAGCTAAATAGGGGACCGTCCCCTTCATACACACTTCCAAGGAAGGCAATTTCACAATTCCCCAGGACCTGGTCTTGCACCACCCAGCCCCCACCCCCCACATGTTTTACTGGGGTTGCACCCAAGTCCTGACCTCACAGTTGAGCACTTTTCTATCTTCAGAGTAAAAGGGAAGTGAATCCAGCAAGGGGACTTTTGTTGTTTCACTCCCAGACGTTCTCTTCAGCCTGGATGGGGTCCTGGTCTCTTCTGAAAATTTGATGAGCATCTTAGACTCTCTTCCCAAAAGAAAGTTTCCCCAAATACATTTCTTTTTTTTTTTTTAAAAAAAAGATGACCGGTAAGGGGATCTTAACCCTTGACTTGGTGTTGTCAGCACCACGCTCAGCCAGTGAGCTAACTGGCCATCCCTATATGGGATCCGAACCCGGGGCCTTGGTGTTATCAGCACCACACTCTCCCGAGTGAGCCACGGGCCGGCCCCCCAAATACATTTCTGACAAGCCAAATTTTGCACAATTCCTCATCTTTTAGGAAAAGTCCCTGTCATAACCTGGTGGTTGACGCAGCCAGCCCAGCGGTGACCACTGAGCTGCCACAAGAAGTACCCCAGGCTTTCCTGAGCCAGGATCCTGCGGGGCCTTGGGCCTCGGCCATGCCCCCCAACACGTGCAACCAGCCCAGAGACAACCAACAAGCTGCAGCAAGAAGGTCCCAGGTTCCTGAGGTGGGATGGTGGGGGGGGGGAGGGCTTTTGCCTCAACCCCCTGACATCTGCATCCAGCCTGGCAATAACCAAGCCACTGCTGGAAGCCCCCTGGTCTCCCCTGTGGGAATGAGGGGGGTGCCCCAGGCCTCAATCCTGCCCCTCCTCCTTCCTCCTTCTTCCATCCCATTTCCTTCCCCTTTCCCCCCCCCAACTGCTCTGCAACAACATCCTAGAATGTAAAAAGTAATATTAATAAAATTACATTTCATTAAAAAAAATAATAATAACCTGGTTGAGTTGGTGGCCACTGGAGTTGAATTTCCTGGCTCCCAATGCTGCTTCTACTATTTACTAGCCATAAGACGTTAAGTCACAACCATCTTCAAACCTCGGTTTTCTTATTTTTACAAAGGAAACAGCAAGAGCAGCTCATTCCTAAGGTTTTGAGGGGTTATGTGTAGGTGGAACAACTTGTTCCTGTGTTTCTGGGACTTTCCCAGTTTTTGCACTGAAAGTCTCGTTTCCGGGGGATACCTCAGTCCTGGACAAACTAGGACAGTTGGTCACCCTAACAAATGACATAGTGACCAGAAAGCAGGCAGTTTATCCAGGTTCTATCATCACCAGCTCATATTATTGGTCTTTTCCCAATTGATCAGATAGGAATATTGCCTGGGGATCACGAGTCCAGGACTCAGTTTACCACTCTGGCCCTTGCTTTAACAGCTTCCTGGGCAACTCTTCAGCCTTCCTAGGCCTCAGCTTGTTCACCTGTCAAACAAGGAGATGAACTTAAGAGTTGCTGGGAATTCTTCCCACTAAAGCCTATGTGGTTTATTCAGATGTCCCCTCCCGGTGCCTGATAAGGCAGCCCTGAATGTCGATGGCACCACGTATAAATGTTCCCGCTGGATGTGTCAGTGAGTGAAGCCCACGTGTGTTCTAGCAATACATCCTGTCCGGGGAGAAGCCTGAATTGCAAACTTCATTTGGACCTTGATGGTGACATTTTACCTACAACTGGGACTTGTTTGGCTTGTAGGCAATCTTAGCCTAGGTGTGGGGGGGAAACCACAGCGTAGTTGATGTCCTTGTGTTTTCATGAGGTTATGAGTCAACCCTGAGAATGAATGTGCCACGGGGAAAAGGGGGTTGTTTGCAGGAAAACCTTTCTCTTGAAGAGATGCAAAGGGTTGCTTCTTCTCGTGGGCCTGGTGGATCTAGGTTTTAACCCCCTTTGTAGGACCCACCCCAACACTTAGATTTCAAGTCAAGCCAGGTGTCCAAGTAGGAAATAACTGGGACCCGCTCCTCTAAGATTTGGGATTTGTAAGTCCTTAAGGACATGAATCCTAGCTGTCAACCTCCCCTTATCTGTGTTCTCTAGGATAACACTGAACACACAGATGCTCAATAATAGTTCTGCCTTACCCTGTCATTCCCAGACATTCACCGGCCTCTTGAATGGCCTGCAGCAGACTCTGTTAACAAGGAGGACTGTTATCTTAGGTCTAATGAGGGGTGATGCCCAGGGTGGAGCTCCCCAAACTTTAGGATGTGGACACCCCTCAGGCTATTTGATGATTGAGGGGTAGTTGTCTCTGAAGAGAACAGTTCCCTTAGGTAACTGTCCTGGAAGCGATTAATCTCAGGGCCAGAAATAAGGCAACTGGAAGATGGAGAGATTTCCCTCTGGGGGTGCTTGAGAGGTCTCTGGATTCTGAGATGTGGAGAAAGGGTGATCAACTACCCCAGTTTTAGCATTGGAGGTCCTGCATCCCAAGAAGCCCCCCAGACCCAGGCAAAGTGGGATGGTTGGCTGCCCTACTTGGAGACATCTGGGTGGTTCCAGCATGGGGACCAAGCTGCCCACATTGAGATATGAAGGATCAGGGAGTGGATGATAGGGGCCCCCTGGAGCACCCGCTATTGGCTGGGAGGGGTCAGTGGTAGCACCTGCAGGGACAATCACAGTGGAGGCCACAGCAGTGACTGAAGGGAGGCCATTTCTGAGACAGATGACTTTTAGAAGCTCTGACATCTGTCAATGAGCCTTATCAGGACTGATCTCTTGGCCCCAAGAAGGGAGAATCCTTTCAGGAAGCCAGAATGGGGCTTTGGGGTGGCCAGGAAGGCCAGCAGTGCTTGGCCAAGCAGCCATCTCAGAGTCACTGGCAGCAGAGGCAGCTTCATTGCCAAAGAAGCTGGCAGACGTGTCTGATGCACCGGTGAGGCCCCAAGAAGGTCTCAGACATTGCTGGAGTGTTCATTTGGACAGGGTGCTAAGCCCAGCCAGATGCTGACAGGAACTTGTGCCTCTGGAATTGGGCACAGAGATAAAAGCAGGATATTAACTAGTTTTCAAAAATTTGGAACAACAGATTTTTTTAGGGAATAAAAAAATTGACACCTCTTACTAAAAAGAGTCCTCAAGGGAGAAGACTGTGTCCAAGGTACTAACCTCTTCATAAGGAAAATTTAGGAAGGGCTCTTTCCTCTGAGCCTTGGTGCATACAGTGAAAACATGCAGGCTTGGATTGATTTGTCACAAGCCATGCATTTATAAAAGATAAGTGTCCAACACACCTCACAGCTATGTGAGAGCACTTACGGGCTCATTCTGGCTGCTGAGACAGAGGCTGGCGGTGATGCCAAGGCGGGTCCCCATTGTTTTTGTCCTGGCTTTTTTGTAACCTGAATCCACTAAGAGTGCCCCTGCAGGGCAGGGACTGGCTGTGCTTTATCCGTTTGTTGTGGGCTCCACAGTCCCCCCTCCTGTGCCTGGCTTATACAGATGTCCCACAAATGCTTCTAGAATCTCACCGAATTGTCCCGGCAGCCCCGTGCAGTGGCACACTTATGTGACAGGCACCCACAGTTCTGTTGGTGAAGCCTCTCCCTCCTCCCAGCCACGTCAGAAGTGAGGAGTGTGGAGGAAGTCATGTTCCACGCTGGGCCCTGTCCCTCGTCCAGACGGCTCCACTGACCCCAGGGCTATCTCAGTCTGTCAACTCACCCCACAGCCACCTGTGGCCAAGCTGGCTTTCCTGTTCTCCCTCCCTTTGATTCCTTCCTTCCACTCATGCTGGTGGGGCATCTGGGTGGCCAGCCAGCATTCTAGGTGCTGGGGACAGAGCAAGTGCACGAGACAGGCAAGGACTCTCCTTGGAATGCTCTTTGTTGAGGTGCGCAGAGAAAGAAGTTAGTCTTTACTCTTCAGAGACAGCAGGTGAGGGGACTCAACTGCAAGTTACCCAGAGAATTGGACATTAACTGCCGTGGGTCTTCTGGCATCCATTTCTGCATGCATGGTACAGTTTTCCTCATTTTATTTGGTGGACATCCTCCCGCCATGCCGCCCAGGGACTTCCCACCCTGCCCAACTTCAGGGACGGGCCTTGCTAGACTGATGCCCATAAGTACATCCCATCCACCTGGCCACAGTGATTGGCTAAGGGATGGGCACTAGACTCAATCGGAGTCAATCAGACAAGAAGGGACTTTTCATGAGCCCCTGGGAAGATGCCTTCCTGATCATCTGCCACCTAGAGAAAGACCTGCTGACTCTTCTGCGTGGTCAGAGTATGGACCTGGGTTTAGAGCACTTTTGATCCCTTTGCTGTGTTGAGCCTGGCCAGGCTGGGGATGAAGCCCATAGCCAGAGGCAGGAAGGTGGAGAGAATTCCAGAACAGTGGAGCAGTGCCTGAACCTTGGCTGGAGCCTCATGAGCCAAGCCACTCGCTTTATTGCTTGTGCTAGTTTGGGTTGGGTGTTCTGTAAGCTGCAGCTGCGGGCATGCTAACTGATCTCACTAAAGACGAATTTCCTTTCAGGGCGCAGGGTCAGGATGGGGGCAGCCTGGGTTCAGGAGAAGGAGAACCAAGAAGCTGGCTGGTGACCCATTCGTGGACCAACAGCCTCGCACCCCCAGCCTAGTGGAAGTGGGAAGGGGACCTTAATGTGGACAGACAGGGAGCAGGTCTGGTGAAGGAGGGGTGTGCCCAGGGCCCTTGCCCCCAGCCTTGGCTGGAGGCTCCCGTAATTCAGCTCCACCCACTTGGTAAACGCAGAGTTCAGTCCACTTAGAGAAATCAGAGTGGCTGCCACGTCAAGGCAGAAAAGATGTGTGTAGGTGGGTGGGGAGGAGGCGGGTAATTATGCAGGAAAAGTCATTTTCTTGATATTCTTCTGGAAATATGCATGGAGCAGAGGGAGCAGCAGGAGAGATGACAGGAAAGAGAGAATGTATTAATAGGGGGTGTCATTGTGCCTCTCCAAGGGCAAATAGAGATAGGGCAGATAGCTCTGCACACTTATCTGACCACAGCATCCTTTTCCGAACAGCATCTGGGACTCCGTGGACTTGACCCATAGGTTTGACTAAAGGATTTTGGGGGAATGATTGAGCCCTCCCTCCTCTTGTGTGTGTGTTTGACCCACACACTGGCTCTTCCTTCCTCCTGACCAGTGGGGCTGGGCACCATTGGTGTTTCAAGTCTGGACTTTTCATGCACTGGGGATGGGAAAGGGGAAGGGAACTTATGCCTAGCTGGGGAGGAGGCCACAATGTGCCAGAGAGAGAGCTGGGATCTCTATATGCCCTCTATTTTCCCCTCAGGGATCTGTCCACAGATCCCACGTGTCCTGCATGCCCCAGTGCCAGAGGGGTGCCCCAAACTCTGAGCAAAGCAGCTCTGAGGTTGTGAATGCAGGCTGTTATCCAGCTGTGAGTAAGCTGAATATTTGTTAGGGCTATTTCTGCATTAATTATAAATATTTGAGGATATAAAACTCCCAGGTTACGCATTAAGGGTATTATTTAAGCAATGGTTGGCTGCAGAGCTGGAAACACAAACATCTTTTCATTCCTCCCTCCTGGAGTGCTTAGAATATTTTATGGGATTCAAAGGAAAAAAAGTTGCAGTTGAGATTTTAAAAAAACCACAGCCTAGAAGCAAAGTCAGTTGCTAATATTTCTAAATAGATTTAAATCAAAAAGAGGAATGTGACCACTGCAGTTAATTGTGTTGGGTTTGTGATGCATTTTCTCTACAGGTTAGGAAAGCAATTACCACCACACAACCTACTGGTGCCTCCATTGTGATAAAATGTTCCCTTCAATGGGGCCTACATGCCAGGCACTGGGCCTTTACAGCACTCAGTGCTTCCAGAAGCATGCTCACATGTGGGGCTCCCCGGTGAGCAGCAAGAGCCCGTGACTCACTCTCTCTAAGCTCCTGTCATGGTGCAGGAGGCTCTTAATAGGAGATGTGTCCTTACAAGCAGAGGCAGGGGTCTGGGTATGAGCAAGGGCTCTGCTGCCCAGGCTCTGCCCAGTGGCCCATGTGATGCCCTGGGGCCTGTCCAGCCTCCCACCTTCCCACCCTGGTTACCCCACCCTGTCCTCCCATCCACTGAAGTCTCATATCTCCCCACCCACCCACCCCATTTGCCATGCTCCCACCCTGGCAAACAGGGGCTACCTGCCATGGACACATCCTCAGCTTCTCCTTCCATCTCCTGCTTTGAAGCTGTCCCTGGCTGGCCACAGCTTCCCCACAGCCCCTGGTGGTTGCTGTTCATTCTCCAGATGCTCCAACATCCCTAGAGACAACCCCTCCCCTGCCCCAGCTCTGGAGGCACCTGCATGCTGGTCCCCCCTCCCAGCCCTTGCTCTGGGCCTTGGTTCACCCTTTCTCACCTCAAAGACCTGCCTTCCTGTTGGGTAATGTCGGTGGGTGCCAAGGACCCACCTCACTGTCCAGGTTGCAAGTGTCCTTGGTGCCTCTCCATTCTCTGCCACATCCAGGCTGCCCCGTCCAGACCTGACCCTGTACAGTCTTGGCCACTAGGGGTGACACTTCGGCCACACTGGGTACCCTGTGTCTCCCTCCCCCTCTGCCCCCACCGTGATGTCTGGTCCGCAGCCCAGAGCGTTTTTTATCCCCTCATTTCTGCTGGGACCCTGTGCCATCCTTCTGCCTCCCTCTCTGGCCCCTGAACCCCATCTTCTCCAACCCCCGCCCACGGTGCTGCCATCTAAGGCCTCTGTCTGGCAGAAAGCTGCTGCCCAGTGACCCCACTAGCCATCCCGGCGGGAATCCCACCCCGCAGCCTTCTGCTCCCCAGCTCCACCCCTGGCTTCTGTCCCCAGTTCTTAGGGTCACAGTGAGATGCCAGTGAAGACGGGTTAATGTGCAAAACCAGAACTTGCTTTCCCAGTCCACCCCCGGTCCCCCTCCAGCTGCGGGCCGCTGGTAGGGAGCGTCCCCTGAGACCCTCGGGAGAGCAGCCTCGCTTGCTGGGAAGGTTTGCGGTGGGCGGTGGAAGTCTCCGGTGACGAACGTCCAACATCGTTTGGACGCCCGAGGTCTCATACAAAGGTGGGACAAAGCGGGGACCCATGGGGGTGGCTGTGCTCCCCGTTCGACGCGTCCAGCCACCCGCGCCGGGCCCCTCTCCAGCTCACGGACTTTGGATAGTGGGGCAGGGAGAGGGTCGGGACCGAGGCGACAAACCCAGGTGGACCAAGCGGAACCGGAGTTCTGTGGGCCGGACGGCCACGGGCCTCGGGCGCCCCCTGGAGGCTGTGCCGGCTGCGGACGCGCAGCACAGACCCGGGAGGCGCCCGCATTAAGAACTTCCTGACCGGAGTGGTGACAATCGGCTTTGTATCTCATGAATACTCGTAACCAATACAAAAAAATTTGCATTATAAAAAGAACTTCCTGCCCTTCTACGAGAAAAATGCCTCCCGTAAAAATGAGCGAAGGATATGAAAAGAAACATGTGAAATGAGACACAAATGCCCAATAAAACATCAAGCTGATGTTTACATAGGCAGGATCTGTTGTAAGCACTAACATGCAGCAGTTCTTTCAAATCTTACAACAATGCAACTAGGGAGGGGCAGATTGTTCCCATGCTAATAGATGGGTAAACTGAGGCACAGAGAAGCCAAGCGGCTTGCTCAATGCCACACAGTAAATGGCAGGGCCAATGTCTGACCTGGCAGCCCAGCACTCTGGCTAAAAACCGGAGTGTACATTAAAACCATCCACTCAGTAAACTGAGGGAATCCTGGATGAGTGCATTCTGCACCTACAGGCCAAGCAGGGTCCTGGTTGCTCTTGCACTTGTGTTCCCTTCCCACGTCCAGGAGATCTCACTCTCACTAGATCTTGGAGTTTCCTGGAATTAGAAGCAAGCTTCCCCTCTGTGAGCTCCCTGTCTGCTGGCCTGGTGTAGGAGGGCCAGGCCATGGCTGTGGTCTGCGTGGCCTCCTTTCCTCCAGAGCACAGGCAGAGAGAGGTGGCCCCAGGGAGGTGAACCTGATTCATCCCCAGTGCCTGCCACTTGTTGCTGTGGCCAAAAGGCCATCCCCTTCCCCACCGGGTTGGTGTCATCACATCCTTTTGGAATTAGATAAATAACTCTCTAAAAATAGCTTATGCTTCATATAGTGGTAAACTGCTCTGCTGTTTAGTGCTGAAAGACTCCTGTTGATTCTTGTGTCCAGCTGGGCTCCTTTGAGTCTTGCTTAGACCATCCGAAGAAGAGATGAGCTTGTTTTCAAGATGAGCCAAACTGGGACAGAACCTGGAACAGACGGCAGCTGAGGGTAAGGACCAATCTAGGGGCTAGCAGTTTACTCCATCTCCCTCCCAGGGTCATATGGTCTCTCTCTGGGCTTGCTCTCTTCTCTCTCCCAACCAAAAGCCTGTACTTGGTATTTCTGGTGCTGACCTGAATATCTCCCGACCTCTGTTTCCTCCTTTCAGCATCCACACCAGCTGTTAATGCCCTCGTTGCTGGAGTTCTTCATTCATGTTCCAAGCCAGCTCATCTATATTTTGCCAGAGTGTATCATATATCTCTGGATTGGCTGCCTTGGGTCATGGTCTCCTTGTGGTCTAATCAGTGGGGCTGAGAAGGGAGGGGACTAATGTGGCCCCAGCACAAGGCTGTCCCTTCAGCAGGTGCTGTGAGTGATACAGGCACCACTGTTAGACTCTCTACGATGGTCCCAGATTCTTTTTTTTTTTTTCTGTTTACTAATGCTTGAGTTTCATTTGTTGACCTTTGTTGACCCTTGTCATTGTTACCATGAGGTCTTTTAAGGGTCCTTAAATTTTCCTCAGGCACCCAGCGGAGGTTCCTACCCAGAAGCCTGGCAGGGGAGGGTCATTCATAGTTAAACAAACAGTAAGTCATTTCCTCCTCCCTCTTTGGTCTCACCTTTCATTAAAAAAAAAATGGGGGGGAGGACATATTTAATAAACACCATCCATTAGATTAGATCAACAGTCTCCGAATATTGCATTTGTTCCAGAAACAGTGTCTCTGCTGCCCTCACAGAAGAGCATGTGGTCTAGAGGAAATTGAATAAAGTCCTTTAATCAGCCACAGTAGTATTTGAATCATTTAATTTAGGATCTGACAACCACAAATTACTTTATTTTTCAGGCCAATTTTAGCTGAACAGGAGAGCTGGCCCAGTCCAACTCATGCTTGATAAATCACTCCTTTGCCTGATCGTGGTAAGTTTGGGGAAGAGGTTTTTCTATGGCTTTTCAAAAATAATCAAAAACAGTCTCCCATGCTGTGTGTGCCTGACATGGAGTCTTTGGCTACTCCCATCTCATCTCTGTGGCTTTGGAGTGAACCCTCAGGGTAGAGAAAGACAGGACATGAGGCAGGGAGCTGTCACCTCCACAGCCTGTGTTTTTATTCCTGGCTCTAGGTTCTCATGTCCAGAAAAACAAGTCAAATCAAATTAGATGCCAGACACACACTGTCTTATAGCGGCTCACCCTTTGCTGCCTCAGACTTCAACACCTGCTGAAAACCTTTCACTGGAAAAACAAAAGAGGAGCTTCTGTTTCAAAATAGCACCTGCTGAACACACTCAATGTGGCCTCTACCAGAGTCTCATCAAATCCCCTGTGAAGTCCCAGTAGAAGGCAAAACACAAGACTCCTCTTTAAGAACCAATCAGACATCAGCTGCATCTGGCAGACGTTTCTTCTGACCTCCAGGCACATGCAGCTGGGCTGAAAAAAGCCCATGGGACTCCATGCTGTCCCATGTGTCTGCACCAGGGGCTCCCTTTAACACTGGCCCGCCCATTTTACTTCATCTATTCCAAGGACACTAAATGGCAGGAGGGAAACTGAGGGCATCAGCCAGGGCTTTTTGGAAACACATTGCATTCTTAGAGGTACGCTATCCAGAAGTAAGTGGCATTAAGAAAAGAAGAATCTCGGGCCAGCCCCGTGGCTCACTCAGGAGAGTGCGGTGCTGGTAGCGCCAAGGCCACAGGTTCAGATCCTATATATGGATGGCCGGTGCACTCACTGGCTGAGCGTGGTGTAGACCACACCATGACGAGGGTTGCTATCCCCTTACCGGTCAGAAAAAAAAAAAGAAAAGAAAAGAAAAGAAGAATCTGGTGCATGCAGGGAATTGTAAATTTTTCACAAAATCCAATTTTTCAGACTTTCTGTCTTGGTCAGGGATATGTTGATGTGAGAATAGGACCATTCACAACTAAGTTTACAAGGAAGCGGGTGTCACTGCAAGGACCCAGGGAATCTCTGATAGGGAGCCAGGCCCCCTGGGAACTGTCCACTTGCAGGCAGTGTCCCCCTGCTGCTGGGCCTGGGCTGTTCACTTATCTCCTGGCTCTGGACACCCACTCTCTGCATACAGACCCATGGTTCTTGCTACCCCCAAACCTGAGGTCACACAAACTAGATTTTGGTTCATTAATTCTGGTCATGACACTTGACCCTGTCGTTTAAGAGCCACTGTCAACCAAGGAGACCCCCTTCTGGCCCTTTCATGGGGGTCTCCAAGGGACAGAGGGCCTCATGCACTCTTGTTAAAGTCCTAGTTGGCCACAGGGACACCATCTTATAGGCATCTGTCAGGGGAGGCCACCCAGAACATCTAAACAACTGCCCATACTTAGGAATGGAGGTGGTAATGGAGATTTGCAGGAGAGCTGCTGTAACAAAATACCGTAAACTGGGCACCTTATAAACAACAGAAACTTATTTCTCACAGTTCTGAAGGCCGTCCATGATCAAGGTGCCAGCAAATTCAGTGTCTGGTGAGGGCCTGCTTTCTGGTTCATAGATGGCACCTTCTCACTGTGTCCTCACATGGTGGAAGGAGCAACCTAGCTCTCTGGGGTCTCTTTTATAAAAGCACTAATCCAGGGGCTGGCCCGTGGCTCACTTGGGAGAGCGTGGTGCTGACAACACCAAGTCAAGGGTTAAGATCCCCTTACCGGTCACCTTTTAAAAATAAATAAATTTTAAAAAATAAAAATAAAAAAATAAAAGCACTAATCCCTATCATGAGGGCAACACCCCTAAACACGATAATATATGTGTAGTCCTACAAACACGACTTATAAAATATAACTATAAAATAATTTATCTTTGTCTCCCTTTGTCCCTTAAATTTACCGTGCAGAGCTCCTTTTCCCTTTGTCCCTTGATGAGATTTACTCTGTGTCCCCTAAAGCCTCCTTCTTCACCCTTTAGCCTGGCAATAACTTTTAGCTTCTTTCTGCCGATGTCTTTTTCTCCTCCAGGAGGCTTCGTTGGTCAGGCTTTAAGACAACTCCACACCGGCTCTCTCATGTCAGTGGCTGCCTCGCATCCACTGGAAACGTCCACTTGTCCTTTGCTCTCTTGTTTTCTGGACATGCAGGCAGATGCCAATGCAGCTACCCTCATTGTTGCCCACCTGTGTCCTGCCATTGAGAGCAGACTCTGTCATGAGTCGCTCCATTGTGACTCACTGTGCCCCTGAAGTTCCAAAGGAACAGACTGAGTTTTCCAAGTGGCTCCACAGAAGCCCCTTTCCCTAAGCTGGAGGTGAGGGGCAAGCAGCCCTCACTACTACCCTGGGCAGGAGCAATTCACAGCACCAACTCTCCAAACATGCCCACAGAAACCAGCACTCTGCAAATGCCCAGTAAATACAGCCATCCTGGGCTTCTGATCCTACTGGGCTCTGTGGCTGCTGGGCTTTGACCCCCTTGCCCTGTGACACAGTCAATGAGGCCAAAATGTGCTGCTCCGTTCTTGCCAACTGCCCCCAAGAAGGAGAATCCTTGCACCCCTACATTATGAGGATGGGTGGGCCAGTGAGAAGGAAAAAGGTGCCCCAGCCAGCCACAGAAACATGGTAAGTGTGGCAGTGTCCTAAGCAGGCACCTATCAACTCCCACATTGGCTGCCCTGCTAGATATTTTGTCCCTTTTAGAACTTACTCATCAAACCCAGTGAGAGAAGAATTATGAGACCCCTTGCTCAGTGTGACCAAAGGGGCCCCAGAAATGGAGACAGAATGGAAACGGTGCCCCAGGAATCAGAAGAGAAGGAGGCTGGAGAGAGGAAGGCAATGGGTGTAGTGTGGAGGGAGGACCCTGAAGTCAGAGTTGCAGGGTCTGAGGGTAGCCCATAAACCCTGTCCCCCAGGGGAGGGGTCTGGATCTCGTTCTCAGAGTGGCGCAGGAGGAGACAGTTGGTCTGGGAAGGAAAGGCAGCACCCCAGGAACATCCACACCAGCAAGCTTATCTCAGCTGATTAAATGGCAGCAGATAAATTTAACTAAATGTGAGTAATGAGAACACAAAGGGGAAGCGAAAAGAAATAGAATATTTGAGCAACCTAAGGAAATGAGAAGAAAATGACTTTGCAACGAAATGTCAAACTTCTGTGCCTGCAGGAGATGTAATCTGGTCATTGCAGGCTCGGGAGAGTGGGGAGTCTGTGGTTATTTCAAGCAAATTTTAATTCACTTTATTTTAATATCATATGGCCAAATACCTCTGGGATGATGTCAGGGGATAGAACTGGGAGTCAGAGAGTGCCAGCCTTGTCAACTGGGGTGTTTCTTGTTTGTTGTTTTATAAGGACAAGCTGTGTTTATATTCATCCATCCATCCATTCATTCAAACAGTAAATGTTAAAGCCTGAGGGGTTAAACAAGGACACAGCTCAGCCTTCTCCAGCCCCCAGGAGATCTTGGCCAGCTGTGGAGTTAGACAAGTGAACAGAAAGTTGCAATGCAGGGCCACATCCTGGGCCCAACACTAGTTGGTGCTCAACAGGAGTTTGTGGAATGAATGCGTGATTGAACGGGTGGTTCTGGGAAGGTGCCAGAAAGGAGTGAACATCAAGTTGGGTCTTGAAGGATGAATAAGTTAGGCAAGTGAGTCAAAGAGCAGTCCAGGTAGATGGGACTTCATGCGACAAGGTAAAAGTGTCCACATGTAGGGCTGGCTGGTTAGCTCAGTTAATTAAAGCATGGTGCTGATAACAGCAAGGTCTAGGGCTCGATCCCTATACTGGCCGGCCACCAAAACAAACAAACAAAAAGCACAACAAAAAAGGGACCTCATTTAGCAAGGGGATGCTAGTTACAATCATGGGGCTAGGGGAGATGGCACAGGGAAATGGAACAGGGTAAGAAGAGGAAGGAGGCAAGGAAGAGACACAGGATCGGTGGACCCCTGATGAGGAATAACACCCCCAGGAAGACAGACTCTGAAGACAAGACCTCCCTCAATTCACCTAATGCCTCTACTCCAGCGCGGATGCCTGCTTATCCTTCATGGCTTACCTCAGCTTTTCTGCCCAGCTCAGGCTAGGGTTGGTCCCCCTTCCCCCATGTGGCACTCCCAACACACACTGTGCCACCAACCTTGTCACTGCCCACCCCAGCCCCATATTGGGTTGGCTTGTGTGTATTCATGCCCATATCCCAACTTAAAACTGAGCAGGTGCCCTCTCCTTGATAAAGCCCCTCAAAAGTTTAGATGAAAAAGAGCCACAGCCTTGATCCCCGAGGTTAAAGTGATTTAAAATCTGACAACTGGGCTCTCCAACAAAAATTGGAGAGCTGAATTTTATGACCAGTAATCAAGGAAGGGACTACAAAGAAACAGCTGAGCACACGGGATGTAGCCTAAGCAAGAAGGAGGGAGCCACTAGACTCCCAGGATCAAAGACACTATCTTGACATGCATCCTTGAGATGTTTTTACAGGGAATGGACCGAAGTTTTCCCACCAGGTGAAAATGCTGACTAAGTGTGGACTACAAGGACGTCAGACTGATTGGAGCCAGAAGACTGATGGACAGCGTCCCCCAAGCTCTTCCTTTCTCTTCTGAGATTCAAC
The DNA here is from genome assembly GCF_000696425.1 of Galeopterus variegatus. Lineage (NCBI taxonomy): Eukaryota > Metazoa > Chordata > Mammalia > Dermoptera > Cynocephalidae > Galeopterus > Galeopterus variegatus. The sequence goes on along the minus strand of NW_007726129.1, from coordinate 601,982 downwards.
CAATCAGAAGCATCCACAGGTTACTCACCCAGCCCCAACCCCAACTCATGAGTTTTTTCCTTAAAAATCCTTGCTTGTAAACTTTCCAGGAACCCGGGATTTTTTTCAACATTAGCTGCTCCTGCTCCAATTATTTGTCCTTTTAATTAAATGCCTATTTCCCTACTGCAACCCAGGAGTCAAAGCATCTTGGCTTAGCTGTGCACAGGTGGGCAGACCCAAGTTTGGTTTGGTACAAACTGAGACTGCGATACCTAGCTCTGGTGATGCTCCCATACACACACTGGTGGGTCACTGGACTCTGGCTAGTAGACTATCCTGTCTATGCGATCCCATCCCAAGGATGGACAAGGTTGGCCCGGAGAAATGGCTCCAGAAGCTGAGGTCTGAATCAAAGGTTACTAGAGGGGTCTAACTGAGGCAAGGGCGTCCACATCATATCGTTTCTCTAGAGGGACTCTGAAAATCCCTGAGTGACAGCTCTTCTTGAGTTCCCAGGACCCTGGCTGGATGGGGCAAGTGGTTAGGGCTGTTGGGTCTGGGCAACAAAACCAGAGAAGCCTGGTCCCAGGCAGTGAAACCGGAGAGGCAGGGATGGGGAGTTGGGGTGGTGCTGAAGCCAGGGCTTGAGACAGCGACAAACAGTACAGTGGCCAGGTACGTGACCCACATTTCTGGACAGAGCTGCGAGCGGAACACCCTGCCCGAGGGAAATGACGAAGCTGCAGGTACCATGTATGTCCGCTAGAGGGCAACCGAGGCTACATCAGCCGGCGGGTCGCCATGGTAACCACCGAGCTGCTGCCGCTGCTGATGCGTTGTCCCCAGACCGCGGCGGGAGGTGAGGAAAACGCCCCCCGCGCGGCGTCCGGGATGCTGGCGGGTCTGTGGCCATCAGCTCCAGGCAGGCGTGAGCCCTGGCAGAGATGAAGGACCTGGCTGACTTTCACCTTCGTGTTTTCTCACCTCCGCGCAGGTCACGCCTTCACGCGTTGAGCCAGGCGTAGCAGTTGCGGGAGAAAAATAAAACGGGGTTTTGGATCAGCCAAACCAGCTCTTTCATTATTCAGACGAAATTGAAATTCAGAGAGAGAAAGACATTTATTGGAGACCACACAACAACAGACCTGGAAAGAGAGCTGAAGATGAAATGGAAAAGAAATAAAGAAAAGGGTACAAATGATCAAAGCCCAGTATAGCAATGTGTTCTGTTTTTCAATTACCATTTTTGAATTTTAAATGTTTTGAGCACCAGATTTCACCTGATGAGTTTTTAAAGACATAGTGCTACAATGGCACTAACAAATCCCTTTCAGCTTATCACATGCATCTTTTTCTTCCTGTACCATTTTCTTCCTCTTCCAACTAGAATCTTTCCTTCTCTAGGCTTTTATTTCATCTATAAAATGAAGAAGCTGGCCCAGGTACCTCAAAATCCATTGCCCTTTGTAATAAAGCAAAGCCTTCATTTCATAAACAGCCCAGTTAACTTGGCACACATTTAACTGGGCACACAAGTAGGTAAGAATCTCTTGGGCTGAAGCCTGCTTGGCAGTCAAATGTGTCTGTAGCTGGACCTGTGGCAGGCTCAGCCTCAGAATAACCTAGCCCAGGTCTCCTGGGTTTATGTACCTGGTTGTAATGTTAGAGGACATCAGCTATGAACAAAAGCTAACCTGACTGGACTATTTGCAAGCTAATTAACCTGCAAGTTTGTTTAAAAACTCAGATACAAACATAGTTAATTCAATAAACATAATGTGAGAATAATCTTGTTTAATTTCTAGTCCGTCACTCATTCTCCACCCTCCTTCTCTATCCTGTCCTTGGCTCATTTTGTCCACTTTCTGGTCTTCAAGCAGAATCCTTTGCTTGGCTGTTAAATCCCACAGATGCCATTTGCATCTTGGGGGGCCTGATAGGATCAATTCCACACACAACCAACCACGTCCTTGTCTCAGGGAGCAAGAGATATCTGGGGAAAGCCTTCCTTGGGTAGACATTTTTCATGGCTGCAAGCCCATGAAGAAAGCCTGGGATAAAAGAGACCAGGCCACAGGGCCAGAGCAAAGATATAATACTAGGGTGCTCCTGGGGTCCATCCCATCAGCTGACAAGTGAGGAGACCTGGTAAACAAGGGGGAAAGTGACTGGCTTAAGGCGGTCCTCTTTGGGAGAGCCAGGTGGCTGAGCCAGAACTCTAAGTAAGGTTATGACCCCTGATCCTTGTTACCTGCAGGGACTACATTGCCCCTGAGGGGATGCCACTTGGCTCTAGCTTGACTAACCACAGGCGGAATGGAGCAAACATCTGTGGAACCCTTCAGCTTGGCCCAGGGTGGCGGGAGAACACCAGAGAGGTTTTGTGAAAAAATCCGGAGCAGCAAGGACTCAGAAAATTTGGGCCTCATAGGTGCTCAGTGAATTTTTATTGAACTGGAAAATATTTTCTGGGCTTGTGGAGGCTTCAGGGAGATACAACTTGACTACAGGGTGGCTGGCAGGGACAGTAATGGTCAGGAAACTGACCAAGATTTCATCAGATGTCACCACAGGGTGTCTTTGTCAAGGCCCCAAATGTTCACAACTAACTGTTAAGAGTCTGAGGATTAAGTGTCCGGTATTTTTGTTGTTGTCGTTATCTACCCTCCCCCCACCATATATCTGTGTAAGGAACTTTCATTAGACTGAAGTAATGACAAAGTGTGGTACAGTCATGCCATAACATAGTACTTGGCGATAAAAAGGAATCAACTATTGATATTTGCAATGACTTGGGTAAACTTCAAGAGCATTATTCTGAGTGAAAACAAATCCAATCTCAAAAGGTCATATACTGTATGATCTCATTTATATAATACTCTAGAAATAACAAAAGTGTAGAGATGGAGAACAGATCAGTGGCTGTCATGGATTAGAGAAGAGGGCAGAGAGGGTATCAGTATAAAGGAGTAGCACAAGGAAGTCGCTTTGTGGTGACAGGAGTTTTGTATCTTGAATGTGGTGATAGTTATATGAATTTATACATGTGATAAAGTGCCCAGAATTATACACGAAGACATGCAAAAAAAGAGCATATGCAAAACAGGTAAAATCCAAGTGAGATCTTAGACTAGTTAAGTGCATTGTGCCAGTATCAATTTCCTGGTTTTAATAAGGTACTAGATGCCACCATTGGGGGAAGCTGTGTAATAAGTACCTGGGATCTCTCTGTACTATTATTGCAACTTCTTGTGAGTCTACAACTCAAAAAGTTTAATGAAAACTGTACTGGTGAGCTGGCTTTATTCTGTTTTGAATATTTCAAGTTTGGGGGTGGTTAGAGTAATGTGAATATTATCCAGGACTCTGACTGCAAGAGTCAGAGAACCCGTTTTAAACTGGCATAAGATAAAATGCAGGAAATTATTGGTATATGTAATTAAACTATGGAACAGCAGGGCTAGAGCTGCACGCAGGAACAGACTGGCATAGATAGGACTCTCTCTCTCTCTCTCTGTTGCATCTTCTCTCTTTCCCCCTCTCATCTCCCTCTCCTATCTCCTCTTCCATCCCCCATTTCTCCCTCCCCTACCTCTCTCTCAACCTGCAATCTGGGCTCCTGTCTATGTGTTGGCCTCAAATTCTCACTGCCCTGCTACAATCCAGGGTAAAAGGCTTCCTTCTCCCAGCATCTGCATAAAACATCCAGGGGAAGAATCTAATTGGCTTGGTTTGGGTCACAGGGAAGGCTGTGATTGGTTACTTCATCAGAACTTCATAGAGAAGGGAGAAGACCTTTCCCCAAAGGAAGGGGATGCTGTTGCTGAGAGATGAGGGAAGGGATGTTGGGGTGGGGTGGGTGTGGGAATGCCCATTACAAATATAAAATGGGTAAACGTATATATTAATTAATGAAAGATTTGCCCCTGAATCTATTTGGAATAAGGAAACAATTGCTGGTACATCTGAAGGTGCCGGTGTTGTGGCCTGCATAGACCATCAGATTGGTCTCAGCGCCAGCCAGGCTCTCAGCCGAAGACTGGTGGTCCACAGACGGGCATGAAAGTCCTGAGCAAGAACTGTACTGAGCCTACAGGGTCAGAGGCAGGCCGGAAGGACCCCCTGGAGGGCCCTGGGGAACGGGATCACCGGGACTCAACTATGACACAGGAGGACATATGGCTAGGGCGACAGAGACCACTTGGATCCTGGATCTGACACTTGGTAGCTGAATGACCTTGGCAAGTTTCTGAAATTCTCTGAACCTGTTTCCTCGCATGTAAAATGGGGATGAGAATATCTACCTCATAGGTTGTTAAATTCAGTTGAGATAATGTACGTGAAATGCGTAGCCCGGTCCTGGCCGGTAGAAACTGCCAAATGAATGTTCGCACTGTTGTTATGCGGGGCTTTAGAGCAGTAGAGTGTCTAAGTGGCCGACAGGTGGCGTTCAAGCCCAGCGCTCAGGGGATCGACGTCCCGAAGGTCCAAACAAAGCAGGCACCTTGTCATATTTCAGGAAAGGCACCCGGGCCCTGGGACTCGCTTCCCCGGGTCGACGCGGGGTGGGCTTGCGGCTCGGCCTCAGACCTCAGAGGGGGGCCGAAGCTACGCAGCCCCGCTCAGCACCCCAGCGGTGTCCTCTGGCCCCGGAGTGAGCGGAAAAGCCAGGGGACCCGGATTCGCTGCTGCTCCAGGAATCGCATGTTCGCTGGATTAACAGTATTGGATCTGGGGTTTCCGTGGAAAGCAGAGTGGGACATTTTAATGAACATTTTAAGTGGCTGGAATTCGGATGTTGATGTGTTCTGGGGAAGGCCCCCACCAGAAGGCTGGACCCTTTGCGGGCCGAGTGAAGAATCGAAGGTACACTCCGTGTGCATGTTATAGAGCACACGACAAGGAAAGTATTTGGCATCGACGACGGATCCCTTCGTCTCTCTGGCTCATGCTCCGTCCCCCAAGCAGAGGACCGGCCTCTTTCCCATCCGGGCGCGGGGTGTGAAGGCGGCTTTGGGGCACCCCTCGGGCACCTGGATGCCTCCGCCGGTCTCCCTGGCCCGGTCCCCGCTACCTGGGCTTAGATTTGACGAGTGAGGCGGTCTTTTCAGCCTCAGAACTTGGAGTCGGGAGCAGACGCCGAGGCCGTTGTCATGGAGACGGATCAGCGAAGTACGTGGCTCTTGATTGGCTGGGAGGCCTGTTAGCGCCCCGCCCCGCCCCTCCCGCGCGGCGTCGCCGTGAACCTGTAGCTGTGGGCCAGCCGCGAGGAAACGCCACTCGGCTGTCGGCGCCTCGGGAGTCCTAAGCCTTGCGGTCCGGCGACAATGGCTGGGACAGAGTCCGGTCGACCCCGACTCCTGACCTCCGGCGGCAGTGCCGAGCCAGGCAGAACCACGCTTCCCCTGCGGCGGCGCCCCTGCCCTCCAGCCCAGAGCGCGGACCTCCAGCGGAGAGGAGGCGCCTGCGGGGAGAAGCGCGTCACAGCCGCCGACTCGCCGCGGACCATGCCTCGCATTCCTCGGGCTCGGTTTCCTCCCCAGGGTCCGGGTGGGGCCTCCGCCAGAGCGGCCGTCAGCTGACCCGCACGAGTTACACACCCACCTCGGGTGCACCCGGGTCCGGGGGCGTGCTGGTTCGGGGGCTGGAGGTAGTCCTAGTTGGGGGCGGCATTTCGGAACTGTGAGGAGGAGCCTTAGCCGATGAGTGTGTATCTGTACGTGTGTCTGTCTGTGCAGAAACCCAAGCCAACCGCTAGAGCGTTGTGAAGAGGCAGTGCCGAGCCGGGCAGAACCACGCTTCCCGGGCGGCGGCGCCCCTGCCCTCCAGCCCAGAGCGCGGACCTCCAGCGGAGAGGAGGCGCCTGCGGGGAGAAGCGCGTCACAGCCGCCGACTCGCCGCGGACCATGCCTCGCATTCCTCGGGCTCGGTTTCCTCCCCAGGGTCCGGGTGGGGCCTCCGCCAGAGCGGCCGTCAGCTGACCCGCACGAGTTACACACCCACCTCGGGTGCACCCGGGTCCGGGGGCGTGCTGGTTCGGGGGCTGGAGGTAGTCCTAGTTGGGGGCGGCATTTCGGAACTGTGAGGAGGAGCCTTAGCCGATGAGTGTGTATCTGTACGTGTGTCTGTCTGTGCAGAAACCCAAGCCAACCGCTAGAGCGTTGTGAAGAGGCGGGGGGGCGGAGGGGGGTTCACCCTCCAAAAAAAGTCCAGTTGGTCCCCTCTCCCATAGCAACCATAGGTTTTATAAATAATATTCCTTGAAATGGACACTTAAAGTATTTTTTTTTTCAATCTTATGTAGAAAATGAACAAAGGTATCTTTACACCATTTTTCTCTTTTATTGCTCTTGAGTGCCCAAGGCTTGTGCACACTCAGCTCCAGTCCAACTCAAGTCTCTCAAGGTCGCTTCTGAGCCCTGATCTTGTGTTGGTCTGATTGACCCTGGGGAGGTGCCCCAACATGCACCTAATCTAAGGGCTGCGGTGCGGCCAGTGTCCAAGGACAGAGCTTTGGTCCTGGAGATGAACTGTGTCCAGAAAGAGACAGTGGCGCTGCCCAGCATCTCACATCCTAGTAAGAGTGAAGCAGGGTTCTGGGGAGGGCCACCCAGTCAGGTGGTTCTGTACCAGGATGTGACTATGTCTCAAGAATGGGAGCCAACTGGTGTGGGGAGGGGGATGTGCAACAGCAGCCCAAGGCCCATGCCAAGGAGCAGATCCTGGAGTGGCCAATGTTGGTACAGGGCGTCTCCTAGGGAGACAAGGGTGAGGGTGGTGTTTTAGCAGCCGCAGACCAGCAGGAAGGTTGTGTCCTTAGTGGGGGACGTAGCCCTGAAGCTCAAGGCCAAAGGCAAAAGTTATCAGGGTGAGAAAAGATGGAGAGAATCCTTAAAAGGCACTGGGTGCCCTGGGCTCTGGTTAAGGATGGATATGGGTTATGGAGTCTGCAAACAACATGAGCCTTTTCTACTCTCTTCACTTGGCTTCCAGGACCCCATATTCCTTGTTCTCCTCCTACCTTCCCGCCCACTCCTTCTCAACCTCTAAACTGTGGAGTGCTCCAGGATTCAGACCATAGAATTTTGTTGTGTACATTTCATCTCATTCAGTCCCAAATTTTCATCTCCCCTGAACTCCGGGCTTACATGGTCAACTACCTACTTTTTTTTTTTTTTTTTTTAAATAAAGATGACCGCTAAGGGGATCTTCACCCTTGACTTGGTGTTGTCAGCACCACGCTCTCCCAAGTGAGCTAACTGGCCATCCCTATATAGGGATCCGAACATGTGGCCTTGGTGTTGTCAGCACCACGCTCTCCCAAGTGAGCTAACTGGCCATCCCTATATAGGGATCCGAACATGTGGCCTTGGTGTTGTCAGCACCACGCTCTCCCAAGTGAGCTAACTGGCCATCCCTATATAGGGATCCGAACATGTGGCCTTGGTGTTGTCAGCACCACGCTCTCCCAAGTGAGCTAACTGGCCATCCCTATATAGGGATCCGAACATGTGGCCTTGGTGTTGTCAGCACCATGCTCTCCCTAGTGACCTAACCGGCCATCCCTATATAGGGATCTGAACCTGTGGCCTAGGTGTTATCAGCACCACACTCTCCCAAGTAAGCCATGGCCAGCCCTCAACCACCTACTGAATCACCCCACTTGGAACTTGTGACTGAAACAGATCTCTTAATTCTAAATATACCTTCCCCAAAATGACCCTGCTCCTCCTCAGTTTTCCCCATCTCAGTAAATGGCAATCATTCACCTTTCTGAGCTGGCCACAAAACTGGGGTCATGCATGATTCGTCCTTTTACCGTCAGTGCAGTCTGTCAGCAAGTCAAGAAATGGAACATTACCCTCACTCCAGAAGCCCCTCATGAGCCCCTTGGTGCTCACACTCTTCTCCCTCTCCCAAAAGGAAACCTGTTTTGACTTTTATGATAAAAGTTTCCTTGTTTTTCTTCATAGATTTTCCAAAGAGCATATATCTCAAAACATTATACTTAAAGGTTGCCTGTTTTTTTTTAACTTTATGTAAATGAGATCATTCTATTTGGATTTCTCAATATCTTCCCTCATTCAACATCATGTTTGTGAAATTCATCATGTTTAGAATGTAGCTCTAGTCCATTCATTTCCTTCCTTCCTTTCATTATATTTGTTATTTGAATATACCACAATTTATTTACTATTATTTATTTACTGTTGTCAACCTATGTATGTAAATTTACATGTATATAAATACATGAACCAGTCCTTATTTAAATTCACTTGTTCATTAATCCTATATCATGTTTTTGGTTCACAGTGACCATAATTCAAGCAGAAACTCAGAAATATTTTTAGGTAAACTCAGAGGTATAGAATGTTGGGCTAATAGCAGGTGTCAGCAGGACTGTTTATCTTTCTGGAGGCTCTATGAAAGAATCTGTCTTTGCCATTTCCAGCTTCTAGAGGCCACATGACTTCCTTGGCCTGTGGCCACCTTCCTCCATCTTCAAAGTCGGCAATATTACATCTTTTTGACCATCCTTCTGTAGTCACGTCTCCCTCTGACCACAGACAAAAAAGTTCTTCATCTTTCAGGATCTATATGATTAGACTGATCCACCTAGATAATCCAGAATGTTCCCCATTTCAAGATCTTTAATTCAATCACATCTGCAAAGTCCCTTTTGCCAAGTATGGAAACATATTTATAGTTCTGGGAATTTGGACCTGGACATCTTCTGGGGGTCATGATCCTGCCCACCACAGAATCCAATCACACAAAGCATGGCCTGGGTTTGAGAATTTATGGGTTGAGATGCCCCATGGTGGAGGCACTGGACACAATACTGGGTTGGGTTCTGTTGGATATATAGACAGAGTTATTATACCCACACTGCTAGGGGAAGTGTGTATAGGATGTCATTCATTAAAAAATGAACATAGGAAGTGGAGCAGGTTTGGGAGGGAATGCCTGAGAGGGACATTCAAGAAGAGGTGTCTGTTGAGAGGTTGGAAAGATGGTTCTGAAATGATGTTACTTTCCAAATTCTTCAGAGAAGATCTCAGCCATTCTCTAAAATGTGGATATACTCCTAGAGAAAACTCTATTTTAGGGAACAGCCTTTTTTGAACAGCTCCTGTGCTGTGTGCGTGTTTTCCTGCTGCTGTTGTTCATTGCCTTTCATTGTGAAAAATGTTTGCATGGCTTTGGAAGTTTTTTGTTGCTTATGCTTTTTTTTTTTTGAGGTGAAATCCACATAACATAAAATTAGCCATGGTTAAGTGGAAATTTTAAATTTTAACTAAATTTGAGCAAAGCAAAGCAAACCAAAACAAAAACAATTCACACATTGGGCGGCCTTCTGAACCCAGAGCAGGTTCAGAGAACTCCAACCAATAACATGATCTGACAGCATTTATAAGAAACAGAAGTGCATTGTAGAGACAGCTTAATTGGTTACAGTTTAATTGATTAATTGGTTACAGAGCCTCCTACAATTAATGAAAGCTCAGCTACTGTAGTTAAACTGCATATTAGTTTGGTCTGTTAGGCTTAGTGCAGAAGCCTAGTCCAAATCAATGGCCTCCCACAAATTTTATCTAACACCACATACAACTAGAATGGCTGTAATTAAGAAGACAATAACAAATGTTGGCAAGGATGTGAAGAAATTAGAAACATCATATATTGCTGGTGGGTATGTTAAATGGTGCAGCCACTTTGGAAAACAGATTTGCAGTTCCTTCAAATGTTAAACAGAGAGTTACCAAATATCCAGCAATTCCATTTCTCAGTATCTACCCAAGAGAAATGAAAATATATGTGCACATAAAAATGTGTACACAGATGTTCACAGTAGTACTGCTATTATGGATACATAAAAGCCAAAAGTGTAAACAACACAAATGCCCACCAACTGGTGAATGAATAGACAAAATGCAGTATATCCATACAATCAAATATATTCAGCAATAAAAAAGGAATGACGTGGTACTGGCCAGCCACAAAAGAAAAAAAAAAAAGGAACTAATAAGTGCTACAAGATGGATGAACCCTATAAGCACTACAAATGAAAGAAGCCAATCATAAAAGACCATGTATTGCAAGATCTCATTTATATGAAATGTCCAGAACAGGCAGATCTATATGGAGAAAAAATAGATCAGTAGTTGCCTAAGACTGAGAGGTGGCAGAGGTATCATTAGGGAGTGGCTACTAATGAGCACAAGTTTTCTTTTTGGAATGATAAAAATGTTCTAAAATTAGGCGATAGTAATAGTTATGGAACTCTCTACATATACTAAAAACCATTGAATTGTACACTTTAAACTGTGAGCTCTGTGGTAGCAAAGGGAGAAAAGAGTTTTAAGGAGATTAGTTTCATATAGACAGAGTAAAATCTAACAGATGTCCATTTGATTCATCAACTGGCTGATCATTGATCATCTTAGCAAACTCGGTATCAGAAGAAGGTAAAGGTGGAAACCAAACTACCCTCAGACAAGGAATGAATGGGAAGTGAGGACTTGAACCGGACAGTACTTTTTCTAGAACTTCAGACGAAAAAGGTAACTGAGAGACACGTGGGAGCAAGGAAAAATCTTTCCTCCTCCCTCTTCCCCCCCTTTCTCTCCTTCTTCTTCTTCCTGATATTTGAGCATGGTTATAAGTCAGATGGGAAAAGCCAAAAGAGAGAACAAAGTGGAAGAGGCAGAAGAAAGATGGGATAACGGATAAGAAGGGATAGGGGACAAGGATCCCCCAGAGGGAGCACTTTGCTCCAAATCAGCAAAAGGGGATCTTCTCCAGACTGGAAGTGAAATGGAGAAGCAGGTTTGGAGGTATAAAAGCTATCAATGCGCTATTTTTTTTCCAGCAATTTTCAGCTGATTAGGTGTTGGATTTTGCAGGTCAGTTATAGCAAAAGGTGGGGATAAAGGAATCAAAAGCATTGGTAGGAAGGAAATTCAGTAGACTGGCTGTAATGTCTTCAAAAAGAAGGAATAGAAACCAAGAGAGGCTGACAGACTCAGGAAAAGTGAGAGACCAAGGGGCAATAGGGGTCTTTGTAATGTATCGTCAGCCCACAGAAGTCTCTATCTTTACCCTCCAAAATGATACAAGCACCTTAGAACACTTAACCTCTGATCAGCCCCACCCTGATTTTTTTTTCTGTTTGCCTGTATTTTAGCTGTACCTTTTTTAAAAACCCACAAGACATGATTGTTTCATATAGCCAATTTTAATTTAGATTTATAAATATTTACCACTTTGTCTACTGTTTCCTCATCTATATATATAAAACCTTCCATGTGGAATCATTTTCCTTCTGTTGAAGAACATCCAACTTTAATGAGTCTCTGTTGATGACATTCTGTTTTGTTTTTTAAAAAATGTCTTTATTTCGTTCTCATTCTTTAAAATATTATTCCAACAGCCTTCTGGCTTCCATTGTTGCTACCTTCTAATTTTGTTCTTTTGAAGGTAATTCTTTTCTCTCTAGCTAGTTTTAAGATCTTCTTTGGTGTTCTGCAGTTTCACTATGTGTCCTGATGTAAATTTATTTTTATTTATCTTGGGATGTTGGTATTCCAGACTCTGTAAATTTGTATCTTTCATCAATTCTGGAAATTCTCAGCCTCTATCTTTTTGAAAACTGTCTCAAGTCTCTTTTTTTCTTCTTCTGGAACCCAGATTAGACATGTCATAGCTTCCTGCTTTTAAAAAATTATTTTTCCATCTCTTTGTCTATTTGTGGATAATTTCCTCAGATATATCTTCTGTTCACTGGTTTTCTCTTCAGCTATGTCTTATCTACTATTAACCCGGTACAATAAGTTTTTTAATTATCATTGTATTTCATTTGGAAAAGTTCTATTTGATTCTTACTCTGTTCTGTTTGATAATACTTTAAACTCTTGTTCTTTACTCATGTTAAACCCTTACTTTAGTTCACTAAAATAATTTTTGAAACATGTCAGACATATTATTATAAATCTGTGCCCAAGAACTACCTACATTTCAGGTTATGAATCTGATTACACTTTTTTCCCCCCTACTGTCTGTCATTTGTGGTTTCTTGTTTTCTATATGTGTTTTGTGATTCACGACTTTGAGCTCATATTTCGTGGGATTTATATCTGGAGAAGTCCTTTGAAGCTTGCGCTGAAAGTAGTTTCCTCCAGTCAAGATTTATGTTTGCTTCTGCCAGATGCCTGGAAGTACTGTTACCCTGGAAGAAATTTAAACTAAATTCTCAGCTTGCAGTTTTTAGACTGCCCAGGGACAGTGAAATCAGGTTGCGAATCCATATAGGCACCAGTTTGTGGTTACAAATTCTCAGGGAAGATGTAGTCCCCTTTTTCCACTCATTGCCAAAGTTTGAAACAGGCAATTTACTTTGCAGTCTCTACCAGGAGGGTGTTCATCCATGGAGTCCTAATTTTTATTGGGAGGTGGAGAGTGCCTCCTGTTAGATATTCTACTTTGAATGGGAGGGAGGGTTTTATCACCTGCCCCTTGTGCTTATAGGACCATGAAAAAAAAAAAAAAAAAAAAAAAACCTCAAGTTTGTCTCACTTGGCAAATGACTTCCAGGTGAAATCTGGCTTTCAGTGTTCTGTCTATGACCCTAAGTTATCAATTTTGTTTTGCTTTTGGCCTCTATGTATTTCTTACCAATTTTCCAGTTCCTCAATGCATTTAAAAAATGTTTAAAAATATTTTACTCAGCATGAAAGTTGCTGGACCACACCGCCAGTAATGGACATGCATTTGTGACTTCCTTAGAAGAAACCCATGGATGCCTGACTTGGGAGAGCTGGCTGCCCTTCAACCTCTTCCAATCTCTTCAGCTCCTTCTTACACCCAGTTAATTCCCCAGACTCTTTTTTTTTTTTTCCTTCTTTTGTCTTTTTTCGTGACCAGCAACGGGACCGCAACCCTCGGTGTCGCGCCCGCACCGCGCTCAACCAGTGAGCGGACCGGTCTCCATATGGGATCCGAACCCTCAGTGGGAGCGCCGCCGCTCTCCCATCTACCGAGTGCACCACCGGGCTGGCCCCCCAGACTCTTACTGTTGTAAACTGCACATCCCCGCTCCCCCAGGGGCTAAAGCCCAATCATTTTCCAGTGCAGCCAGTTGCTGCACAAACAATGGAAATTTAGGCTGCTCCCCTTACAATCAGGATTGCTCTCCAATTCCCCTTTCTCTTGCTCAGGGAGATACTGGGGTAGTTTATAAAACCTCCCCCTCTCCTGAGTACTCTCAATGTTTGAATGCTTCTCTTCCTCACATTCATCTTGGGGATGGGAGTTGAACAACACATCCCCCACTAGGTGGGGGGCTTCCTGTTCTGAGTAAGACAGGATAGGGTTAGGCCTGTGAACCAAACTGACTCCATTTTCCCTGCAGAGGACATTTTGTTACTTTTCCACTCCTCGGTCATGAAATCCCCAGGGCACATGATTTCCCCATGGCCCTGATAAAAGTAACTGTAACTGTAACCGACCGGATAAAATAAACTCAAGAAGGGAACAGATATTCACTGAGTTGCAAAATCCCTTCCCCGAGACTCCTTTCCTGTAATTGTAAAAATTAAGTTACAAATTAACCTTAAGAACCCTTTAGGAATTCCCACATGTGCACAAAGCTTCCAGGTGACCAGTACAATGACCCTCCTGAGGTGACGATAATGAACACCACCACCATCTTGGACCTACCGAGCAGGTGCAAGGACCAAAACCCCAACTGAATATGTGCCCATGATGCAACCAGGAAGAAAAGAATGGACCACCTTCAGAGGCATAAAATAATGACACTGGCCTGTACCCCTTAATCCCTTTCCCTATAAAGAACAGCTCCCCTTAGGTGGATAACTTTCCTGTAGCTACCCCCTCATTATGTGTAAGTCTATCTCCTCTTTTAATAAAAGTGTTGTTTGCTTTACTGCTGGGTGCATTATTCATTTCTATGACTTTGGGACCCAAGAGCCTGGATCAGTAATATGAGGAATTCTTCCTTTTCTTTTCCATCCTAGTCTCCATGTGTGGCCTGAGAAAGAGGGGTGACCTTGAGGCAACGGTTAATAGTAGCGGGGCAAATTCAACACCCAGTCCTCCTTTATAAGACCTAAGGGTTTCTAGCTCCAAATATTTTCATTTCTCGTTAGAATGCAGAAGAACTTAATCCTCAACTCTGAGTTCTGGTTACCAATTCTGGGACAACAGGAAAAGTTCCTTTTATCCTCTCATAGTAATAATAAGCAGCTCCACTGCTGTTGCTAAATCAGTGGCTCCCATCACACTCAAAGTAAAATGCACACTGCTGTTTATGATCTCCAAAACCTTGCTCCACCGAGCTCCCCCCTACCTCTCCTGCCTCTACTCTGCTCTCTCCTGTTCCTCATTCCGCTACAGCTACACTGGGCATCTGTTTCTAAAACGCATCAAGCTTGTTTCCCCCCGAGGCCTTGTGCATCCCCAGTTCCTTCAACCTGGACTTCTTTTCTCCCTCATTTTCCTGTGGTTGCCCCCTTAAGTCACAGCTACTTACTCGCTGCTTCAAAGAGGCCTCCCCAGGCCACTGTAATTCATATTTCTGAATTACGCTGTCTCCTAATTCCAGAGCACTATATACGGGCAGCAGTGGTACAAAACATTAATCTGTTAACATCCATCTTCTTGATAAAGCAATGTAACACCAGGAACATTTAGTTGCAGTCATTTTCTACCATGTGAGTATGTGATGCTCTCATGTTAAGAAGTCAAGTCTAAGTGTAGGAACTTTAAACTGATTATTTGTGATATATGACATCATTACATAAATCTAATAGTTGTATCTAAAAGTTCATCTATCTTCGTGTGGAAATTTCCCATCATTTATGGTTTGCCCCAAGCAAAAAATCCTGAGCAATGGGATACCAAGTAATGAAATGACATGGTAGTGGCACAGTTTGCTTTCAGGAGGCCACGGATTTATCTGAAGTTTCTTTTTTCTCTCCTGTAGTATCATTAGAAATTTCACTGCGTATCACTAGTTAGTAGCTGTAGTCTGGAGAGTCACAGTTGCAGAGACCCATGGGTGAAGATGGCATAAAAGAGGACGCGTAAATTGCCTCTTGATGAAGATCCAACGTTCCCCACATATCAACGTTGCCTCTCTCCCTTAATGTCTCATACTTATAGTTGAAGTCAGGACCTGGAATTATCTTCTTGTTATGTTTACGTTTTTATGGTTTGACTTGTCCACAGAAGCTTGTGCTGGCTTCCCGAAAGCAGGGTCTTTCCTGTCGGATCCACCGCTGCCCCTGCACAGAGGAGGCGCTCTGTAACTATCTGTGGAATAACCGGACGCAGGAACACTCAAGCCACACCGCCGGCCTTGCTCGGCTCTCGCAGAGGGACCAGCCTTCCGAGGGGGCCTGCGAAGGGCCCGCGCGCGGGGGCCTCTGGGAAGCGTAGTTCGCGTGCCCGCCGCGGCCCGGGCTTGAGGGCTCAAGGCTCCGCGTGCGCAGGCGCACTTCCGGCTCTGCCCCGCCGCTGCGGCCATTGTCCCGCCGCGGTGCGGCTGAGGCCGCTTTGGTCAGCCCCTCCACAAATCAGGACCTGGGAGAAACTTGTCTGCAGCAGGGGCGGAAGGAACCGGCCCGAGCCCTGGGTGGCCCGAGGTCGCGACATCCGGAGCCCCCAGGAGGCGGTGATTCCGAGTGCGCGGGACCGGGCGGCACCTCTTAAGGGTTTGGCTGGTGTCCGCCGGGCCTCGCCCACCATCCTGCGAATGGGACTGCGCGTGGCCGGAGGGGGCTATTCGGCAGGCGGCCGAGCCTTTAATTTGGGAGAAGGGGAGCGGCAGGCCCGGGCGGGGTCCCCGCTCCTCCCCACCTCTCCGCGGGAGAAGTGGCTGAGGACGGAGGCGGGGCCGGCGGGGCGCGGCTGGGTGGGGTCGGCGGTCGCAGCCGGGTGAATAGGCCCTCTCCTATCTCCCCAGCCCCAGTCCGGGAGCCCGGCCCAGGACAGGCAGGAATGGCTCCGAGGCCTCCAGCGGCCGCGCCCCAGGTGAGCAGCGCGTTTCTAACTGGCCTAGGCATCCGATCCATCCATCCCATCCCCTGGGGTGTGTTTGGGACGGTCATTGTTCTGCGGTAGGGACTACCATTCTTGGCTCGATCCCTCGGAACCTCTTAGCCATGCGAACCCCAAGGTGTTCAGAGCTGGGGAGAGCGGGATTCTTAAAGTGGGGCCGGGGGGTTGTCGGGAGACCAGAGAGCTGCAATCTTGTGAGAGGAATCAGGGTTGAATGTATTGGGAAGTGTCAAGTGTTGAGAGTCCGTACTGGCACGCCAATTCTTTGAATTCTTGTTAGTAAGGAATGGGGAGGGCGGGTGACAGGATAGAAGACCGTAGAGGAGGAAGTGACTGTCAATGAGTGAGGAGAGAGGAGCCACAGCTTTTGACCCAGAGGCCACAGAGAGCGTTAAGTGGCCGAAGGAGCCTGATCAGAATATGCCCAGGAAGAGGTTGGCAATGGGCTTTCCTGGGCAAGGAGGCAAAAAACAAACACCAAAGAACCCACGGGGCTAATTCGCCCCGAGCTTTTCTTGTCCTTTTCTGCTTAAACAAAGGTATAATAGTGCACACCCCCAGAAGTCCAGCTTTCACTTTAATTAATATGAGGCTGATTTGTAAACCCATTTATTCTTGTGGCAGAGGAAGCATTTTCTAGAAGCATAGAGCACATTGGTGAAAATATAACAAGATCCAAATGGCATCTGGATCTTTTAATTCACACTTTCTATAGAATTAAGGGAAAACTACAGATTGTAATTGCTAGTTGTAGGAAACAATCAAGATCAATCCAGATAAAAATACCAACTTGTAATGTCCTTTAAAAACAGTTTACAGTAAATTAAGCACACACAACACATAAAGCCTTTATGTTTTTTTACTTCTTGTTATAGGTTTCTGCTTTACAGGGGTGAACTTTAAGGAGTAAGACAAGTAACAAGACAGTTATTTGCACAAGACAGTTACTTGGTTTGAGAGCCAGAGCAAATCACTCTCATTACGTTTACATACAAACTTTTCTCAGCAGGCTGTGAGAATTAGGATTACTCAAGACCTCAACAGGGGTGATGGTCCTTCCCAAAACGAGGTTGCCTTTTTCTTGGTGAAAGTGGATATGTGTTCTGAGTGGTGGATTTTAGAGATTTCTTCAAACTTCACTTTTAAAGCTATGTTCCCCAAATGCTCTGGCTCATTTATGTCTCATGGAATGGCTTGATAGTCCACTTGGGTTATCTAACTCAGTCTGCAGATGACCAGGGAAGAATGACAAAAACTGGCCGTACAACAGGGCTTTTTAGATGAAAATTTCCCTTTGTCAGTGGTTCCCCTTCTCTATGTATGGCCCTCAGGGGAATGCAAAGATGAGTAACTGAATCATGTGACTGCTTATCCGAAATGTTAATTTAGTGGGGGTAGACAGCCTCCTGCAGACATAGCACAAGAGAGGTGGTGGTGTGTTGTTGCAGAGGTCCAAAGTCTGCTGTGAGTTCAGAGAGGGGACAGGAAATTCTGCCTGTGGAAAGATGGATGTCTTAGTGTGTTTTGGGTTACTATAACAGAATACCTGAGACTGGGTAATTTATGAAAAAAAGAAGTTTACTCAGCCCACAATTCTAGAGGCCGAGAAGTCCAAGAAGCATGGCACCAGCATCTTGTGGGCTTCTGGTGAGGGCTTCATGTTGCATCAGAAGATGGTGGGAAAGCGGAAGGGCAAGGGAACATGTGCAAAAGAGACAGAACACAAGAGGCAACTTGCTGTATAACAACCTGCTCTTGGGGGAGCTAATCCAGTCTTGGGAAAACTAACACATTCTCTCGGGAAATCCATCTTAATTTAATCACCTCCTGAAGACATCACCTCCCTGTATTACTACATTGGCAATTAAATTTCAACATGACTTTTGGCAGGGACAAACCACATACAAGCCACAGCAGAGTCAGTGGAGATGTCACCTCTGAATAGGAGCAGAGTCTGAGCAGGTGAATATGAAGGGGGTAGGAGTAGAGCTGATTGACTTTGTGGGTCAGGGGAGTTGGGAGGTGAGGGGACAGATTCATGAAACCATTATCCCATGTGAGAGAATAGAAAGGAGTTTGAATTTCTTTCTTCTTGGCCTTGTAACCCATTCATTCATTCATCCGTCCATCCATCCATCCATCCATCCATCCATCCATCCATCCATCCATCCAAGCATCTATTCATTCAACAGATAGTCATTGAGCCCCTATAATATATCAGACAATTTTCTAGGCAGTTGGGATACTTTACTGAACAAAATTTATGAAAGACTCTGCTCTCTTGGAGCTTATATTCTTGAAAGGGAAGACATAAGAATTCAGTAAATAAGTAAATTATACTTATATTTATTGCAGAAGGTGATAGTACCTTAAGAGAAAAAAAAGGTAAGGGGGATTGAGTAGGGACAATAGGGAGCATGTGGCAGGGATGAAGATGTCTGGGGGAAGAGTGCTCTGGGTACAGGGAACAGCCTAATGACAGGATGTGTATCTGGTATATTCCAGGAGCAGCAAAGAGGCCAGTATAGCTCAAGCTGATGATTTTGGACAGGGAATTAGCATGACTTCTTAGATTTAAAGATTGCTATGAATGATGAATCATAGGACATAGAGTTTGAAAGTTGGAGCTCCTTTGAAGAGGTGTTTTGATGAATTGGGCCTTCCCATTGAGTGTAGTTAACAAATACTTGAACTGGCTCCACCTGAAGTGGGATGGGAAGGGGAGCAGAGATGGATACTCCCCCTTGGAATTGTTAGCATCTATAGGATTGTTAGTAGTTATATCTGTGTAAATACTATGCATCCTCCTTCACCTTTTCTTCATTCCACATGTACTGCATTTTTAGGAAATAAAAAAGGTGTTTGCCATTCTTAAAGTTGGAGCCACCTGAACAGTAAGAAATGGGGGAAGTTTATAAGAAAAAAGCTGCATATGGAGACCAGGTTTCTTGGTGTTCTACCTTGATGGGGAGAAAATGGGGAGGAATCAGGGCCTGGTCTCTGTTGACTCCAGATCCCAAGAGCTCTGTGGTTAGATCATCAGGATGAAGAGACCCAGCAAAACCTGACTCAGGTCACCCAAACTCAGACAAGATGCTCCTGGGCCACCAGGGAAAGCCAAGCCACTTGCTGAATCAGGTTGGAATGTTTGTGGTCGGGGATGTTTGAGTTCCCTCTGTCTGGAAGTCCCCTTTCTCAGCTGCTTCCTGAGCTGACTGGAACCTCAGCTCAGACACACCTTTCCCTGGGTAAGGTTAGGCGCCCCTCCTGTGCATTCCTGTAGCACCTCTGCACACCTATTATACTACTGTTCTTATGTCATATGGAGTAGTGTGTTTACCCACCCATCTTTGTAACAGGCTTTGAGTTCCTTTAGGGAGAGCCATTTGACAATCCCTTTCAACCTCTTGCTCCAGAGTAAACACAAGGTATCATATGAATGAACATCCATAACCACTTAACCCCAAGCAGCAATTTATATTGTGTGCATTTTCTGGCTCTAACATAGCAAAAATTATACTTTCCAGTTACAGTGACCCTAATTTTCTGATAAAATACTTGCATGAAACAATGTGACTTGAACTGAACAGTTTTAAGAAATTTTGTCTTTAAGGGCCTTAAAAACGTCTCCTAAATTCAGTCATTTCTGTTCATTCTTCAAATCCAGCTCAAACCCTCCCTTGCTAATGATGCCCTTAAGCCAGGTCATAGCATTCTAGATCTACGCTGTTTAATATGGTAGCCACCTGCCACGGGTTCAGATCCTATATAGGGATGGCTGAGCATGGTGCTGACACCACCAAGCCAAGGGTTAAGATCCCCTTACCGGTCATCTTTTCTAAAAAAAAATAAAGAAATTTTGTCTTTAAGACAATGGTAGGATGTCAAAACCTGTTCCTCTAAGACCTATTCCAAAAGTATGATTTTTTTCCCCTGACTTTTCTATGTCTTGTATTACTTTTATTAAAATATATCATTAAAGTATATGAGTGTGTATGTAACATAGACTTTAAAGATTTGATACCATCTTTTTTTTTCAGTTTTTAAAAATTGTGGTACAATACAAAAAACAAAATTTACCACCTTTGCTTTTAAGTGTACAGTTCAGTGGTACTAAATACATTCCAAATGTTGTGCAACCATCACCACCATCCGTCTTCAGAACTCTTTTCATCTTGCAAAACTGAAACGCTATAACTCATTGAACAATAACTCCCCATTTCCCCCCACTCTCCCCCCAGCAACCACGCTTTTATTTTCTGCCTCTGATTTTGACTACTATATTTTATATAAATGGAATCATACAGTATTTGTCTTTTTGTGACTGGCTTATTTCACGTGTAATGTCCTCAAGGTTCATCCAAGTTGTAACATAAGTCAGAATTTTCTTTCTTTTTAAGGCTGAGTAATATTTCATTGTATGTATATACCAAATTTTGCTCATCCATTCATTTGTTGGTGGACCCTTGGGTTGCTTCCATGCTTTTAGCTATGGGATTATGCTGCTATGAACATGGTTATACAAATATCTCTTTGAGATCCTGCTCTCAATTATTTTGGGTATATACCCAGAAGTAGAATTGCTGGATCATGTAATTCAATTTGTAATTTTTTGAGAAACAGCCATACTGTTTTCCATAGTGTCTCTACCATTTTTCATTCCCACCAACAGTGTACAAAGAGTTCCGATTTCTCTATATCCTTGCCAAAACTTGTTATTTTCTGTTTCGTTGACAGTGGCCATCGTACTGGATGTGAGGTGGTGTCTCATTGTAGTTTTGATTTGCATTATTCTAATGATCAGTGATGTTGAACATCTTTTCATGTGCTTTTTGACTATTTGTATATCTTCTTTGGAGAAATGTTTATTCAACATTTTTTTCCCAGGTTTTTAATTGGGTTGTTTTTTTGTTGTTGCACTTTAGGAGTTCTCTATATATGAGTATTCTGGATATTAATCTCTTACTATTACAGATGTTTTAATATGCGTAGAGAAAAACCATTTATGATCCCTCTTTTTTAGCATCTCTGTGTGTGTTTTGATGCATTTCCTTCTTTTTCCCTATGCATGTTTTTTCCTTAAACATTTTCAATTATAACGTTTTAAATTTCATGTAGTTTTTATGAGGATTTTCTTTTGTTTATCAGTTTTAATGACTGTATTATATTGCTTTGCATAAATGTACCAAAATTTATTTAGCCATTTCTCGTTTAGGTTGTTTCTAAACTTTTTACTATTATAAATAATACTGAGATAAAATCCCATTTGGTTATGGTAGATAATTCTTTCAAAATATAATTAGGGGCCTGCCCGTGACTCACTTGGGAGAGTGTGGTGCTGATAACACCAAGGCCACGGGTTCGGATCCCTATGTAGGATGGCCGGTTAGCTCACTTGGGAGAACGTGGTGCTGACAACACCAAGTCAGGGGTTAAGAAAGATCCCCTTACCGGTCATCTTTAAAAAAAAAAAAAAAAAAAGAATTAGAAAAATCTAAGCAGACATTTGGTGAAAGACATGGGCAGATAAGTCACACACCCCAAAGAAACACACATGGCTAGTAAGTATATTCTAAGATCTGTTTGTGGGGCAGGGCGGGGCTGGCCTTTGACCCTTGGGCTGGCTCTGTTGCTTGCCTGGATGTGGGCTGGGGTGTGGCCCAGGCCCTGTGCCTGCAGGTGTAATTTTAAATTTTCTAGTGGCCACAAAATAAAAAATCAGTGAAATTTGTTTTAGTAATATGTATTACTTAACCCAACATATCTAGAATATTATCATTTCTATGTATAACAAATTTTTAAAATTACTAATGAAGTATATTTACATTCTTTCTTTAGTACTAAGTCTGAAATCCAGTGTGTATTTGACATCCACCACACATGCTATTTGGACTTTGCATACTTGTGCTCAGTAGCCCCACATGGCAAGTGGCTACCATATTGAACAGCGTAGATCTAGAATGCTATGACCTGGCTTAAGGGCATCATTAGCAAGGGAGGGTTTGAGCTGGATTTGAAGAATGAATGGAAACGACTGAATTTAGGAGACGTTTTTAAGGCTTTTGGTGACTCCCAGTATAAAGGAAAAATAAAGAGTCAAGGATGGAGGTCCAGGTTTCCAGTTTGGGAAACTGTGGTGATGACACAGTTAGTAAGTGTGTGTGTGTGTGTGTGTGTGTGTGTGTGTGTAGGAGAATGGTGATAGTGTTTCTTCTCTCTGTGCTCAGTTGTTAGGTACACTGCTAACTCTCAGCTTACTAAACTATTACCAGTCTGGTATCAGAGAGTATTAAGGACTTGAGTGAAAACATCATACTGTATCCCAGTAAATTTACTGTAGTCTAATTGGGAAAACTAATTTTTGATCTTACAGGGAAGCAATTAGTATAGATCAGATTATTTTTACTCATCAGCTGCTATTCTCTGGTTTTCAGCTATGCAAAGTTTCAAATTTACAAAGCTTCCTGAGTTACAGTTAGAGCTGATTTTTCCTCTGGAATTGGTCTGTTCAAGTTGGAGGGAGTGTGCCTCTTTATATTGGCACATGCTGTCCTTTCTGGAAGTACTCTTTCACCCTTTCTGCTCTTAAAACTTTTTTCTCCAGTTCAGACAACCCATGTTATCAATGACATACTTGGATTTCCAGGAGATCTGTGATTTACCCAAGGATATTACACATTTATTAGTTGTGGAGCTTTTTAGGGGCCTATGAGATTGAGTCTTCTCAACTTAGTGTATGCTGGTTCTAGTTCCCTGCTTTTTGGGCCTCACCATTTGGCCAAGGTCCTTTTTATGTTGGTATAAGGAAGGGAAACATCTGACACTTCCTGATAACCTTTTTAGTTTTTAAAAGGGGTTGATGGTGAGGTCCAATTGTATCTGGAGGAAGGGTGAGCAGCTGTCTACAAGACATGACTAGATCATTTTCTTGTGGTCCAAGGTGTGGCCTGCAGCATGGGAAAAGCCCTGAGGTTGATCTGATTCAGAATGGCTAACTCACTCTGAGGAACTCAGAGTACATTTTAGCTATTTAATCTTACAAACTTTTGATTGTCTTTTGTGTACCAAACTGGTTCTGGCTTCTGCCTTCTGGATGTTTGAAGGTGCCTGAGACAAGGTGTTGACCCTCAGGGAGCACAGTGTAGTAGGAGTGACCAGTAGGTAACAGACACCGTAATGTCTGTAGTGTCTTATGAGCTGTGCTGGAGAGAGGCTTCCTGCAAAGGGAAGCTGTGGGGATGTCAGAGGGATGCAGCATTGACCTGGGGGTAGGAATGGAGCCCGAGAGGAGAGAACTTGACCGAGTCTTGGTGAAGGTAAATGTTAGCTAGGCAGAGGAAGAAAGGCTGAGCATTTGAAAAAGCACTTGCAGAGGTAAAAGAGATCATTTTGGTTTCAAGGAGCTGTAACTCTTCTGCACGGCCAAATTTTGATGTATGGTGAGGAAGAAAAGCCAGAGCTTCATTATTTGCAGAGCACATACTACGTGCCAGGCCTATTCTAGCCAATGGAGATTCAACAATAAAGAAAATAAGAATATTCCTGCTGTCCTGGAGTTTACATTCTGCTGTGAAGTACAGATTGTAGACAAATAAAAATATACTATGTCAGGTAGTAAGGGCTATGAAAAAGAAAAAAAAAAAAAAAACCAACAGTGACGTTGCAGGATGGGGATGGTATTTTATGTCGGGTAGTGAGGGAAAGTTGCTCTGATGAGCTGACATTTGAACAAAGAGCTGAAGCTAGTGCATTGGGGGGCCAGAGGCATATGTGCTGGAAAAGGCTTCCAAGTCAAGGGAACAGTCAGAGCAGAAGCTCCAAGGCAGCAGCATGTGTAGCATAGTGTCCTCGAGGAATCATGAGGAGGGCAGGGCGAGGGCAGGGGAGAGCTGTAGGTAGGAGATGAGGTTTCAGATGAATTCAGGGAGCTAGCGGGGGCCAGGTTATGTAGGTCCATATAGGCCACTGTAAAGACTTTGGCTTTTACTTAGAGTGAATTGGAGTGCCATTTGAGACTTTTAGCAAAGGAGTGACTTGATCTGACAGGTTTTAACAAGTTCACTCTGGTTGTCATATGGAAAATAGACTTGGGGAGGAGGCAGACTAGAAAAGGAGAGCTGAATTAGGAAGTTGTAGCAGTAGTCCAGGCAAGAGATGGTGGTGGCGAGGCCTAGACTGAGTATGATAGGAATAGGGAGAAATGGGAAGAAATGAAGTGCTTATAAGCTTGATCAAATTTGTGTTTCAGAGAAGTGACTCTGATAGTGCCCAGGAGAAGAAGGGGTTGGTGGGAAGAAGAATTGAAGAACAGGCCAGTCATTGCCCTGTCAAGGCAAGGAATGATGGGTGGCTTGGAGTTGATGTTTGTTTTCTGGTTAGCACATTCTCTACCATTAGCACAGATAGTTTGGGAAAGCAAAATGAAATCAGGAGGCCACGTGTTCAATATGGGGAACCAGTTAAGCAAAGTAATCGAGGTTGGCTGATGATACCTGTTACTAAACCAAAGACATGGTATGTTTAGAGGACAGAGTAGGCAATGGGGAGAAGGTTTATTTCTTACCGCCTAACTTAAAATGTCTGCCTTGGTCCAGCCTTTTTCCTTGCTGGCCACGCCTCTCCCAGGTCCAGGTTTCCTTCTGTAGCTTTGCAGTCCCTGGATTGGATTCCCACATTTTCTTCTCTCATCCCAGTGGTCCTTCCCTCTTAGGACCCAGTGCAGAGCCTGCCTTGAAGGTTTCCCTCCCTTTCCAGTCTTCCCTGCTCTGAGCTCCTGCAGCACGTCACCTTACTATGTGTGTTGCATATTGTGCTCTGATAAATAACACTTTTAAAAATAAAATGAAACCTCTGCAAGGACTGCAGTGTTTTCTTTTGCCTTTTTAGTATGCTACAGTGTATGCCAGGTACCTTGTAAATATCTGGTCAGTTAAATCCCTCACTGGGGTCAGAAAAATGGCCCCTGTTTCAACCCCACCCTGTTCCCACAGGGACACGGCTGCAGTGTTGAGCAGGAATATGGTGCGGAGGAGCCACTGCTTTGTGTGGATGTGGTTGTGCACCGCGCTCAGTAGAAGGGGCCACTCCTGTCTTCTCTAAAATTCTAATTGCATCCATCGTCTTAAGGCTCAACGTGGTCGGGAAACACATGTTTAGCATGGGTCAGACACTGGGCAATAGTGTTACAGAGTTTAAAAAAAACAAAAGTATAGTCCCTGCCCTCATAATGCTTACCATCTAACTAGGAAAACAAGCACTAAATAGATTGTTAGGTTTATTTGAATAATTGTGGGTATGCAAAGTGGCTTAAAGCACATAGTTGGGGGATTGGGCCTCCAATGGGGATCAGAAGATTTCGCTGAAGATCTGCTAACCAGCACCTGAAATATGAAGTGGAAATAGCTAAGGGAAAGACTGGAGGAGGGAATGACACCCTTGAGGAAGTTGGAAGAGTTCAATTTGGCTGTAGCTTAGCAAATTGGGGAGAAAGACATAGAATAAGGCTGAAACCTTTGTGAAACCTTCCCTCATTGCTCCAGCTAACTCAGCTCTGCTTTCTCTTTTTGCACTAATCATTTATCATACTTAATTACATACTTTCTGAGATAGAAGTCTAACCAGGACCAAAAGAGATATTTCAAGGAGAGTGTGGTCACAGGTGTCTTGTGGCTTAGTAAGGCCAAGTGAGGCAAGACAAAGATCTGCCACAAGCATCAGAACTGACAATTGGGAGGTATGGGGGACTTCAGCCAGCCAAGTTCACATGGAGTCATGGAGGAAGAAATGACTGGAGTGGGGTAAAAAGCCTGGAAAGATCTTTCCCTAGCATTCAAATTCTAGCTAGCTAGCCTAGAGAAATCCTAGCATATTTGTACAAAGAATACTTATCGAAGTAATGTTTGTAATAGCAAAATATGAGAAATAATCCAAATATCTGTTAACAAGGACTGGTCCATTTATTCATTCACAATGTATTTTTTAAGCATCCAGTGTGTGCTGGGCATTGTTCTAGGTACTGGGCATACAAATGTGGTCAAGGTAGATAAGGTCTGTCTTCTCACAGAGCTTACAGTGGGAGACAGACAAGTTAACAAGTAACCTAGTCTCAGATAATTGTTAGATGAACAAGTGCCCTTTTTATCCAAATCCGTTTAGTTCCTGAGTGCAGGTGGCAAGAATTTGGGCAGTGAGAGATACCTGGGCTAGGAGGAAAATAAACATGGTAATGTGATGGAGGGTAGATTAGAAGGAGGGTAAATTAGAAAGACAACCTTTCTGCGGAGGCTATTCTTGAGATGACACCTAAATAACTAGTAGCTACTTGTCACCATGTGGAAATCTAGTGAAGGAGGGAATAACAAACATAAAGGCCCATGGTGGGAACAAGCTTAATATAGTCAAAGAACAGCAAGATCAGCATGGCTACAGCCTAGTGAGTAATGGCAGAGATTGAATTTTATTTTTAGTACAGTGGAATGCTGTTAGTTTTAGGCAGTGGGTACCTTATGGTAACAACTGTACTGTGGAGTACTATGAAGCAATTCAAAGCAGTAAAGTGAAATTATATATACACCACTATGGAAAGGTCTCCAAGATACATAGTTACGTGTAAAAAGCAAGTTGTAGAATAATGTGTATGGTATTTTATAAAACAAGACTGTATGGGTGTGTGTGTGTAAAACATGGACAAGGGACTAGAAGTTTATACACAACTGTTAAGAGTGGTTATTTCTGGGGAGTAAAGTGGAATTGGTTATGGGGGTGAAGGAGGGCTGTCACTTGTTACTCCCCACTGTATTTGGATTTTGTAACAAAGGAAGTGAATGGGCAACAAGTAATTGATGATTATATAAAAAGGCTTCACTTTGAAGGAAAACAAAAAGATAGCTAAGTGGGGAAACAGATTTGCAGGACAAATTGACCCTCATGACTTTCCTGCCTGATGTACTAGATCCTCTACAAAATTATGTACACAGTTACTACAGACGTTCCTCGACTTATGATGGGGTTTCTTCCCAACAAACCCATTGTTAGTTGAAAATGCACTTAAGACACCTAACCTACCAAATATTAAAGCTTAGTCCCGCCTACCTTAAATGTACTCAAAACACGTTAGCCTACAGTTGGGCAAAATCATCCAACACAAAGCCTCTTTTATGATAAAGTATTGACTATCTCATGTAATTTATTGAACACTGAACACGTATTGCTTTTGCATCATCATAAAGTGGAAAAGTCATAAGTTGGGGATCATCTGTATACATAACCCAACATTGCTCTCTAAGGATAGCAAACGTGATCACCCCTTCCGATAGATCCTACAGCGTGTTCCCAGTATTGCTGTAGGAACATTTGTGGAATTGATCTCTAGTTGAGCAGGAATATGATCCTACAGGAATCAGTGACATTCAAAGATGTGTCTGTGGACTTCACCCAGGAAGAATGGCACCATGTGGACCCTGCTCAGAGGTGCTTATACAGGGATGTGATGCTGGAGAACTATAGCCACCTGGTTTCTCTTGGTAAGAACCACTTCTTTCAGTGTCTTGCCTCTTGATTGGTCTTTCCTCCCTCAGTTGCAAAGGTTGATGGTGCTTGTAGCTTACGTAACTGTGAGCAGTCAGGGGTCAGAGCTGGTTAATCTCTTTGGGACTCAGGTTTATGCGGTTTGGAGCCTGCTGATTAGGTAAAAGGTCATTATTTTACAGAATTGTAAATAGGCAATTTGTGATTGCATGACTCCTTAAGTTGCACCTTTTTTTTCCTTCAGAGTTCCTGAGGATCAAGGACTAGTACTGACTTGTCCTTAGGAGGGTTCTTTGTCCACTTGCACAAACAACCAAATCTTGTGTATTTACCCATGAGCAGGATATCAAGTTTCCAAGCCAGAGGTGATCTTCAAATTGGAGCAAGGAGAAGAGCCATGGATATCAGAGGGAGAAATCCAAAGACCTTTCTGTCCAGGTAAACAAGTGAAAAATCAGGCAGGTAGAAATCAATGCAGATAATGTCACAGCTTAGGGAGGGAAAGCACCTTCCAGCACCTTCAAGTGGCTGGCGTGGGAACTCCTAGACCTGCAAAGGAAACTGAAGCCATCTCCTGGGTGACACCTCTGTATGTCTCTTCTTTTTTTTTTTTTTT
Source organism: Galeopterus variegatus (assembly GCF_000696425.1). NCBI lineage: Eukaryota > Metazoa > Chordata > Mammalia > Dermoptera > Cynocephalidae > Galeopterus > Galeopterus variegatus. The sequence goes on along the minus strand of NW_007726129.1, from coordinate 573,778 downwards.
TTTTTTTTTTTTTTTCCTGTCCGGCAACGGATCGCAACCCTCAGTATCGCCCCTGTACCAGACCGGGACCAGCAACGGGATTGCAACCCTCGGTGTTGCTCCCGCGCCTCGCTCAGCACGTGAGCAGGAACCGGTCTGTATGTGGGATCCGAACCCTCGGTGGGAGTGCCGCCGCACTTCCCAAGCGGCGCACTATAGCAGTGCGCCACCGGGCCGGCCCTCTGTATGTCTCTTCTTCAAAAGGGTGCTCCTGCTGTTAGTAGGTCTTAGAGGAAGAGGTACCCCTTTTTCCTTTCTAAAAGTAGCCTTTTGCCCCACACTCAGAATACCATGTCTCCTCCTGTCTTTCTTTCACTGTCAGATGCCCTAGACTTGTAGGAGATACCCACAGCCTTGATTCTCCTCCCTTTAAAACCTGCCTTCCGATTCCCTTCCCTGACCACACTCCTAAAACACCTGTCTGGGGAGCAAAGTCATCTTCCATCCCATGTCTATGCTGACTTGATTCATTTCCCCCCACCATGGTTCCTGTAGTATGGAACGATGGTCTTGGCTTTTCTCGCTTTCCCCCCTAAGTTCATCTGTCTTAAGGAATCTGCCCTTCAGCCTCCCCTCTTTCTCTTCCTATTACCTCCATATAAAAGGGTGCCTGCCTTCTAGTGGTTATAGCTCTTTTTTTTTTTTCCTTTTTGTCTTTTTTCGTGACCCATAACGGGATCGCAACCCTCGGTGTCACGCCCGCACTGCGCTCAACCAGTGAGCGGACCGGTCTCTATATGGGATCCGAACCCTCAGCAGGAGCGCCGCTGCGCTCCCAAGCACCAGCACTCTACCAAGTGCGCCACCGGGCTGGCCCAGTAGCTCTTTATTCTATGTTGTAGACAGAGAAATCCACCTTACTGGTACCCTGGTCAGTTTTTTTCTTCTCACAGGACCTCTCCACTTGGAAGTCTCACACAGCTTATACTGAATATGTAAAATCTTAATTCACCACCTTTCATCCCTAGCCAGCACATTTTGATTACTTGTTGCCTGTTAGAAACCACTGGATTTCTAATCTGTCAGGCCAGACACCATAATCAGTTTAGTCTTTTTTCTTTCAACCCAGGTTATTTTTCTCCTTTGAGAAGTATCAGATTTTCCTGCCTTTTAACTTCTACTAGTGACATACTAAACTAGGCCCTGGCTTAGATAGTTATAATTCCTGATTGAAATTGCTCACTCTGTGTTTTCTTTTTATAATCCATATTGGGTTTTTAAAATTACAGCGTTATTGAGATATAATTCACATACCATAAGATTCACCCTTTTAAAGTGTACAGGTGAGTGGTTTTTCATATATTTACAGAGTTGTGCAACTGTCTAACTTCAGAACATTTTCGTCACCCCGAGAAGAAATCCCATACTTGCTAGCACTCACTCCCCATTCCTCACTCCTTCCAGCCTGGCAACCATTTTTCTGCTTTCTCTGTGGATTTGCCTATTCTGAACATTTTGTATAATGGAGTCATATAATATGTGTCTGGCTTCTTTCACTTAGCATAGTGTTTTCAAGATTCATGTTGTAGCATCATGTATTAATACTTCATTCCTTTTTATTGCTTAGTCATATTCCATTGTATAGATATGCCACATTTGTTTAACCATTTATCAGTTGATGAACTATATGCATTTTAATGCTTTATGTTTATAAATTACCCACATCTGATAAAACTTTGTTATTACTCCCTATACCTCATTATTGGAAATAGAAACTCCCTTGATTTAAAGGTCCGCTATTATATCTTCCAGTATTAGCTTTCCATTTCTGCTAAAACAAGCTCCCCTTAAGTTGAACTTCTTTTACTATTCCCTTTAAGTAGCATATACTTTCCTTCATTAGGTAATATGTTCTGCCTGTCCAGAGCTATCTATTCTTTAAGTTCAAGCTCTATCTAAACCATGACACTTAATATATACTAATATATTGATATCTTCATTCCCTGATCACAAATACCATTTCTATCATCTCCACTATATAAACTCAGATTTAATAAAATACCATCCAATGGTTTTGCTTTTTTGCTTTTTTTTTTTTTTTTTTTAGTTAAAAGATTGAGTCTTGTTTCTATTAGATTTTAAGCTCCTGGAGGAAAAGAGTATTTGTTATATATCTAAATATTCTATCTGTGTTGCAGAACATATAGAAGGGAGTCAGAAATTACTTGATTGATTGTTATGGAATCTGGTTGGGGAGAGAACATTCTCATTTATTTCAACAACCATTTCTTGAAAGTCCCACTGAGAAGGAGTCTAAAAAAAAAAAAGAAAAGAAAAAGAAAAAGAAACAAAGCATTCTCTGCCCTCAGGAATCTAGAATTGATTCTTGTTGCAGGGTAAGAAATTTGGGATTTAGGGCCCCTTAGTTGTTTTTGTCACCTCCCAACATTTCATTATGAAAAATTTTTAAATACGAGGAAAAGTTGAAAAAAATTATGTAGTGAACACTACCTACCAACCACCAAGATTACCATATTTGTTGTTAACATTTTATTATATTTGCTTTATCACATATCCTTCATTCATCATTCCATCCATCCATCTATCTCTCTATCTCTCCGTCTATCTATCAATCCATCCATCTATACATCCATCTTATTTTTTGATACATTTCCAAGTAAGTTGCAAGCTTGAGTACACTTCACCCCTTCACATTTCAGCATGCATATAATTTAACTAGAGTTCAACATTTGTTTACAGTTCTTTTTATTTTTAAGAAAACATTATATAGAATGAATGTACAACTCTTATATGTACCATCCAGTTGGTTTTGACAAATGCATTCACCCATTTAACCCAAATTCCTATCAATGTGGGATATTTTCATCATTCCAGAAAACTCCCTGTTGTTAGTTTTTAAAGGTTACCATTCTTAAAACCTAGAAATAAATTAATTTGTTGGTATTGATATTCTGAGGTAAAAACAAGGACTTAGAGATTAATTTATTAGACAGGTTGAAATAAATTCTTTTTGGTCAAGAGAAGTGATTAGTGGAACCAGAGCTCAAATAAGCTAAAACCACACCCCCCGTTGTAAGGGCAAAGATGATTTGCTTCCTGAAATACCACTTTTTCTCAGTTTATAAAGTATAGCCCTTGATCTCTAAGCCTTTCTAAAAATCATACCTGTTAGATCACTGGCTGCAGATTTTCTCTGTAGCATTTAGAGACCTGGAGCCTCAGAGATGACTTTAAAGAAATTATGAAATGGATGTATTAGAAAGATAGATTTTGTGGTGGTTTTTAAAATGGTCAAGAGGTATGGAGAACAGATAGGATCCTGCAAGATAGACTGTGACCCTATTCCATTTGTATCCATGCCTAACACTCTCATGCTCACTTACTCCCTAAAAAAAAAAAAAAAAGACTGGTAAGGGGATCTCAGCCCTTGGCTTGGTGTTGTCAGCACCACGCTCAGCCCATGAGCCAACCGGCCATCCCTATATAGGATCCGAACCCGTGGCCTTGGTGTTATCAGCACCGCACTCTCCCGAGTGAGCCATGGGCCAGCCCCACTTACTCCCTTTTCCCCTAACCAGACCTCCTAGATGGGCTTTCCTCATTCTCTGGACTTTCACATACTCTGGATCTGCAATCTTCACCATCCCCTCTCTTCGCTCTTCCTTTCTTCCATTTTGGATCTCCCCAGGCTACAGGACTAATTTCAAAACAGAGTTATGTATAATTTATATCTCTTTCATTTCCTCATTCCTTCTGTAGCAGTTTGCTTCAACAGGAAGGAATAGGGGACTTTTGCACTTTGGATTTTTTTCAGACTGGAAGACCAGGCTTGAAGCCAAATCATCAATTCTGCAGCGGGGCATATCTGAAGTATCTCATAGCACAGATGATCTCTTACATGCCACATTAGAAGACTCCTGGGATGTTAGCAGCCAGTTAGAGAGACACCAGGAAAACTGGAAGAGACATCTGGATCCAGAGGCATCCACCCAGAAGAAAATAATCACACCAGAAGAAAGTTTTGAGCAAAATAAATTTGGTGAAAACTCTAGATTGAACACAGACCTGGTTACACAGTTGAGCATTCCTTCAAGAATAAGGCCTAGTGAATGTGAGACATTTGGAAGCAATTTGGTACGTAATTCAGACTTACTTAATCAGAACAATATCCTTGCAAAAAAGAAACCCTATAAGTGTAATAAATGTAGAAAAGCTTTTATCCATAGATCATCACTTACTAAACATGAGAAAACTCATAAAGGTGAAGGAGCATTCACCAATGGTACAGATCAGGGAATTTATCCTGGAAAGAAACACCATGAATGTACTGACTGTGGGAAAACCTTCCTCTGGAAGACACAGCTTACTGAGCATCAGAGAATTCACACTGGGGAAAAGCCCTTTGAATGCAATGTGTGTGGAAAGGCCTTCAGGCATAGCTCATCCCTTGGTCAGCATGAGAATGCTCATACTGGAGAGAAACCCTATCAGTGCAGTCTCTGTGGGAAAGCCTTCCAGCGCAGCTCCTCCCTTGTTCAACACCAGAGAATTCACACTGGAGAGAAACCATATCGATGTAATCTGTGTGGGAGGTCCTTTAGGCATGGCACATCCCTCACTCAACATGAGGTCACACATAGTGGAGAGAAACCCTTCCAATGTAAGGAATGTGGGAAAGCTTTTAGTCGATGTTCTTCCCTTGTCCAACATGAGAGGACTCATACTGGAGAGAAACCTTTTGAATGTAGCATATGTGGGAGGGCTTTTGGTCAGAGCCCATCCCTTTATAAACACATGAGGATTCATAAGAGAGGCAAACCTTACCAAAGCAGTAACTACAGCATAGATTTCAAGCACAGCTCATCGCTTACTCAAGATGAAAACACTCTCAGAGAAGTGAAGTCCTATCACTGTAATGACTGTGGGGAAGACTTCAGTCACATTACAGACTTTACTGATCATCAGAGGATCCATACTGGAGAGAACCTCTATGATTGTGAGCAGGCCTTTAGTCAACAACCTATTTCCCATCCTGGAGACAAACCCTATCAATGTAATGTATGTGGAAAAGCTTTCAAAAGAAGTACAAGTTTCATAGAGCATCACAGAATTCATACTGGAGAAAAACCTTATGAATGTAATGAATGTGGAGAAGCCTTCAGTCGACGCTCATCACTTACTCAACATGAGAGAACCCACACTGGAGAAAAACCCTATGAATGTATTGACTGTGGGAAAGCCTTCAGTCAAAGTTCATCCCTTATTCAGCATGAAAGAACTCATACTGGAGAGAAACCATATGAATGTAATGAATGTGGACGAGCCTTCCGAAAGAAAACCAACCTGCATGATCATCAGAGAATTCATACTGGAGAAAAACCCTATTCTTGTAAGGAATGTGGGAAAAATTTCAGTCGAAGCTCAGCTCTTACTAAACACCTCAGAATTCATACACGAAATAAACTCTAGGAACACTTATGCTTTAGCTAAAATGTTGTTCTGATTCAGTATCAGTGGATTCTTACCAGAGAGAAAGCTTGAGAGTGTAAAGAAGTGTTTGTGTGTGTGTGCACGTGTGTAGAGAACTGTGCCAGTAGACAGAATTTTTTTAAAATAAATAAAAGCCACATTCTCAGAGAGAGTGTGTGTGTGTGTGTGTGTGTGTGAGTAGAAAACTCTGTGCCAGTAAACGGAATTTTTTTTTAATAAATAAAAGCTACATTCTCAGATCTGATTACAGACTTTTGTAAAAATTAAAACTACAAACATCCAAACGTGTAGCCAATTGGAAATGATAAATCTATATATCGGTCTTTATAAAGCTTCTGAGTATGTGTATGGAGGAGATCACCAAATTTTAACAGCTTGGCTTGTACCCTCATGGTTTACAGCCTTTTTAAAAAAATAAAACTCCTGCAGTAATAACCTAAACTCATTTTTAAAGTTGCTTGACAATTGCACTCAACTGAAGCTCCTACATTAAATTCACCATGGAAACCAGTTCCACCTCCAGGAATTCACTATTCAATGAATTAGATCAACTGGCTTTACCCCTTCACTGTGCACACAAAGAGACTGAAAGCCAAAGATGTGAAGTGGTTTGCACAGTATGATACAGCCTGTAATGGCAAAGGTGGGTGGAGAATGCAAGTTTCCTGGATCTTTGGCCCCAGGGAATTTGGGGATTCAGCAGGCTTTAAAATAAACATTACATTTGGGGATACATCAGATGAGCACCCATGGGTTGTACACTTTGGGAATTTGTAAAAGCATAAGAGGCAGTGAAATGTATGCAAATTTGTCACAAACTTATTTAAAGCAACTTGTTGGAAGCTTACAAACCAAAATGTTAACAGAAACTATAGATAGTTGAGCTACTGATGACTTTTTTCCTTTTCACAGTTATAATTATACTTTCATCTAATATATCTGTTTCATAGAACTATTAAGTCCTCTTATTATGCTTTTTATGGCACTCCCATGAAAAAGCACTGCCCCAAGATTCCTATATCAGATCAATGGGAAAACAACACAAAACTAAGACGAGAACTTTTGCCCAAATTAATTTTACTATAGAGAAGTATAAGTCCAATTACCCATTGCCGTAAGTTTTGTCTGTGACTCAGTTTAGAGAAACAGCATGTATTGGCTCATTTTGTGAGCAAAGGAAATATCTCAAAAACAAAATCATCTTGTTTTAGCTCTGTGGTACTTTTCCAGCAGTAAAGCATGAGCTAAGGTTCAGTGGCTTGCTCTGATCCTTAATATCCCCTGATGTCTCCCATGGGCTATCCTAAAGAACTTTCCAGAACCTTTCTTGGTTCATTGACATCAACAGTGCAGACAAATGTGGAAGCAACTGTGGACAGTGACTTCTTTCACACAAGGGCCCCTCCCCGCTAAGGCAAATTTTCCCAGCCTCCAAATCATGAATTACAGGGAGGGGTGATATGGGTGGTGTTGATGGTGAACCTTTCCTACTGGCTTCTTTGCATGCCAAGTAGCAGGATCCATTGCCCTCCTCATCCTGGACAGCATGAGGCAGTTCCCAAGCACTCTTCATTCTTTGCAGGGAAAAATGTGCATAGGGGCTGAAGCGTGTTATGTGTAGCCCAATGAATATATCACCTGCAAAGCAAGATGGATAGTCCACAGCAGGTCTGCCCTTCCAAGATGTTAACCAAGAAAAAAACCTTGCTTATGACACTCTAGTCTTAGTGCATATACAGTGCCAAGGCCATGCTGAGTTGTCTGATAAATAGTTTGACAGTGGGTAATTCCATTCAGACCCTCCCCTAGTGATCGGCTAGGTTGCCTGTCAGGAACTAATTTTGCTACTGATTGGGGATCCCTACAGTGGACTACTTGCAGGAATGGCATGAACTAAGCAATTGTGTGCTGCCCCAGTGTTATGGAAGTTTATAAAAACTTAGAAGACCCAAAGGAAACCACAGGTTTGTGTATGGAGCCTGGTGTAGATCCAGCCACCACTCTGAATCTCAGCACATCTTCATTGACAGGAAGCTCAGGATGTATGTGTAGCTGACTGAGCAGAGGGCTTTCCTAGTCCAGCAGCCATGCACCGTGCATTTATGGACACCCAGCCTTGTAGGGCTGTGTGAACTGCATCCTTGTAACATCATTGTATTCTTTCAATAAATAGCCTTCTGAGTTGAATGGGAGTCAGTTTGTCTTTTTCAATTTTCAGAACTTGGCTAACATTAAAGAATGGTGCATCAAGAAGGAGTGATTAACTGCTAAACTCTTCACAGCCGGGTGAGTTAACAATAGCTACCATTTATTGAATGCTTACTACTTGAAAGACCTTGTGTTGAATGTTTGGAGTCCACCATTTCATTTAATCCTTACAATTCCTGGTTTGAGGTGCTGTGGTAGCTCTTGTCTTCATCTGCCCAGTGTTCCCCCACTCTTGCTCTTGTAACAATCCCTGCTGTACTGATCACAGGGACACAAGTCAGGATGTCTCCAGGGCTCAGTGCTGTTTCTGGGGGCAGGCATGTGACCTAGTTCAGCCAGTCAGAGTCCTTTGCCAGAATTTTATCAAAGTAGAGCTGGCAGGGAAATTTTTCTTTAGTTGGGGGTTACTAGACTGCAAAGGTGAAGGCCTAGCACTTCCTGCAGCTTAATTTCTGACCAGAGATGGGAAGTCTATTGGTGAAGAGGATGTGGCTGACATGATGGTATTCTCGTTTCTATTCCCTGGGGTCCTTAGACCTGGCTCAATTTCTTTTCTTTTTCTTTCTTTTTTTTTTTTTTTTTTTCCTTAAAAGATGACCAGTAAGGGGATCTTAACCCTTGACTTGGTGTTGTCAGCACCATGCTCTCCCAAGTGAGCTAACTGTAGCAGTGCGCCACCGGGCTGGCCTTTCCACGAACTTTTTGAAGAACCCTTGTGTATCATTTACATTTGTTCATCTGTAGATGAAAACTGGTATCATATTAAAATGAAAAAAAAAAACTTTTAAATGTTTTCCATGTTGCTACATAGGCTCTTGATCTGTTTAACAAGTCTGTTACTGTTGAGACAGTGTTTGGATTGTTTGGGTACTGGTTTTTATATTAATAACATCGAATACTTCTACCTTTTTTAGCACCCCACCTTTTTTTTCCTATTGAATTTTTTTTCTTCAAATATCCAGAATGAAATAACAATAAATTATCCAAAATGGGATTACTGGGTCAGCATGTTTAGGGTAATATAACTAGCTGGTGTAAGACTCACACAAGAATAAACTTGATACAACAATGCAGGAATAATAGTCTCACATTGCAAAAGGGAGCCAGAAGAAAACCAGTCCCCCACTCCTGCTTCCTGATGCCTGGTGTCTCTCACTCTTGCCTCCTGATGTCTGAGGAATGCCCCAGGGTAGGCATATCTGTGGGAGCATCTAGCACACTTCTGTAGAAGATAAGAAAATTTTCTGCACTTGTTAGGCACATTGATGGTGGTGACGCTCAGTTCTTTATAGCTGCAATGGGCTTTTATAAATACAGTAGTCCCCCCTTATCTGCTGGGGTGACATTCCAAGACTCTCAGTGGATTCCTGAAACCTCGGATAGTACCAAACCGTATATACACTATGTGAATTTCTTTTTCCTTCTTCACAATTTCGCAGACAAGATTCATTCTTACTGTAGATCTTAGCAACTTTAGCATACGAGTTTTTTTCTTAAATTAAGAACGTTAACCTTTTCACATAAAGGAAGCACTTTACAGCTTCTTTGGCATATCTGCATTGCCGGCGTCACTACTCTTGTGCTTTGGGGCCATTATGAAGTAAAATAAGGGTGACTTGAATACAAGCACCGCAATACTGCAACAGTCAAATGTGATCACCAAGATGGCTACTAAGTGATGAATGGTTGGGGAGCTTCTACAGTGTGAATCCAAGGTAGGAAGAAGCCAGGCTGCCTGAGATTTCATCACACTGCTCAAAATGACACTCAATCAAAAACCTATGAATTGTTTATTTCTGGAATTTTCCATTTAATATTTTCGGACCACAGTTGACAGTAGGTAACAAACTGAAACTGAGGATAAGGGGTGACTACTGTACTAAGCTGGTTAATTCCTACTCATCTGTTACATTACAAATGTCACTTCAGGAGAGGTTTTGCTGACTCTCCTACTTTAGATTGGTCTCCCTCTTTTAAATTTTCATAGGTTACTGTTAATTTCCTTCATGTTACTACAATTTGTATTTGTGATTCTTTGGTTTTCTTTTTCTCAGACTAGGTTGTGAGTTCCAGGAAGGCAGGGTCCACATCTATTTTCCTAACTCTTTTTGTTCCCCTGCTTATCACAATGCCAGGCCTATAGTAGGTACTTAATATAGTCTTGTTAAGTGAGCAATTGAGTGGAGATTTCTTAATAGACAAAGAAGACTGGCTCAGAAATGAAAAGGTGCTCAATCTTGAAATCAGAATTTTGCAGAATCACACATTGTAGTACTATTTTCTACCAATTAGGCTGGCAAAAATTTGGAAATCTGGCAGGGGGATAATGGACTTTCATACACTGCTGGTGAGGGGGGTATATTGGTATAATCATTTGGGGAAATAAATTGACAATATCCAGTAAAATTGCAGCTAAGCAATTGAGCTCAGCATTTCCATTTGTAGGTAGATATATACCGTGGACTAGAAATTTTCCTGTGTGAGCACAAGGAGACATGCACAAGGATGGTCATTACAGCTATGTTTGAAAGAGCGAAAATATGGACAGAGAACTACAAGTGAATAGGTTAACAAACTGTGAAGTATTCGTATAATTTAATACAATATAGTATTTAAATGAAGGAACCAGAGCATCTGGCAAAAACAAAAGCAAAAAAATGTAGCTCTACCTATTCCACTCCTGTACCCAAGCAGCTTAATGTGGCTGGAGAAAAACAACCATGATGACTAGTCCCAATTTCCTTTCTGCTAACCTCCAGCATTTTTTTCCCCTAGTCCAGTCATTAGCCCACTCTTCTAAGGTGCTATTTTCTCTCTTCTCAAACCTTTAGCACTTTGCCCCACTTTGCCTCACTCAGTTGGTGACCTTGTTTCATTGTTAATTGGAAAAATAAAAGCAACCAGAAGGTAACTCCTCACCTATGTGTTTCTTGTCCTTTCACTCTTCCTTCCTGTTGCTATGGTTGACACTGTTATCTAAGACCAATTCCTTCTCTGGTGTATTAGATCCCATCTTTATTTTTTAAAAGATGACCAGTAAGGGGATCTTAACCCTTCACTTGGGGTTGTCAGAACCACGCTGTCCCAAATGAGCTAACCAGCCATCCCTATATAGGGATCCGAACCCGTGACCTTGGTGTTATCAGCACCACACTCTCCCAAGTGAGCCAAGGGCTGGCTCTAGATCCCATCTTTAAACTAGGACGTTATTCCTACAATTGATCTCTCTCCTGCATCTTTTTTTGTTTTTCCTTATCTACTGCATTTTCCCCATCAGCATAATAACATATAATTTTTCTCTTCTACAATATGTATATTTTATACCCCCCTCCACCACCTACCTACCACTCCATTTCTTGCTTCACCTCATAGCTAGATTCCTCCTTAGAGCTGTGGAACACTAATTTGTGCCCAGTTCCTTTTCTTCTGTTCTGTCTTGCACCCACTCCAATCAGGTCTTTGTTTCTGCTCTTGTCGATGGACTCCACGTGGCTAAGTCCAGTGGTTGTTTTTCAGTCCTTTTACTTGACTTTTCAATAATAGTTGATACAGTCGATCACTTCCTCACCCTTGAAACTTTTTTTTCACTCTGTTTCCTGGTTACACTTACCTGGATTTCCTTACCCTTTATTGACAGCTATTTCTCCCAAATTCTTTATCTTTCCTTGCTCTAGACATGGGCATTACTGTAGGGCTCAGTCTTTGCACCTTTTTCTTTTTCTACAGTCACCCTGTTGGACTCTCATCCTGCCTCATGGCTTTAAATATCTGTTGACAGCTTCAAAATGTGTATCTCCAGCCCAGGATTCATACTCATATAAGCAACTACCTATTCAACATCTCCACTTGGATGTTTAACAGATGTCTCATTTAATGCTTTATGTCCAAAGATGAACTCATGCTCTCCCCCTCCCAGCCCTATCATAAGCATGTTCCTTCCTCAGTCTTCTTATTTGATAAAAGGCAACCCATCCTGCTTGTTGCTGAGGCCCCACGTTGGGGAACCACTTTTGACTGCTTTTTCTCATACCCCATATCCAAGCTCCAATAAGTCCTGTCTGCTAACTTTCAGGATATAAGAGGATGACCATTTCTTTTTGCTTCTGCTGCTACCACCCTAGCCCACGTCACCAGCACCATCTCTGGCCCACATTTTTTTAATAGCCCCCTAATTGATTTCCCTCCTTTCAGCCTTGCCTTCCTATGTTTGTAGTTCAGCAGCCAAAGTTATCTAATAGCTCTCCATTTCACTCAATAAAAGCTAATGTAAAGCCTCATCTAGTACTGGCACCACCTGACACCTCACATTATCTGTCACCACTCCTCTTCCTTCCTGATGGCTCTGCTCCAAGCCCACTGGCCTCCCTCAGTTACTTAAACTCACCCATCATGCCTCCACATCAGAGCCTTTACATTTGCTCTTCCCTATTCCCTTCAGATTTTTGCTCAACTATTTTCTTACCAAAGAGCCCCTCCTTGATTATCCTATCAAGACAGCAGACTCTCCCTCCATGGCACAGCCCAGGCCCCTTCCCAGCTTTATTTTTTCCATAATACCTACCACCACCCGACGTGATAAATATTTTTCCTATTATATGTCCTTCTCTAGAAGGTAAGCTCCATGGGAGGAGTGATTTGGCAGGGTGAGGGTGGGGGTGTAGCAAATTTATTGAAGCATAACATACACACAGAAAAGTACACAAATAGGGCTGGCCAGTTAGCACAGTGGGTTAGAGTGCAGTGTTATAACACCAAGAACAAGGGTCCGGATCTCTGCACCAGCCAGCTATAGTAAATAAATAAATGTAATTAAAAGTACAAAACTAAAGTGCACAGGTAGCAAATGAGCAGCTTGATGATTGAGGGCAGCAAATTTTGTATCTTCTGTTTAGTGTTTTGTCCCCAGACAGGGAATGTTTATATATTTAATGAATGTTTCTGAACTGAATTTACATGTGTTAGCAAGATTGAAAACAGCTGGAAATAAAGTTGCAGAGGGATGCGTATGGGGTAATATAACTTTAAAAAATCCATAATATATTTTTATTGACACATATAAAGTACAAGTAGAAAAGTATTAAAATATCAGCTTCAGGGGGAGTTTCCATGGGAGGCAGAGGGGAGCAGGATGGGAAGGAATAAAAGAAGGCTTAAACAGTCACATTTTATTTCTTAAAAAAGCAAATATGGCAAAATGTTAACATTTGCTAAAAGAAGGTAGTGAATGGGTATTTGCCGTATGTGCCTCTCTGAATTTATTCTCCTTTAAAGTCTGCCTCGTGCCTTTTGCTCTTATCTGATGATCCCTCCTCCCACAAAGCCACCTGCTTGGTTCCCCTCGGCATGAGCCACCTGACCTGTACACACAGCACACCTATACCTGAAGGATTTAGGAGAAGGCATAATGGGCATTCATGCTCCCTAGGGTAAAGAACTGGTTCAAGCCCAAGAAAGAAGGGAGGGTCTTGGCACTGTTGGGATTAAATAAAGCATTCCAACCCCACGTAAATGCCATTTGAGGGACCAATTAAAAAGAAAGGGAGGGAAGGGGAACAGAGGGCCTCCTGCAGATAAGGAACATAAATTACAGAACATTAAGAGATTATCTGAAGGAGTTGGTGGAAGATTACTAATTTTTGCTAAAAAACTTCAGTGAAACCCCTGTAATTTTGGAAAAACAACTTTTTTTTGACAAACATATTTTAATGGATTAAAGAAGCTGAGAAATTTGGACCTGAACCAGAAATGGTATTTTACTGTGCTGTGAACAGATAACTATTAGTTGTGATAATGGGGTTTTTGTTTTACTGTATGCATTAAGAATATAGCAATTAACAATTGCTCTTTATTTTTAATGTTCATTTTCCAAAGTTAGACTTGTCACAACATTTTGACAGAGACTTTTCTGTTGCCTTGGAGTTGCTGATAAAGCCCCAAAGGTGAAATCATTCTAAAAGGGTGTCACAAGGACTCGGCACAGTGTCCCTAAGAACTCACTAGGAGGTGTGAGATTCACATAACCACACCAGCCACTGGATCCTCGGCCCCTACAGACATGACCATGTAACAAGGTTCTGCTCCAGAGGACAGTGCCTCGTGCTCCTTGGGTGAGGCCTCCACCTCTCCCCTATAGAGCTGGAGGGACTCAGGCACCGAGAATGAGGAGATATTAGGGGCATCTGAAAGCACAGGAGCTTGGCATCTCCATCTCCAGCAAAACCACAGGCCCACTTCAGAGCTGCCACCAGGAGTTCTTGGGCGAGCTTGACATGTATCCCCTGAAGTATGTGTATGTGGGGGTGAAGGATAGCGAGGGATTCAACAGACACTGGTGCCCACAACTGTGGAGATTGCTGAAGGGAGGGGGTTGCTGCTGTAGCAGCCCCTAGCAACAGAGTGTAAAGCTGTCTCGCATTTGTGTAGTGCCTGGGAAGAAATAAGTATAGGACCAGCCCATCTGTTTGCTGCCAGAGATCACAAGACGGAGTTTCAGTGGCTCCTAAATAGGTGCCCGTGTAACTGATCGTACAAACCGGGACCCTTGAGAACGAAGGGGGAGCTAAACAGACGGAAAGCTTAGACTGTGCTCGAAAACCCAAACATATGTTCACCTTGGGCCTGGAGTTCCCCCGAAGGAGCGAGAAGGACGGGTGGGCAGGAGACATAGGGCTGTGTCCCGGTGGTTGCCCAGCCATACTAGGGAATAACTCACCTGGAGAGGTGTTACAGGCGAGGACTACATGGAGCCAAAAGGAAGAGTAGGCCGCCCTGCTGTGAATCAACACAGGGGTCTGGGGTGAAGCTGAACGCAGGGGCACCGTCCGGGCAGGCCACGGGCGTCAGGCCAAACAGGACTACGTAGCCAGACGGGGAGCCAGAGCGCTCTGCTCGGCCTCACTGCCAACACCGCCTTCTCTTCTCTCGGCCGACTCACCGTCAAGGGGCAGTGCGGGTCGGGGCCCAGCATGTGGGGATCTAAGAATTAGGTAGGCGTTCGGCGTTTGAAAATTGCTTGCCTAAGCTTTAATTACCGAACGTAAGCAGGAAAATGTTTTTGCTCAGTTAAGAGATCCTGACGGGAGTGGGGTGGGGTTTTTTTTGACGGGGGGGGGGGGGGGGGGAGGGGGCTTTTTGG
>NW_007726129.1:532689-558776 GCF_000696425.1 Galeopterus variegatus | reverse complement strand
GGGGTTTTTTTTTGGGGGGGGGGGGGGGGGCTGAGAAGGCCTTTTGTGGTGATGCCACATAGGTTGGAAAGGTTTATACCACCAATTTAGAAATAACAGGAAGATCTGGGTGTGCCCTTTAAAGAGGTATCCAAAGAAAGCCTACTGGCGTCCCCTGACATTTTACGAGCGGCAGGTGGAACGTGCAGTTCCGACAGGTGCGTTCCAGACGTGCCCGGAAGCAGCGCCTCCGCAGCACCAGCACACGCGGCGCGCCTGCAGACTACATTCCCCGAAAGCCTGGGCGGCGGCGCATTTCCGCTTCCGGTCCCGCCGGTCTGCGCCGGAGTCTGTGCGGTGTTCTCACTCAGCGGCTCGGAGTGCGCGCGAGCTTGGTAAGCCCGATTTATGCCCACTTCCTTGTCCCTGAGGCCTGCTCAACCTCCTCCCGTGGCTGCCAGCAGCCACCGTGCTTCATGGTCCGATACCCCGAGCCAGGCTTCTGCCACCTTCTGCGCTTTGACAGGTGGACAGACCTGCCATCTCCAATCACGTGACCTACTGGGGATAAACTGAACCATATGAAATTGTGTAGGTAAGCGGAGAAACTCCAGGTCACCATGTCTCCACTCTCTGAAAAAGTGTGGCTTTTCCCGAGGAAGTCTAAGTTTCCCTTCCGAAACGGCCATAAAGAACAGAGACCCCATCTCCTCTTCGTGTCTCCTCCCTTCTCCCTGCCTCAGGACGGCAGAATCCTGTGCAGACATGCTGGAGGGAAAATAATGAAGCCTTGAGTGAGGGGCTACACTCCCGGTAACGGTGGTCTGGGTAATTAGGACTAAAATTTCCACGCAAAATAAACTGGGTGAAATGCTGAAAAAAGGAAGCATACTTAAAAGCATCAGAAGAGCTAACGAGAGTGAACAATTAATGATCACGCTCTAGGAAAAGCAAGAGATTGAATTCATAATCCCAGCACTTAAGGGTGCTTATCCCTGAAGGCATTTTGCTGAAAAAAAAAAAAAAAAAAGACACCTATGAAATCCAGCTGTGACAGCTGGTGGACTTGCAGTACAACGGGTACAAATGTAAAAGTGCTGAAAGCCGGGAATGTGGATAATCACCCCATATATGAACTGGGACCTCACATGAAGACACCCTCAGAAAAATGTTGAGTTGGAGAAAAACGAGCCCTTGCATAGACATGTTTCCCAAATTGAAGTCACCTTGGAGGTGTAGGGACCTCAGCCTTGAACTCTGTTAGCACTGGCCAAACTAGTGGTATGCTCAGGTGCCAGGCAGAAGCAAATAAAAATGATCCTTAGAGAAGGGCATTATCACACATCAAAATTTCCTTTTTTTTTTTTTTTTTCAAAAGATGACCGGTAAGGGGATCTGAACCCGTGGCCTTGGTATTATCAGCACCACACTCTCCCAAGTGAGCCACGGGCCGGCTCTTCCTTTTTTTTTTTTTTTAAGGAAATTTCCAGCACACTCTCAAAGAACCAGATAGATGGGGAAACACGATATCATGGAAGAGAACATACAGAAATAACAGACAAGAAATACAGATACAAAAACATTTAGATATTGGAATTGTCTTTGAGTATAAAATAGCAATTCTTAGTATATATATAAAGATGAAAGACAGGCTTGAACATGACTACAGGGGGCCGGCCCCGTGGCTCACCCAGGAGAGTGCAGCGCTGGGAGCACCGAGGCCGCGGGTTCAGATCCTATATAGGGATGGCCAGTGCGCTCACTGGCTGAGCACGGTGCGAACCACACCATGCCGAGGGTTGTGATCCCCTTACCGGTCAAAAAAAAAAAAAAAAAAAAAGACTACAGAAACAACAAAGCATAAAAAAAGTGACATAGCAGATTTGAAAAAATAACCAAATAGAATATTTTTTAAAATAGCTAATTAAAAAAACAAAAACAAATAAAAAATAAAAATAACTGTTTAACAGCAAATTAAACATAAAAGAGGAGAAAATTAATTAGGATATAGGTGAGAAGAAATTGTCTAGAAACTGGCAGGCAGAGACAGTGAAATGGAAAGTATAGACAACAAGATAAATCATATTAAACCATCAGGTAAGAAGGCCCAACATAAATTTAATCAGATTCCCAGAAGGAAAATAAAAACCTATAAGAAATATTTGAAGAGCAAATGGCTGAGAGTTTTCCAAGACTGATTTCAAAAAACAACATACCAACTACAGATTCAAGAAGACCAATGAATCTCAAAGATTAAAGTAAATCCACAACTAGACACATCATGATGAAACACTAGAAAATTAAAAGCAGATAAAGTCTTAAAAGCAATTTTTAAAAAGATCAATTAACTTCAGAGAAATAAGAGCTGACTTCCCAATAGGGACAATGGAAGCCATATGAATGAGGAGTGAAATTATTGTACTTAAAGAAAATATCTGCCAGTCTAGAATTCTGTACACAGCAAAAATCAGGAGTCGACACAATAAGTCCCTTTTATACAACTAAAAACAGGAATTTCAACATAAGCAGAACCAAACTAAGGAAATTCTAAAAGACTGTATTTCATACAAAACGAAAATGATCCTAGATCGATAGTCAAAGACACGAGAAAGAATAAAGCTCAAAGAAAGTAAATTGGATAAATCTGAATGATAATGTATAAAACAACAGTTATTTATAAGTCTTTAAAAACAAGTGAAAATTCAGGACAATGATACTCTTGCATTTCTGGCTATGACAGTAGCTTTAATAAACTAAAAACAAAATTCTAGAAAATGCTACTATAGTGACAAAGAGTTGATCAGGATCCTGCACCTAGCAGGTGCTCAATAAACACTTATGAATGGAATAAAGAGGCAATTCCAAGGCTCTTCAATGCTTTCAAATCAATACTCCTTGCTCTCTGAGTGACCTTGATCAAATTCCTTAAGCTGTCTGTACTTCAATTTCCTCAACTACAAAATGGGCATATTAATAGGACCTAACCCCTAGGGCTGTTGTGGACTAAATGAGTTAATATGTTGCACAGTGTGTGGCCCTTAGTCAGCACTACAGATGTGTCTTGCTATTATTATAGCAAGGGCTGTAGTGGGCACAGCATTGGACCTGGAGTTAGAAGGTGTGACACTAGCTATGCAATATTTGCCCACGTTACTTTGCCTCTCTGAGCTTCGTTTGTCTGTAAATGGGGCTACCATAGTCCCACGTGCTAGGGCTGATGTGAGGATTAAGTGAGTTAATATCTGTAAAGAACTTAGCACCGTGCCTGGCTCGTAGTAGGTGGTTTTTAAAATGTGCGCGCTCAAGGTGAACAGGCTAGAATTGTGGGGGGCGTCGACGTACCGGGAAGCTCTCCCCAGCTGCAAGACCTCGCCCGCCTCCACGGTGGGGCTCCGAGTGCATTCCCGGTGGCCACCAGAGGGTGGCGACGCACCACAGAAGGCGCCCGGGGGCGGCGGAGCTCTGGAGCCGCCCGGCAGAGCAGGGCTTGCACAAGGAGAGCTTGGAGTCAGGCTTCCTCTCCTCTTCCTTCTTTTCGCCCTTCTCTCTAAACGATCCTGGAGTTTTGCTTCTCCCGATGAGATACCCGCTCTTGGCGGCCTCCATCCAGGGTCCTGCTTTTGAAAAGAATTTGGGGCATCTGTCAATAGTGGGGATCCGGGTCAACGTCACGAATAGCGAGACCTGCGAATCCGCAAGTCCGAGGGGACCTTGATGTGATCCAGGAGCAGCCAAGCTCCGTGAGCTAAACGTTCGTTTTTTCCTAACAGTTTCTTAATTTGAAAAATTTCAAACCCACAGAAACGTTTTAAAACTGTTCAATCAGCAAAAACCCCTATACTTTTCATTTGGATTCACCAGTTGTGAACACATTTTGCCAGATTATTTACACACAGAGAGACACACTTATTTTTTTGGCTGAACCATTTGAGAGTCACTTGCAGACTTCCTGGCACTTCACCCCTGAATACTTCAGCCTGTATCTCCTAAGGACAAGGACATTCTCCTGCACAGCCACAATTCCATTATCAGCAACGAAACTCGATATAATACTATTATCTTACATACGGTTACATATTTAAATTTCTCCAGTTGTTTCAATTGTATCCTGTATAGCTGTGATTTTGTTTTATTTGTGATCCAGGATCCAATCAATGTTCACATAAATTTTTCTTTCATGAAATTTTTGGAAAGTCCAGGCAAGTTGTAGAAGGTTTCATAATCTGAATTTGTCCTATTTATCTTCCTGGTTATATTCGGGGAGGTTGCTCTTGGTAACAATATTGCATAGGCCATGGTATCTGTTTCTCATCACATCATATCAGAAGGCCCATTGTGTAGGTTTGTACCATACTGGTGACACTAAGTTTGATCACTGCGTCATCTATGACAGTTTTCTGTCTTCCCTTCTCTCCCTCTCCCCCACCCCCCGCAAACAAACAAACTGAATCTGAAACCACAAGAAGAAAACAGTTAAGTCCAAGATGTGGGACGAATAGCTCAGTCTCTCCAAGTCCGTGGTCACACTGGCCTCCCTTGCTGCCTTTCAAAAATTCTGGGCACATTCCTGCCGCAGGACTTTTACACTTGCTGTTCCCAACACCTGGAATGTTCTTCCTCTTGAAAAGCATGGTTTCCTCTCTCACCTTCAAGTCTTTGCTCAAATATCAACTTTCACTGATTTCATTGAAAGTCTTCATTGATTACCCTATCTCCCTTACCCTGATCTACTTTTCCCCCATAGCAATTGTCACCTTCTGACATATTATAGGATTTACTTATTTGGTATGTTTGATATCTTTCTCCCTCTAGTAGTATGTAAACTCTGGAAGAGCAGGGATTTTTCTCTGCTTTATGCACTGCTGTATTCCCAACACCTCAAACAAAACTTGGCACGTGGTATAGGCACTTAATATGTATTTGCTGAATGAATTTGTTATCTATTACTGCGTTACAAATTACCCCAAAGTTTAGCAGCTTAAACTACAAACATTTATTCTCTCACATCGTTTCTGAGGATCATGAATCTGGGAGCTGCTTAGCTGGATGGTTCCCCCATGAGACTGCAATCAAGCTGTTGGCCAGAGCTATAGACATCTCAGAGCTTTCTGGGGCTACAGAACCCATTTCCAACTCATTCACATGATTTTTGGCAGACCTCGGTTCCTCACTGGCTGTTGGCCGTAAGCTTCAGGTCCTAGCCACATGGGTCCCTCCACAGGGCTGTCTCATGTCATGGCAGCCGGCTTCCCCCAAAGTGATGAGAGAAGAGAGAGACGAAGGGAGAGAGAGAACACCCAAGACAAAACAACAATTTTTTTTATTACCTAATCACAAAAATGATATACCTATCTGTAATAAAAAATTGCCCCTTCCCAGAGTTGTCCTTGTCCTAATGCCCAGAATCTGTGGCAAAAGGAATTTGCAAGAGTCATTTAGTTAAGGACTTTGAGATGGGGAAGTGTCCTGGATTGCCCAGGTAAGCCCAATATAATCACAGGGTCCTCATAAGGAAAAAAGGGAGACCAAGAGAGTCAGTGATGGGAAGGGAGATTGATGATGGGAACAGAGGTTGGAGTGATGCACTTTGAAGCCGGAAGAAGGGACTATGAGCCGAGGAGTTCAGGCAATCTCTAGAAGCTTCTAGCCCACCTAGGCTATCACTTTTGTCATATTGTATTAGTTAGAAGTGAGTCACTAAGTCCAGCCCACATTCTCAGGGTGTGAATACAATTCAATTATTATTATTATTAACATACAATTATTAGGTGCCATTTTAGAACCTGCCCACCACAATGAATGACTTACTATTAACCCCACTTTATGGATGGGTAAACTGAGGCTCAGAGGAACATTGTAACTTGCCTGAGGTCATACAGGTAGTAATGGTGGAGTCAGTTCCATCTGACACTCAGAATGAATCCCAAACTCTTTTAACAAATAGCTACAAGGACCTCCCTGATCTGGGTCCTGCCTCCCTCCCTAATCTTAAACACACCAAGCTTATTCCCACCTCAGGGCCATCACACCTGCTGTTTCCTTTCCAAAGTTGCTCATTACTGAGACCTTCAGGTCTCAGTTCAAATACAAGTCTTCCCTGACCACTGCCTTTAACACAATGACTTTCTATCTGTTCACCCCATTTTAATTTACGTCTTATTTATTATTTGTTTACTGTCTGTCTGTTCCCACTACCGGCACCCCTCCTGAGAACAGGGTTTTGCCTGTTTTGTTCACTGCCATATCCCCAGTACTGGCCCACAGTAAGTGCTCAATAAGTATTTGCTAAATGAATGAATGACTTCACAGGAAGGTAACACAGTTAAAAACAATCCTCTCAACACACTTCTCTGAATGTCTTGAAATAACAGTTATTACATGACAGAGCTTATGAAAATTAAAAGACATGAATAAAAGAAGTTAAAAGGCCTAAAGTCATGGGATATATTTTTAAAGAAATGAGAGTTTCGATTCTCCCACCGCGAACTGGCTGAACCTGGGGGCATTCACAGGGCTCTGTGCTCTGAGAGCCCTTTGTCCCAGAAAGGGAAGGACGCTGGCAGGAGGAGCGAGCAATCCACCAGCACCACAATTTGGGTAATAACTAAGCATTTTCTTCCCAGGCTGGTTCTGCTGGTCTCCATGCCCCTTCCTTCAGGCAAAAACCTTCTTTACTTACCCAGGAATCATAGCTCTTTGAAGACCCTGCAGGTCAACCATGAATTTAAAGAGGGTATATCAGGCAAAGAGAGTTTGACTTGATTAGGGAGGCTGGGTTCCTTGGACAAGGAACCTGTTTTCTAAATCTCTCTCTGTCTCTCTCTCTCTCTGTTGGTGGTGGTGAGGGATAGGGGGGACTTGGGTATAGAGGGCTGAATTAATTACTCAGTTCACAGCCCCCCCTTATAATTAGTTCATGCAAGGCTCCTCTCTGGTTTCATTAATTCACCCATTTATTCATTTCTTTTTATTTCTATTCCCTCTCCTATCCTCCCCTCCACTCTGTTTAATAAATATCTTTGAGTTTGTATATAGCTTTGTCAAATGTGTAGTGTTATTTTATGTGAATGTGATTTTAATTTTTTAATTAAAAGGGGTCTTGCTATAGATCACATTCTGTTTCTTAGTGTGGTAGCCAGCTTCCAAGATGGCCCCCAAAGGATCTCCCAGTATTCACATCTTTGAATAGTCCTCTCTGTTATGGAATGAATGTTTGTGTCCCTACAGAATTCATATTTTAAAGCCCTAACTCCCAATGTGATGGTATTTGGAAGTGGGTCCTTTGGGAAGTAATTAGGGTTAGATGAGGTCATGAGGTTAGCATCTTCATGATGAGATTAGTGCCCTTATAAGAAGAGGAAGAGGTGCCAGAGCTCATTCGCTTCACATGCATGCATGGAGGAAAGGCCATGTGAGCACACATCTAGATGGTGGCCCCCTATAAGCCAAGAGAAGATGTCACAGAATGAAATCTACATTGCTGTCACCTTGATCTTAAACTTCCCAGCCTCCAGAACTGTGAGAAATAAATTTCTGTTGTTTAAACTACCCAGTTTATGGTATTTTGTTGTGGCAGCCCAGGCAGGCTAAGATACCCTCCCACACTGAATAGAGCTGACCCTATTCAACCAACAGGATATTGCAGGGATAGTGATGTGTGATTTCCAAGGCTAGATGACAAAAGACATTGCAACCCCCTCCTTACTCTCTCTTGGATCACTCGCTCTAGGGGAAGCCAATTGCCATGTCATGAGTATACTCAAACTGCCCTATGGAGAGGTCTGATAGGAACTGAAGCCCCCTGTCAACAGTTAGCACCAACTTGCCAGCCACATAAGTGAATCATCTTGAAAGTGACTCTCCAGCCCCAATAAAACTTTCAGATAGCTTTGTTGATTATGTCCTTTCCTGTGCAGAAGCTTTTTAGTTTGATGTAGTCCCATTTGTCCATTTTTGCTTTAGTTGCCTGTGCCTTTGTAGTATTGAGATGGAATCAACCTAAATGCCTATCAGCGGATACATGGATTAAAAAACTGGTATATATACATAATGGAATACCATTCAGCTATAAAAAACAATGAAATCCTGTCATTTGAAGCAACATGGATGGAACTGGAGACCGTCATGTTAAGTGAAGTAAGTCAGACACAGAAAGATAAATACCACATGATCTCACTCATGGGAAATCTTAAAAAAAAAAAAAAGTGGTTCTCACAGAAGTAGAGAGTAGAATAACGGTTACTAGAGGCTGAGGGGTTGGGGTGGAGTGGTGGATTAAAGGGTACAAAGCTGTGCTATCTATCCTAAGTCAATCATTGTGCAGTATATGCATGTATTGAAACAATACAATGTACCCCACAAATATGTATAATTAAATGTTAAAAATTTAAAAATATTGAGGAAATCAAAGGTCAGGTTGTAGGGAGGGACAGCCTTGCCCAGCAGTGCTGGGAAGGAGGGAAGGGAGGGAGAAGGACAGGGAGGAGCAGGTGTGGAGAGGAGGAAGCTGGCATCAGGAACTGGCTGGGAGGGGTGGGGATGCGGGGGAGGGGTACAGGTAAAGGAGGGGTCCCTCCTGTCTTCTCCTCTCCCCCGGGGCTTTGAAGGAGTGACTACCCAGTCTCTGGATATAACTCTTGGAAAGTCTGTGCTGTAGTGAGCACCGGACACGGAATCCAAAGACCTGGATTCCGCTCACACGTCACATTAGTATCCTGTGTTCTAGGGCAAATCAGTCCCTTCTTTGCGCCTTGACTTTCTTAGCTGTTTAAGGGGTTAAAGACTGGCGGGTTGTAACAGCTGTATGAAATGTGCTTTGTAAAAGGCTAAATAACTATATGCTATGTCAGGGATCAACGAACTATAACACATCTTCTGTTTTTTTGGTTTTTTAAAAAAAAACCCAACAGCTTTATTGAGACATAATTCATATATCACAGAATTCTCCCATTTAAAGTGTGCAGTTCAGCAGGTTTTAGTATATTCAGAGTTGTGTAACCATCATCACAATCAATTTTAGAACATTTTCATCATCCCAGAAAGAAACCCCTTACTCTTTAGTTATCATCCCTTGGCCTTCTCAGCATCTCCCGCCTCCCCTCCCCCCAGCCCCCAGCCCTAGGCAACCCCTCACCTACTTTCTGTCTTTATTCTGGACATTTCATACGAATGAAATCGTACAATATGTTGTCTTTTGATTAGCTTCTTTAATTTAACTTAGTATAATGTTTTCAATCCCCATCCATTTTGTATCATATATAAAAATTTCATTCCTTTCCATAGTTGAATAACATTTCATTGTATGGATACACTGCATTTTGTTTATCCATTCATTAGTTGATAGACATATGTGTTTTTCTTTTACTTTTTGGCTATTACAAATAGTGCTACAATGAACTTTCATGTACAAAGTTTTGTGTAGATATATGTTTTCATTTCTTTTAGGAATATACATAGGAATGGAATTGCTGTGTCAAATAGTAATTATGTTTAACATTTTGAGGCAGTGCTTGTTTTTATACATTCTAGGAGTTTAAATGCTTTTTTACATTTCTAAGTGGTTGGAAACAAAATCAAAAGAAGAATAATATTTTGTAACACATGAAAATCACATAGAATTCAAATTTCAGTTTATACAAAGTTTCATTGGACAGTGCGTTTATTCGTTTATGTTTTGTCTAGGGATGCAAAAGCATAGTCAAATAGTGTGACAGAGACCATATAGCCTGCAAAGGCCCAAATACTTACTATCTGGCTTCTATTGAGAAGGTTTACTGACCCCCTGAACTATGTGTTGGTGTTATGATTATTAATTTTTGTTTGCTAGCTAATGGGGCAACTTGGGTATGTACTGCCTCTGGGCTGGATGGTAGCAGACCCAGGTTGCCAGCTCTTCTCTGCCAGGTCCTGGCCTGGTACTACAAAGGAATGAGAGCTCACATCTGGTTCCATTTTCTGGACTAAGAAACCGAGTCCTGTGGGGATGGCTCAGGTCCATGCAAACTGGGAGTGGGATAGAGGAACATGAGGTCTTAGCTTGCCTGTACTCTTGGGTAGCCTCTTCTCCAGTTTAGAAGACCCTGCCATGAATAATTCATGGCTGGCTTTGCAGAGCACTCCATTTTGTCAGAGCACTTTGATCATCATTAATTAGTCAGAACCTGGCTCCAGCTGTCACCCAATAAAACAAAAACAGAAGTGGCTTTGCATGCCTGCCCCTAAAACTGGGAGCTTCCATCTCTACGCCAATGCTTTGACCCACAGATTCCTCTCTCTGTCCATCGCCCCATCACCTCTCAAAGGCCTAAAACCTACTGTTTTGGCTCCAAAGTCAGGCTTCCTGATGGAAAGAGGTCAGTCTCAGGATTAGCTGGTGTCCTCTGAGAAGTCATATCCCTTCTTTGACCTCACTGTCCTCATCTGGAAGATAGGAGTAATGATGCCTATCTCTGGGGTTGGTATGAGGATTATTGTTGTGCTTTTATGTTTACAAAAGTATTTTGAAAGGAATCCTCATAACACTGCTTGTGGAAATGTAAAATGGTGCAGGTACTTTGGAAAACAGTCTGGCAGTTCATCAAATGGTGAAACATAGAATTACCATATGATTCAATAATTCCAATCCTAGATATATGCCCAATAGGAATGAAAATGTACGTCCACACAAAAACTTGTACATGAATGTTGGTAGCAACCTTACCCATAATAGCCCAAAAATGGAAACAACCCACACATCCATCAACTGACAAATAGACACATAAAATGTGTGTATCTATACAAGATAATAGTATTCGGTATTTGGCCATAAAAAGTAACAAAGTACTGATACATGCTGCAATGTGGATGAACCTTGAAAATATTACACTAAGTAAAAGAAGCCAGACACAAAAGGCCACATATTGTATGATTCTATTTATATGAAATATCCAGAATAGACAAATCCATAGAGACAGAAGATAGATTAGTGGTTGCCTAGGGTTGGGGAGGGAATGGAGAGTGACTGTAAATGGGCACAAGGTTTCTTTTTGGGGTCATGGAAATGTTCTAAGATTGATTGTGGTGATGGTTACACAATTCTGTGAATATATTAAAAACCACAGAATTGCAGGCTTCAATGGATGAATTTTATGGTATGTAAGTTATACCTCAATAAAGCTGTTTTTAAAAAGTGCTCTGAAAACTGTAAAGTGATGAGCACAGTGATGTTCATATGCATAATGTATGATCATATTCATAATAAATGGAGCTTATAGCATTCTGACCAGTCTAGTGCAGGGCCTAAGACTTTTGAAATTGGAGACACCTGGATCTCTTGCTATATATGACCTTGGGCGTGTCCTTTCACTCTCTGAGCCTCAGTTTAACCATCTGAAAAATTAAGATAATAATCCCCATCTCTTAGGATTGTTTTGACAATTAAGTGAATATTGTAGAAACATGCTGCACTTGGTACTTGAAGCATATAAATGGTGATGATTATTTCCACATGGGGTTATCTGACCCCTCCCTGCCACCCGAGGGAGCAAGTTCACACCATAGAATCCTGTTCCCCAAACTTGCCTGATAATAAGAAATACCTGGGGCATTTGTTAAATGCAGATTTCAGGGCCCACTTCAGACCAACTGATCAGAATATGTATTTTTTAAAACTCTCCAGGTGAGTTCTGTAATCAGGCAAATTTGAGAAACAGGGATGATCCAACTTGGAGTTGTTTTGCTTCTTATTATACTCTTTGCCACAGACCCTTAATCTTTTATTGTTACTTCAATAATAACACACGGCTCTTGGGAGTTTATAATTTCTTCATACTTTAATTCAGGGCAAGGATTGATAACATCAATAATAATAGCAAGCATGAGCCCATATGTGCTAGGCCCTCTGCAGGGGTTTCCCAGGCACATCTCATGTTCTTACAGCAGCCTTATGAGTAGATTTGGTTGTTTTCGCTTGCCTCAGAGAGGTTAAATAATTTACCCAAGGCTTTATGGAGAGTAAGTGGCAGAGTCAGAATTGAAGCTCACTTTTGTGTGCCCCAAAGCCAGCACCTTTAGGTTACCCTTTAGGTTACCCTTTAGGTTCAATTTAATATATTCTTTTTTACTTCCAGAAAATTTTCTCAGTGACAGAAAATAGTGATTAACATTTACTGAGAATTTTCTTTGTGCCAAGCATTAAGTGCTATATTTGTATTAACACATTTAGTCTTTTACAACAACAGATGACATGGGTACTATCATCATCATCATCATCATCCCCATTTTACAGACGGGGAAACAGAGGCACTGGGCTGTTAAGTGGTTTGCCTGAGATCACATAGCTAGCAAGTGTTAGATCCAGAATTCAGATCCAGGCGAGGCTAGCTTTGAGGCCCTTGCTTTAACCACCTAAGCAGTGTTGCCTCTCACTTTGGAGTATGTCCACTGTAGTGTGGCTTATAACATGGAAAAATGAAAAGCTATATATGCCCAACTACAGGGCACTGGCCAGATAAATTATGGTGTACTTTTTGGACAAATTACTCTGAAGCCATTAAATATGCTGGGAAAGAAATTTCTTTCTTTTTTTTTTTTTTTTTCTTAAAAGATGACCAGTAAGGGGATCTTAACCCTTGGCTTGGTGTTGTCAGCACCACGCTCAGCCAGTGAGCAAACCGGCCATCCCTTTATGGGATCCGAACCCATGGCCTTGGTGTTATCAGCACCGCACTCTCCCGAGTGAGCCACGGGCCGGCCCTGGGAAAGAAATTTCAATGATGCAAAAGTGTTCACAACATTTTAAGTGAAAAACCCATGTTCAAAAATAATACTACTCAGCTGGCCAGTTAGTTCAGTTGGTTAGAGCATGGTGCTGATAACACCAAGGTCCAGGGTTCGATCCCTGTACTGGCCAGCACCAAAAAAAAAAAAGTATTACTTACTATACAAATCCATTTATATAAAGCACAAAATTAGACAAGACTAATCTCTGTTTTAAAAGCCAAGATAGTGGTTACACTTAGGTGGGGGCTTATGACTGGCAGGGGACACAAGGTAGCTTCTGGGGGCAGATCATGTTCTGTCCAATGTTCTGGGTGTGGGTGACAACATGTATTCAGTATCACTTATGACCTATCATTTATAATCAGTTCACTTTTCTGTATTTGTGTTATACAAGGGTACTTCAAAGAGTTTGTGGAAAAATGGAATTAAAGATAATATGAATCTTTCCATAAACTTTTTGAAGACTCCTTGTACTTCAAGGAAAAGTATATTTATTTATTTATTTAAAGATGACCAGTAAGGGGATCTTAACCCTTGACTTGGTGTTGTCAGCACCAAGCTCTCCCAAGTGAGCCACGGGCCAGCCTTAATGAAAAGTTTAAAAACATTAGTACTATATGGTCCTAATTTTTAAAATAGGTATGTATACATTTGCATAGAAAAATAGACTGAAAGGAACCAAAATTGAAAGATGTTTTACAGAATAACTGGCCTATGTTATAAAAAAAGAGTCAAGGTCAAGAAAGACAGAGAAAGACTGAGAAACGATTCCAGTTTAAAGAAGGTTAAAAGATACGATAACTAAATGCAATGCAGGATCCTGGCTTAGATCTGAGAGCAGGAAATATATATACATATACACATACATACACACATACATATACACAATATATACCTACATATGCACACAGCTAATTGATTAATTTAATTATGGACTATAGATAATAGTCCTGTTGCAATGGTAAATGTTTTGATTTTGCTAATTACACTGATTGTGCACAGGAATGTCTTCATTCTTAGGAAATACACACTGGAGTATTTAGGGGTTGAAAGGCATGATGTCTTCAATTTAATTTCAAATGGTTCAGAAAATTACATATATAAGACACATATACTGTATATAAATATTTATATGAAGAGAGAAAATTATAAAGCAAATGGTGAACAACTGGTTAATGTGGGTAAGGGGTTTCTGGGAGTTTCTTGTACTATCTTTGCAACTTTTCTTTAAGTTTGAAATTATATCAAAATTGCAAATTATCGAAAAAGTAGAGAAGGGGAAGACAGACATACAAACTTTCACTCTTTAAGAACTAGTGCTAAAAACTATTGGAGAAAGACAAGTACTAATTTTCCAACTAGCCTTTTAAAAAGTAATGCAATAGTGGTACTCTTTCCTGAAAGAGAAAAAAAAAATATGGAGGGAAATACAGCATACCAAGTGTCAGCTGTGCCCAAGTGGTTCTGTGACCTGTTGGTGATGTGAAAGGCCTCTGGCACCCAGTAGCCTGGATTTGGATCCAGACTCTGCTATTTACTAGATGTAACACACTGGACAACTGACTTACATTCTCAGTGTCCCTGTTTCCTCACCTCACCTGTGCAATGGGGATAGCAATGTCTACTTATGGGGTCTTCACAGGAGACTCTGAAGCGTGAAACTTGTGACTGTGTTCACATGCATGGAGGCTCATGTTAATATCAGCCATAATCACATCTGGTTGGTGAGGTTATGGGTGAAATAGTCTATGTATTTTTCAAACTCCATATAGTGAACACACAGTACTCTTGTAATCAGAGAAACAACAAAATGTCAAATGAAAATGTCATTAACATTATTTTCGGGATGAGGAAGTCTCCTTTCCAATGGCTCAGCTTTTCCCTCTTGGGCCTCCCTCTGTCTCTTCCCTCTCCCCCTCCCTCTCCTTCCACCTCTGACTTCTCCCTCTCCTCCTCCACCCCAGTCCCACCCCCCTTGCCCACCAGATTGCATTCCTCTCTTCTTTTTCTCAAAGAACTATAATTAAGCTCTTACTCTGTAATTGCCATTTCATGGTTCCCCATCTGAAATCACACTCTTGCCCAGCCTGTTTTCTGTCTCCTTCTCAACCTTAGGAAGCAGAGGCAGGATTCAGCAGAGCCCAGAATGAGCCATGTGATCTAAGAATAATACAATCTCTGTCTGTTGACTACTTGCCCTGTGTGTGCCAGGCAGTGTGCTCAGCCCCTTCTGAATATTACCTCATTCGATCCTCACAACGGTCCTGCCAGGAAAATGAAGCTCGGGGAAGTAGAGTAACTCACCCAAAGTCCTCACAGATAGCTGGAGAGCTGGGGTTGAATCCAGTGTGATCTGGCCTCAAAGCTGAGAGGTTCCTCAACTGACAAGTATATCTGAACTCCCCAAACCCAGGCACCAATGCTCTAGTGGTAGTGTGATATCAAAACTGGCCACCCTCTCCCTTTCTTGTATCCTTACCCTTTATAATATGATTTTGCAGCTCCTCCTGTCTAAGAGGTGGAGTTTATTTCCCCAGCCCTTGAATCTGGGCTGGCCTTGCTCTGGCCAATAGAATGCGGCAGAAGTGACGGTGTGCCACACCTAGGCCCCCAAGAAGGCTTGCACACTTCTGTTCTATCTCTTGGGGTGCAGCCTCTGCCATTAAAACAAGCCCAGGCTAGACTGCTGGAGCACTGTGACCCAGTCACCCCTGTTGCCCCAGCTAACAGCCAGCCAACTGCCGCACATGGGAGTGAGGCCATCCTAGACCAGCTGGCAACCACTCACCTGCCAGCTGACGGTCCCACATGAGTGAGCCCAGTCGAGATTAGCCAAGCCTGCTCAGGTTAGCAGAACCACAGATTCATGAGCAAGTGTTTTAAGCCACTGGGCTTTTTTGGGGGGAGGGGGGTTATTATGCAGTAATAGCTAACTAATACAGCCCTTTATAGAGGTGGCTATGTGAAAGGCTGTTGGGAAGACCCCTGGTGGGGAGAAAAGAACACTGACTTAGCAAACATCTATTTAATGCTTACTATGTGCTGAGCATTTTAATTTAATCCTTACAATAACCTTATGAGGTAGGTACTTCTTCTAGTGTCCCCATTCTATAGATGAGGAAACTGAGGCAGAGTAGTTTTTTGCTTAGGATATCACAACTAGTAAATGGCAGGCATTCAGCTGCTTAACAAGTCAAAATGTGAGAAGCAGGAAGCAGAGTCCAGAAAGCTACCTTGTGAACCAATTGGTGTTAAAATATGGACATTCAGAAACCTGAGGATGGAGGCACCTCCCAACTGAACAGCCCATCCGAGAGTAGTACTTTGGGAATATGAGTTCTTCAAAGAGACAGAATTATAATAATAATTCAACTTGCATCTATTGGTCTATTTATCAGATTTTATTTATGTTTATTAAATAAATATTTGTTAAATATTTTATTAGGTGCCTACTATGCCCAGGCACTGTGCTAGACACAGTGATGAACAAAGTCCCTGCATTTATGGAATGTTCAGTCTTGCCGGGTTGATAAATAGCAAACAGGGAAACAAACAAGATCAGTACAGATTGTGGTGATTGAGAAGAAAATACACAGTGTTGAGATCAGGAGTAATGGTGGGGTGGGATGGGGTCAGATGAGAAGGAGATTTTTTAACTGAGACCTGAAGGTTAAAGAGCTGGCCATGAGAACAGCTAGAGCATGAGCTGATGAGTGTTTTCTCTAACAGACCTGTTAATAAATAGTTCAGGCTTTTTGGGCCATACGGTCTTTGTAACTCAATTCTGCCATTACATCATGAAAGCAGCTACAGACAATACATAAATGAATGAGTTAAACTGTATTCCAATAAAACTTTGTTTATGGATACTAAAATTTGAATTTCATATGATTTTCATGTATCAGAAATATTGGTCTTCTTTTAATTTTTTTCTAATCATTTTAAACATAAAAACTATTCTTAGTTTCTTGTCTATACAAAAACAGACAGCGGGATTAGATTTGGCCCACAAGCTGTGGTTTGCAAAGTCCTGAGCTACAGACAAAGAACGGAAGAATGGACCAGGCAGAGGAAACGGCAAGTGCAAAGGCCCTGAGGGTGGAATAATTGAGACCATTTGAGGAAAAAAATGGAGGAAATGGATTTTTAGTATGAGAAATGGGAAGACATTAAAAGATTTTATGCTAGATAGTAATAGGATTTGATTTTCAATCTTTATAGGATTGTTCTGGCATCTGTGACAAGGATAGACTGTAGAGGGAAGTCAATAGGAGACTTGCAATAATCCAGGTGAGTGATGATGGTGGCTCAGGCCAGGGTGTAACAGTGGAGGTGGGGAGGGTGGTTGGATCCTAGACTTATTTGGTGTTAAAACAGATAGGTCTATTCATGATGGATTCACTGGGTGTGGGGATGAGGGAAAGGGAAAGTCGTATCAAGTAGCTCTTGCTGTGTAGTAAACTATCGCCAAAATTTGATGATTTAAAACAAAGCTCATTTATTTGCACATAGTTCTGTAGGTCGATCATTTGGTCTGGACTCAGCTGGGATGGCTCATGACTACCCCATGTGATGTTAGCTGGGGTCATTCATATGTCTTGGGCTTCAGTTGTGATGTCCCCTTCCTGGCCTCTCATTATCCAACAGGCTAGCCCAAGCTTATTTACATGGTGGCTGAAGGGTTCTTAGCAGCAAGAAAGCAAGCCTCTTCAAGCTTGTCCGGCTATCATCCCATTGGCCTAAAGAGGTCACATGGCCAACATCACATTTATGGGGGAAAAGAAATGGATTTTGCCTCTTGATTGGATGAAAGGCAAAGTCACATTGCAGAGAGTTATGAGTATATGCAAGGGAGGAATGTGCGTCCATTCTGCAACCTACCACAGATGCAACCAGGAATGGTTGTCTGGGTTTTTCACTTGAACAGCTGGGTAGACAGAGATGACATTGAGTGTGATGGGAAAGATCAGGGGAGAAAGAGATTGAGATGGGGTGGGATCAAGAGTTCCACTTTGTATGTAAAGTTTGAGATGCTTTTCAGACATCCACATGATGATACATATTCAAGTCCAGAAGTCAGGGGAGAGGTCAAAGCTGGAGATGGGAATTCAAGAGTCACCAACACATGGATTCACTTAGGACTGGATGAAATCACCTAGAACAAGGGTCCTTAACTTGGGGTTTACACACCTTCAGGGGATCCATGGACAGAAATTAGATGGTCCATGAACTTAGATGGGAAAAATTCATCAACTAACCTATGTCTTATTTTGTTTGTGCTTCTATAACAAAATACCTAAGACTGGGTAATTTATAAAGAATAGAAACTTATTTCTCATAGTTTTGGAGGCTGGAAGTCCAAGATCAAGGAGCCAGCAGGTTTGGTTATCTGGTAAGAGTTGCTCTTTGCTTCTAGGATGGTGCCTTGTTGCTGATCCTCCAGAGAGAAGAACCCTGAGTCCTTTCACGGCAGAAGGAACAGCAAAAAAAGGCAAAATCCCTTCATCAAGCTATTTTATAAGGGCACCTAATCCTTTTATAAGGGCAGAGCTCTCATGACTCAATCACCTCTTAAATACACACCTCCTAATATTGTTGCATTGGAGATTAAATATCAACGTGAATTTTGGAGGAGAGAAAAATTTAGCATTTACTTCTATTATGAATACATGCAAGAAACCACAATGGTATTAGGAGGACCTCTGTCATTGTCACTATAAGAAATCACAGATGTTTTCATATCACATTTCAGTTGCTGAAGATATCTTGAAATATTGTTCATACTCATCACTGCTTTGAAGTAACAGTAGTTTTTGTTTTGTTTTTTATTTTTTCCTTTTTGTCTTTTTCTGTGTCTGGCAACGGATCGCAACCCTCAGTGTCGCCCCCGCACCGGACCGGGACCGGCAACGGGATCGCAACCCTCGGTGTTGCTCCCGCGCCTCGCTCAGCCAGTGAGCGGGAACCGGTCTGTATGTGGGATCCGAACCCTCGGCGGGAGCGCCACCACGCTCCCAAGCGGCGCACTATAGCAGTGCGCCACCGGGCCGGCCCCGTAACAGTAGTTTTTAAACTTGCTGCTAGATCTTTTCATTTAGTGCAATAATAAAGAAATGCATATATTACCATGTCACACCTTTCTTTTAAGATTTTTGGGGGTATATTTCAATATAATTGGTTTCTTTGTAATTCTATGTATTTTATTTTATGCATTTACAAACATTATTCTAAGAAGGAGATCCATAGGCTTCAGCAAACTGCAAAGGGCATCTTGAGTATAGACTGGTTAGAAAGTCCTGGTTTAGGTGTTGGGTAGAAGGAAGAAACCCTTAGGAGGCTGAGACTCTTCTCAGTAGCCAGTGAATCAGGAGGAGACCAGGGGTGCACAGTCAGATGCTGTATTAGTCAGGGTTCTCCAGAGACACAGAACCAATAGGGTGTGTCTGTGTGTGTGTATAGATACACACACACACACACACACACACACACATGTCTGAAATCTGCTGGGGGAGGCCAGCTGGCTGGAGACTCAGCAAAGAGTTGCAGTTTGAGTACAAAGGCAGTCTCTTGGTGAATCATGAAGAGCAGATGTCACACATGAAGTTTGAAGCCCGCTGGCAGAATTCCCTCTGGCTCCGAGATCAGCCTTTTGTTCTATTTAGGCTTTCAACTGATTGAATAAGATCTACCTACATTACGGGAGGCAATCTGCTTTGCTCAAAGTACACCAATTTAAATGTAAATCTCGTCCAAAAACACGCACAAAAACATCCAGAATAATGTTTGACTGAATATCTGGGCACCATGGCCCAGCCAAGTTGACCATCGCATATGCCAAGGGAGGAGGTTAATACTACTGAGAAGCAAAGTCAGAAGGTGGCTGAGAAGTGACCTCTGGATTGGCAGCACGCAGATTGTTGGTGACTGTGACCAGAGAGGATTCAATGCAGTAGATGAGTCAAGACTAGCCAGAGGGGGTCAAAAAAAGGAGAGAGGAGGGACAGTGGTGGTGGCAGAAGCTTTTTGTGAAGGGAAAGTGTGCCATGGGGCAGCAGCTGGAGGAAGTGGGGTTGAAGGAGGGTTACAAGTTTGCTTTTTCTAGTGTAGATACAAGAGCAGCGTGTTTTTCAGACAGTGGATTTTAATCCTTTATTGGGTCAACTCAACGGGTGATGACTAGCAGTTTTTTATAATAATGGACCAGAACAGAAAAGAAGCAAGATAACACATCACACATAGTAAGAGTAAGTATTGTTTCATGGAACTCTTGTTTCCTGACTTCTAACACCATAGATTACTCTTGCCTGCATGTAAATTTATGTCAATGGAATCATAATGCTATGTACCCTTTTGTGTCTGGATTCTTTCACTCAACATTATGTCCGTGAGATTCATCTATGTTGTTGCATGTAGTTATAGCCCATTCGTTCTCATTGCTGTGCAGTTTCCCACTGGGTCAATGCATCACAACTTATTCATCCACTCTACTCTTGATGCCCTTGAAGAGTATGCAGTCTTGGCAGTTGCCAAACAAATGCAGTAATGGGCAATAGGTGCCTTTTCAATATTGTTATCAGTCACTGAGTGCTGCTACCTGGGAGTAAAAATAGGGTCACCATTATATGTGCAGCACACAGAATAGGGAGGATTTGAATGAGGGACATGACCAGAAAGTTGGATATCTCATTGCTCCCTGGGATTACCTTTATCCTACTGTTTACTATGCATTATAGAAAATATCTGTTCATCTGTCTGTCTCTCTGCTAGACAGTGGAGGGGATTGAGTCTTACTCATTGCCGAATCCCTACCCCTGAACCAAGCCTGAGGCTGGCACACAGTGAGTACACAGGAAATGCTTGTTAAGGTTTAGATCAGTTCAGGAGAGCCTTCATTGCCAGGCTAAAGAATTTAGACTCAATACCCAAAGGCAATGGGAGCCATTGAAGATTTTTGAGCATGAGAAGTGTTTTAGAAAAAGTGAGCAGCAGCAAGGAGAAGGAGGATGTTTTGGAGAGGGGGAAACTGAAGGTGGGGCAGGGGAAGGGGCTAGTCACTGCAAGGACAGTTAAGCTGTCGTAGAAATGAAGAACCTCGATTAGGTCATGGAAGAAGGAACAGAAAGAAAAGTACCAATATGGGCCACATATCTATTTTTTATCAATGGAACATGATCTCACTTTTATAAAACCATGTATTGGGCGGCCCATGGCTCACTTGGGATAGCGTGGTGCTGACAACACCAAGTCAAGGGTTAAGATCCCCTTACCGGTCGGGCGGCCCATGGCTCACTTGGGATAGCGTGGTGCTGACAACACCAAGTCAAGGGTTAAGATCCCCTTACCGGTCATCTTTTTAAGAAATAAAATTAAATAAATAAATGAAATCATGTATTATTTGTGTGTGTGTTTAAAATACAATATAGGCAAACAATCTTATAGATCACAAGGCTTGACACTAGTCAGCTTGAAGAGACTTCTGGGGAAATGATGTTGTGTGTGTGCATGTGGTTTTTTAAATAAAATCATGTATTATTTTTAATCCTCTCAAAAAACCTGTGAGGTAGGATATTATTGGCTCCACTTTATAAATTAAGAAACTGAGGCTGAGAGAGAGTTTGAATCACTTACTCAAGATCACACAGCCAGTACTCTTGCCACGTTAACATGCCTTCCCCAGAG
Organism: Galeopterus variegatus; assembly: GCF_000696425.1. Classification (NCBI taxonomy): domain Eukaryota; kingdom Metazoa; phylum Chordata; class Mammalia; order Dermoptera; family Cynocephalidae; genus Galeopterus; species Galeopterus variegatus. Next base: position 537,359 of record NW_007726129.1, on the reverse strand, counting down.
ATATTCTGAAAGAATACTCAAGGAGGCTTCATGATTAATTGGATGGGGGAGGTGAGGAAAAGAGGAGATCAAAAATGACTAGGACACTTTGAGCCTGACCAAGTGGAAAAAAATCAGCAAGTCAGGAGGGAGTGCTAGTTTACTAGGGGGACATTTAAGCCAAAGAAATGAATACCTAATGATATAATTTGGTGCACAGATTGGGGCTTGGAGGAAAGTCTGTAAGTGCACTCCTTGCTGGTTGACCTTGCCACTGAAGCCTGGCTAGCAACTGGGTAATTTCAAGAGGAAAAAAAATTTCAACCCTATACTTCCTGGCAAGTGGTGCGTTCTTCTGATTACTTGAGTCTTTCTGCATCAGCAGCTTATACTTTCTGTGGCTCTGCTATGCGTCCTGATTGATTGACCTGGCTTAAAAGGTCTGTTCTTGAATTTGAGATCCCAGGCTTCTAGTCCCTATAGGTCATCAACAAAGACCAACAGGCCTGGCATGGACACGAGGTTATTATTCACCCAAGAAGACATTATAAACCACAAGAACGTAAGCCCAGCAGGCAGGAATGGCCACCCAGCTCATTAGGCACGCTTTGTCCTCATCCCTCCATCCAGCATGATTCATAATTAAATCTGCAGCAGGCAGGAGGCCAACTAGAATTCTGTGGAAACTGGCATTGGAGGAGCACTTTGTTTTTTGTTTGTTTTGCTGCTGGCCAGTAGGGGGATCCGAACCTGTGACCTTGGTGTTATAAGGTTGTGTTATATGGGGGAGCACTTTGGATGCAATTTAATTTCAGACTTCTAGAGGTCCAGAATTTGACATGCTTGTGACATTTCAAGTAGAGGATGGCCCTTCCTATCCCTCACTAGAACCATCCCCTGGGTAGAGATGACCCAAAGGAAAAAAGTTGTTGGGTCACTAGGTAAGGTCTAGTCTAGGTTTAGGAAACTGGCATCAAAGGTGCCATATGCTCAGGCCCCAAGTATGTTTGAAGTTAAAAATATCGTTAAAAAAAAAAAGATGAAGGCCAGAGTGTGGGCAAAGGACATAAGGAATTCACAGAAGAAATTCAAATGGCATTTACCCATATTATAGGATCACCATACTACACAATTCCAGGGGGCAGCACCCACATGGTATCTATTCACAGAGGTGTATGTTTTGATGGCCTGTAAGACAGGATGATCAACTTCTCATAATAAATATCAATTAAAACAATAAGGTACTGTTTTTCATGTATTGGATTGATAAAGCTCAAAGAGTTGATTAGATCCTATATTGGTAAGAGTGCAATTTGGTACCACTCCTAGGGAGGGGTAGTGAATACTGTGGACTGGCTCTCTCGGTCTGGTTCATTCCACCCTATTCTACTTGGAGATATTGGAAAGCTAAATCCTATACTTCCCAGACTCCCTCGCAGCTAAGGTTCTTGATACAAATTAGGTCCTACTAGTTAGATGAATTAACGAGCATGTGGTAGGTGAAAGAAAGACATTTTCCCTGCTCTTTTGGCTGTTTTTGCTGGCAAGTAAGGTTGTAGACACCTGGAAATTTCCTGCAGCATCTTCAGAGTCCATTCTATGGCTTCCAGGGTGTCAAGAGGAAGATGTGTCAACAGTGACATTTTGATCCCAACTTCTGGCTGCAGCACCAGTGGTGATCTCAGAGGGATGGCTTCCCAGGAAAGTTAGTTCTGTATTGACCTGGGGGCCGCCTTGGAGGCCCAGGCTAAAGCTTTTTCCTCTGGTTCTTCTAACAATTTCGTGAGCACTTAGTTCCCTCCATTAAACCTCCTTCTGAGGGCTGGCCCATGGCTCGCTTGGGAGAGTTTGGTGCTGGTAACACCAAGGCCATGGGTTCGGATCCCTATATAGGGACGGCCAGTTAGCTCACTTGGGAAAGTGTGGTGCTGATAACACCAAGTCAAGGGTTAAGATCCCCTTACCAGTCATCTTTTAAAAATGATAATAATAATAAAAATAAACCTCCTTCTGTTTGAAATACCTAGAATGGTTTCTGTTTCTTGCACAAAACCTTGCTTAATATAGGGCATAATTTAAATAATTCTATAAAGTTGGGAATGCACATACTTCCCTTAGCTGGTACTTCTAGGACTATAACTTAAAAATATGTTCTTACATGTGTGAAATTACTTATGCAAAAGGATATCCACTGCACATTGTTTGTAGTAGTAAAAGAGCAGAAACAACTCAAATATCCATCAGTAGGAGACCAGCTAAATAAATTATGGACATCCATTCAGTGGAGTACTATACAGCAGTTAAAAAAAGAATAGGGAAAAAATAATGAGAAAGCTTGCTGTATACCTATAGAGAACAGACTCTAAGGTATAGTCAGTGAAAAAGGTGCAGAACAGTGTGAAAAAAATGGGAAGAAGAAATATATGTGTGAAATGCTTCTTTGTGTATAAAATATCTCTAGGCGGACACAGAAGGAACCAATGACATTGGTTGCCTTGGGGGAAGGAAACAGAGTGGCTCAGGAACTGAGGATATTCACTTTTTCACTATAATCTGATAGTTTTATCATGTGTATGTTGGGTGTTTTGGTTTTTTTTTTTTTGGCATGGTACGGGGATCCTGTAGTGGATTGAATTATATCCCCCCAAAACTCCCTGAAGCTTGAATTGTGTCCCCCAAGTTTTATGTATTAGAAACTTAGCTGCCACTGTGACTGTTAAGAGGGTGGGAAATCCTATAATGGTAATTGAAAGGTGGAGCCTTGAGAGGTGATTCGATTGTAGGACCATGCAGTAGTGAATGGATTAAAAATGGTGGTCAAGGGTGTGGTTCTGAGAGCTTTATTTTATTTTATTTTTAAAAGATGACCGGTAAGGGGATCTTACCTCTTGACTTGGTGTTGTCAGCACCAGGCTCTCCCAAGTGAGCTAACCGGCCATCCCTATATAGGGATCTGAACCTGTGGCCTTGGTGTTATCAGCACCGCACTCTCCCAAGTGAGCCATACGCCCGCCCGCCTGAGGGCCTTAAAAAAGAGGAGAGTCTGTCTCTCTGCTCTCTCTGCTTCCACCATCTTGCAATGTGAGACCCCTTGGTCACTGTTGCCACCACCAGATGGACTTTGGGCTTCCCAGCTTCAGAAACTGTAAGCAATAAATTTTGTTTTCTTTATAAATCACCCAGTTGCAGGTATTTTGTTATAAGCAACAAAAACGGACTAATACATATCTGAACCCTAGACCCTGGTGTTATCAACACTGCGCTCTGACCAACTGAGCTAACTGGACAGTCCTATTTTTAAAAAATTATTGTACTTTCTATACATAAAATAAATTTCTTCCACAATTCAGAGGGTCCTTTTTATGCTCTTACTTTTTCTCTCTCTCTTATTTCCCTCCATGGGAATCAGCTAAGGGGCTTCAGCAGGGTTGTGGCTTGAGCTGATCCCTTGTGATGAAAATTCTCTCCTGAAACCTCTGTGAAATGAGAAGAAAAGGTCCCCGCAAATCCCCCAGCACTGGTCAGTGAGAGGAGAGTGCATTAGTCAGGCTTTCTCAGGCTGAAAGGCAGAATCCAGTCTGCCCAGTGGACCCTGAGCAACCTGAGGGTTCATTACCAGGACAGACAGGGAGGTGCTGGAGAGCCATAGGATGGCCAGCAGGCCACATGGAGAGCCAAGCTCCACCTCAGCATCACTGGGGGACCTGCGAACACAGTGGCCCTGCCTTCTCCTTGTTTAGAAGCTCTTCATGCTTCCTTGAGAAGCCAGTGAGGCTCTCCTTGTCTCTCCAGCCACATCCAGTTCTGAGAGGTCTCTGTCTGCTGCCTTGGCTGCTGTGTTGTGCCACGTGAGTCTCTCACCCAGGCCATGGCTGACCGAACTGAGAATGAAGAACAGACCCAGGCAGACACGGGTTCTTAGGTGGGGCTGAGGCAAGCAGGCTCTTTGTCCTGGAAATTAAGGACAGAAGTGGTTAAGATGAAAGTTGAAAGGCAAGGTTGTACAGTGTTGGAGCCGTCGTGGCCATGTCAAGTCAGGTGAGGAAGAGGAAGCTGGCCGTGAGAGAGCAGGAAGGGACAGCAAGAGGTGGAAATGAGAGAGCCTGGTGGCCCAGAGTGCACAACCTTGGTTCGTGACTTTCTGGTTCCGGTTCCTCATAGCCGGCCTGATCATTTCTATCATTTGACGGCATGGAGTAAATCCCTCTTTATGTGAGCTGGCTTTGACTCTCATGCCATCAGACTATCTCACCCTTTCCCCCTGCATCTGGCAGACATATAGAACCCGAGTCACTCCTCCTTGTTCCTTGATGATTTTACCTTCTCTCCAACACTAAGAATCATAATTTTTAGTCATTTGAATATCAACAAAGAGGATCACCCTTGAAAACATTATACTAAGTGAAAGAAGCCGGTCACAAAGGACAACATATTATATGATACCATTAATATGAAATGTTCAGAATAGACAAATCCATAGAAACAGAAAGTAGAATAGCCCTATTTTTAAAAGTAAGGCTGGGGGGAAGGGGGAGATTGGGGTTGATGACAAAGGGGTGTGGTGTTTGTTTTGGGGATAATGAAAATGTTTTAAAATTGATTGTGATATTATTGGTGGGAGCTAAAAATAAATAAATAAATTCACACACACACACACACACACAAAAAAACCGGGGGGGGGGGGGGGGGGA
>NW_007726129.1:446426-532370 GCF_000696425.1 Galeopterus variegatus | reverse complement strand
GACAAGCAAACAGAAAGGACATTGTTGGGTGGGAGGGGGGAGAGGGAGGAGGGAGGGGGGTTTCCGTAATGGGCCACAATAATCAACCTCATTGTATATCGACAAAATAAAATTTTAAAAAAATTGATTGTGGTAATAGAGGCACAACTCTATGAATATACTAAAAAACACTGAATTTTACACTTCCAGTGAATGGATTATGTGCATGGCATATGAAGTATATCTGATCTCTTCTCCCTCACTGAATTTGTCCTCTACCTCACCTCAGTCATCCAAGGCCGTAGTTTGGCCTTATCATTTCAGTAATTGTCACCCCATAATTCTAAATATAAGCCTCTTGCTTGATAACAGCCACCTCTACCTCCAGCCTACTCTTCTAGTATTCCAACTCTAGCAATTCTGACTCCTTTGGGAGCCACAATCCATTGATCCTATCACCTTTCCATTGTGTCTTACACTTATTTCCTCACTTCCCTGCTTGTGTGGCTTCAATCCCATGGTCCATCATTATAGTCACTCCTTTGTATACATCCTCATCTTCCTTACCCCTTTGCTGTACTCACCCAGAATAAACATCATTCAACCCAACTCCTCTACTCTGCACCTGTTTTCTAGCAGTTGAGCAGAACTGGAGAAAATTCACAACCACATTGATTTGTTTTAACTGCCTGACCATTAACTTCAAATGGACCCTGAGGGTTGCTTGGCAATCTTACTACCTTTCTCACTCTCCCAGAAGATTATTTCACACTTTCTCCTCTCTGTTCTAATGTACAACCCATCCTCCCCTGTGCTCACTCTCGGCTGATGATTTCACCAGAGAGAACTTCCACAGTCCCACCCCCATATGCACCCATCTCCCTGCGTCTGTGCCCATATGCACCCCCTTCCTTCCTATAAGGACAACTGCTCTGTCTGTGCTCCCTTTTTAACACCAACCCCTGACTTAGCACTAGATCCTAGCCCATCTTTTCCATCAGCTCATTGCTCCAATAATCCCTCCCCCCTTTTTCCTGCATCGCCAATCTCCTCCACCCATTGAATTTTCCCCATCAAACTTCAGTCATTCTGTAACTGATCAGTGTTAAAACAAACAAACAAGCAAAATAAAAAAAAGCAATCTTAGGGATGTATGGATGGACATATATGTGATAAAACAAGTATAGTGAAATGTTAGTTGTAGAATCCAGATGGTGGGTCTATATGTGTTCACTGTAAAATTCTCTGAACTTGTTGGCACATTTGAAAACTTTCATAATAAAATATTAGAAAAACTTCCTATCTTGACCACACATCTCCCTCTTGCTGTTACCTCATTTCTCTGCTACCCTTCCCAGAAAAACCTCTGGAAAGCTTGTCTGAGCTTGTGTCTCCAGTTCCTCTCCTCTCATTTGTTCTCACACCAACTCCAATCAAGCTTTCACCCCAAGAGTCCGGCAAAATGTCTCACAAAGCTCACCAGTGAGTTCCACTTTAGGAAATCCAATGGTCATTTATCAGCCATAGTCTTGCTCAACCGATAGGCTGCAGAATTTGACTAAGTTGATCACTCCCTGCTCCTTACGAAACTTTCCTTCCTTAACTCCAGGATGCCACCCTCTCCTCCACTTCCTCCCACCTCACTAGCTACTCTTCTTCAGTCTACTTTGTTGGTTTTTCCTCACTAGCTCAACCTCTTAAAGTTGAACTGCATCAGGGCTCAGTCCTTAAACAATTTCTCTATCCACACTTCCCCCCTTGGTTATCTCATGCAATTTTGTGGATTTAAATACTATACGATTACTCCCAAATGCATATCTCTAGCCTGGACTTCTCTCCTTTATTCCAAACTCATATGTCCAACTGCCTACTCAAAATCTCGACATGTATGTCTAAGAGACGTCTCAAATTTAACATGCCCACAAACCAATTCCTGATTGATCCCAGTGAATCATACCTCTCTTGTATCTGTGCAATGTGAGCATTAATTTCTCCATCCCTTGAATCTAGGCTGGTCTTGCATCTTGCATTGGCCAATAGAACGTAGTAGAGTGTGAATTCCAGAGCCTAGGACTTAAAAGGCTTTGCAGCTTTCATTCTCCCACTTTTGGAACCTTGATACCACCATGGTGAAGAAGCCCAGGCTAGTCTCACTGAGGTTGAGAGCCCATGTGGAGAAGTGAGGTGTCCCAGCCAGCAGCCAGCCCTGGCTGCCAGCCATGAGAATGAAGCCATCGTGTACCTTCCAGTCTCAGTAGGGCTATTAGATAACCTCAGTCACATGACTGATTCCAGGCAAGATCAGTGGAAAAACACCAGATCACCAACCCAAGTAACTGATAGAAATAATAAATTGTCGTTTCAAGCCACAGTGTTTTGGGGTGGTTTGTTTCACTGTAATAGATAACTGAAATGCAGGGCTGGCCACTTAACTCAGTTGGTTAGAGCACAGTGTTGATAACACCATAGTCAAGGGTTCAGATCCCTATACCAGCCAGCCGCAAAAAAAAAAAAAAAAGATAATACGATAACTGAAATGCTGACATTCACCACTACCTGTTCCTCCCACCGTCTTCACCTCTGTAAATGTCAACTCCATTCTTCCAATCTCTCAGGTCAAAAACTTAGAGTCATCCACAACTCCTCCCTTTTCTCATATTCATATTGAATCCTTCAGCAAATAATATATCATTACCTTCAAAATATAACCAGACTTCCATACTTAACCACCTCCATTGCTAAACATCCTGGTCCAAGCCACCATCATTTCTTGCCTGGATTATAGAGACCTCCTCTTTGGTCTTTTTCTTCCATCTTTGCTCTCCCGTCCCCTGCATTCTCCAACCAGCAGGCAGAGTGATCCTTTTAAAGTTTTAGTCAAATCAAAATTAAGTCACTCCTCTGATCAAAACTTCACAGGGACTTAACATTTTATTCTGAGTAAAAGTTAACATCCTTACAATGGCCTACAAGACCCCACATGATTTGTCTCCCCTCTCTCTCCAAAGACCTGAGACCTGGGCAGGGGCAGGGGGTGGTTAGTGGGGGAGAAGCTGGTGTAAGTCCCAAGTTTCAGAGTCAGAAGGCCTGAGAACCAGGAGCTCTGATGTCCGAGAGTAGAAGATGGATCCAGCTCTAGAAGAGAGAGAAAATGCTCCCTGCCTTGCCTTTTTGTTCTGTTTGGGCCCTCAATTGATTATACTCACATTGACAAGGGTGATCTTCTTTAGTCAGTCTACTGATTCAAATGCTAATCTCTCCTGGAAATACCCTCACAGACACACACAGAAATAAAGTTTTAACAACTATCTGGGCATCCTTTAGCCCAGCCAAGTTGACATATAAAATTAACCATCACAAGCTTAGACCTCAAGAGACCTTGCAGCTTCCGCCCTTGCCCTTTCGAAACTCTTCTATTGCTGTATAAAGAAGCCCAAGCCAGCCTTCCTGAGAATGAGAGACCATATGGAGAGAGGGGCGCAACCAAGAGCTGTCACCAATCACCAGACATGTGAATGAGGCTATCTGAGGCCATCCAGTCCTAGTCCAGCCACAAGATGACTGTAGCTGCATGAATGATCCAAGGCGAAACTAGCAGAACCATCCAGCTGATCTCAGCCTAAACTGCAGATCCACAGAATCATAAGTAAAGAAGATGGTGGTCGTTTTAATAACTAAATTTGGGGGTGGTTTTTACATAGTCATACTTAACTGCTATTTTAACAGAACCTTTGTAATGTTAGTGCTGGTTTTTTGTTTTTTTTATTTTTATTTTTTTTTTTTTCCTTTTTGTCTTTTTTCGTGACCGGCAACGGATCGCAACCCTCAGTGTCACGCCCGTACCGGACCGGGACCGGCAACGGAATCGCAACCCTCGGCGTTGCGTCCGCACCTCGCTCAGCCAGTGAGCGGGAACCGGTCTGTACGTGGGATCCGAACCCTCGGCGGGAGCGCCGCCGCACTCCCAAGCGGCGCACTGCAGCAGTGCGCCACCGGGCCGGCCCTCACCACATGTTTTTTAAAAAAAGAATCTTGTAAAATAAAATTTATCAGAATTCCTGTGTTTAAATGTTTTGCTGTTTGACACAATATAAAGACATTGATGAAAATAATAAAACTTTCAACATGCCATTACAATGAGGACCTAAGTGTCCAACTGGTTAATGAGTATTGCCAATTCAAAGATTAGTTACTGCATGAGAAAATACAAAATGCCTTGAAATTATTCAGATAACATATGAAAGAAAATTGTAGGGACTTCCAATAATTTGACAATCTAAAATTTTTCTAATTTTTAATATAAAATATATTTTTAGAAATCTAAATACAAGGGCTGACCCATGGCTCACTTGGGAGAGCGTGGTGCTGACAACACCAAGTCAAGGGTTAAGATCCCCTTACTGGTCATCTTTTAAAAAAAAAAATTCTAAATACATATAAAATAAAAAAATTTACTCATTAAGAATGAGAAATGTGTCTAAATTTTTAATGATCATCAACAACATTGAAAAAGTTGCAGGATATAAAAGCAACATGTAAAAATCCATGACATTTTTATACACAAATAATGACCTAGTCAAAAAAGAAATCAATAGTCCTGTTTATGATAGCATAAAAAAAAATAATAAAATACTTAGAAATAAATTTAACCAAGGAGGTGTACACTGAAACCTGTAAAACACTGAGGTAAGAAATTGAAGAAGACACAAATAAATGAAAATATATTCCATGCTCATGGACTGGAAGAAGTCATATTGTTAAAATGCCTATATGGTAGTCTCCCCTTATCTGTGGTTTCTCTTTCCAAGGTTTTAGTTACCTGCAGTCAACTGCTGTCCAAAAATAGGTGAATACAGTAAGACATTTTGTGAAAAAGAGAGAGACCACATTCACAAAAATTTTATTACAGCATACTGTTATAATTGTTCTACTTTATTATTAGTTATTGTTGTTGAATTTTTACTGTGTCTAATTTATAAATTAAACTTTATCATATGTATGTATGTATAGGAAAAAACATAATATATATAGGGTTTCATACTATCTGTGGTTTCATGTCTCCAGTGGCAGCTTGGAATGTATCCCGTGTAGATAAGGAGAGACTACAACCTAAAGCAATATACATATTTAATACAATCCCTATCAAAATCCCAATGGCATTCTTCACAGAAATAGAAAAAACAATCCTAAAATTTGTGTAGAACCACAAAAGACCCTGAATAGCCAAAGCAATTCTGGGGGTGGGGGGAGTTGAAGGCCTTATACTTCCTTATTTAAAATTATATTGCAAAGCTACTGTAATCAAAACAGTATGGTACTAGCATAAAAACAGACACATAGACCAGTGGTTCAGAATAGAAAGCCCAGAAATAAATCCAAACATTTATGGTCAACTAATTTTTGACAAGGACACAAAAATACTCAATGGAGAAAGAATAGTCTCTTCAAGAAATGGTGCTGGGAAAACTGGATTTCCACGTGTAAAAGAGTGAAATTGGACTCTTAAATTATGTTGTACACAAAAATCGACTCAAAATGGATAAAAGATCTAGATATAAGACCATAAAACTCTTAGAAAAAAACATAGGGGAAAGCTCCTTGACATTGGCCTTGGCAATGATTTCTTGGGTATCATACCAAAAGCTCAGGCTACAAAATAAAGCCCAGGCTGCAAAAATAAATAAATGTCTATTGAGCATCTGCTGCATGCCAGACACTGTGCCAAGCTCTGGAACAAAACATTCAAAAATCCCTGCCCTCCTTGTGCTGACATGGTGGAGTGAGGAGGGGGTGGGATGATAGGAGAACAATAAGCGTAATAAGAAGTAATTTATATACTACCTGAGAAGGTGAGAAAGAGCTAAGGTGGAAAATAAAACAGGGTGAGAGAATTGGAAAGTAGTGTGTGATTGGGTGCAGCTTTAACTGGGATGTCAGGGATTTGAAGAATATGAGGCAGGGAGCCCTGTGGCCAGGGGAATGGGGTGGGGAGTGGAGTGTGGCAGGCAGGGGAGCAGAAGGGCAAAGGCCCTGTGACAGGAGCGTTCAGTACTTGGCAAGCTTGTGGACCAGTTCAGAGGCCACAGTGCTGAAAAGGAGTGAATGAGGAAGAAGCGGGAGATGAGGTCTGAGAGGTAAGGGGGGTCAGATTTCATAGGACCTTGTAACCATTGCAAGGACTTTTGCTTTTGCGCTGAGGAAGATGGAAGCCATAGGAGGATTTTAATCAGAGCAGTGACATCATCTGACTGCTGTGGGGAGAATAGACCCTGGGGACTAAGGCAGAAGTAGGGAGACCAATGAGGAGACCATTGTCATAATCCAGGGAAAAGATAATGAGGCTTGAACCAGGGTGAAAAGTAGTTGATCCTGAATATATATTGAAGATAGAGCCAACGGGACTTGCTGAATTGGGGTGTGAAAGAAAGACAAGAGACAGGAGTGGGGATCACTTTGTTACCAAATTAGGTTCTTGGGTCCCAAAGTCATAGAAATGAACAACACACCCAGCAGTAAAGCAAGCAACACTTTATTAAAAGAGGAGATAGACTTATGCATATGGGAGATGCACGCGGGAACTCCTAAAAGAGTCTTAAGTTTAATCTGTAACTTAATTTTTGCAATTACAGTGAAAGAAACAATGGGTAGATAACAATAAATTTTAAATAAAGCTAACAGTTATATTTTAACCAGCCTTAGGGAAGGGATTTTGCAACCTAGTGAATAGCTGTTCCCCTCTCATCTCAGTTTATTTTATCAGGGCAGGCCATGCTCCGTGGGGGTCTCATGATTAAGTGGAAAAGTAATAAAATATCCTCTGAAGGGAAAATGGAGTCAGTTTGGCTCATAGGCCTAGACCTATTCTATCTCAACCTTGAGGTTTGTGGCCTAAGCAACTGGACCGAGTTGCTTTTGCTGAGGGGGAAGACTTCAGTGGGAACAGAAGGAAGGCCAGCTCTGGAATAACCACAACAAGCTACAGGGGCCAGAAAAGCTCTACCTCAAGAAAAATTGGGCCTCAGTCTGCCAGGGTCTGATTCAGTCCAGGTTGTAATAAACATCCCCTGAATGCAGAACAGGTAGTCCTTGCTTAAGAAACCATTTCTACTTTATTTATACACTTGCAGTTGATGAGTGAACTCATTCATAGCACATCTTTAAAGCTGTTTTTTATTTTTAAAAGATGACTGGTAAGGGGATCTCAACCCTTGGCTTGGTGTTGTCAGCACCATGCTCAGCCAGTGAGCCAACCAGCCATCCCTATATAGGATCCAAAACCGTGGCCTTGGTGTTATCAGCACCACACTCTCCCTAGTGAGCTACAGGCCAGCCCTTAAAGCTGTTTTTTAAAGAGGATGCTCTTGAATATTTTGAGCTAAAGAAGGTTGAATTGGACATGGGCCAAGATTATCTTAAAATAAGTAATGCTTATATATGGTATAAAAAACAAAGCATAAGAATTGAAAACGTGTCCACATAAAAACTTGTATGTGAATATTCATAGCAGCACTATTCATAATTGCCAAAAAGCAGAAACGAACCAAATGTCCATCAACTGATGAATGGAATATTACCTGGCATTAAAAAGAAATAAAGTACTGAAAAATGCCATGTAATGGATGAGCCTTGAAGACACTATTCAAAGTGAAAGAAGCCAGTAACAAAAGACTAACTGTTGTATGATTCCATTTATACAAAATGTCCAGAATAGGAAAATCTGCAGAGATAGAAAAAAGATTGGTGGTTGCCCAGTGCTGGGGAGTTTAGCAGGGAACGAGAGGTTACTACTAATGGGTACTAATGGATTGATGAAAATGTTCTAAAATTGATTAGGGTGATGGTTGTACAAGTCTGTGAATATAGAAAATCATTGAATTGTACACTTTAAATTAGGGAATTGCATGGCATATGAGTTACATATCAAATAAAGCTGTTATTTTTAACAACCTTTTAAAAAAAGTGCACACCACAATTTCCCTGAGGGAGGAATTACTGCAGGCACCTCATGTGAGCATATGTCACGGCTGACACTGAGACCAATCAGACCACAAATGACTGCAACCAATCAGGCGTGGCAATGCTTGGTCACACATTGGTCACATGGAACCGCCAGTACTTAACACTGATCATAGGAGTTTATGGGCCATTTTCTAAATTCCATGCTTGGGCTGACAAAACTAATTACCCAGAGTACATATAGCAGTGGTTAAGAGCACAATCTCTGCAATGAGACAAATCTGACTTTGAACTTTGGCTCTGTCTCATAACCTCTGGCAAATTAGCCTCTCTCAGCATCAGTTTCCCCATGCGTAGAATAGAGATACCTACCCCAATGGGAGATAAAGGGGATTATATGAAATACTATTTGTGGGGCCGGCCCGGTGGCGCACTGGAGAGTGCACCGCTTGGGAGCGCGGCGGCGCTCCCACCGAGGGTTCGGATCCCATGTGGAGACCGGTTCCCGCTCACTGGCTGAGCGCGGTGCGGGCACAACACCGAGGGTTGCGATCCCGTTACCAGTCAGTAAAAAAAGACAAAAAGGAAAAAAAAAGAAATACTATTTGTGAACAATTAGCCCAGAACTGGGGAAAGTATCAGTAAATGGTAGCTGGCATCACTAATAATAATGCATATAAAGCACTGAGCACAGTGTCTGGCACATAGCAGGCGCTTGAAACATGAAATGATGAAATTACACTTTTCACAGGAAAAATGTCTATGAGACAGAATAAACTTTACAGACAAGGGCAGAGGATTTGAATTCTGTTGTTAAATAACAAAAGTAGGTGACTTTGGAAGACTGCTACTTGCCCCACACCTGGCTTTCATCTGGTCCCTCTTCAGCAAATACCCACAGAGTTTAAAGCACCGGACTGTCTTCTGGAGCCTCTTGCTTACTCCCACCACATCACTAATGAGCAAGCTTCCGGAAGCTTCTAGAACATTCCAACTAAAAAACTGAAGTTTTTGACAAGGAGCCAAGACAGGAAATTGCCCCTCCAAGGCATAAACTGAGACAGGGAGCTAGAAAAGGAACTCAGAGTAGAAAATAATTGCAATTGGCTATCCCAGGAATGCAACGGCATTTCAATAGCAGAAAATCTATTCATATAATGCACCACATTATCTGGTTAAAGGAGGAAAATATGATCATCTCAATACCTAAGGAAAAAGTAGTAGCTGATAAAATTCAATACTCATTTATGATTAAACATTAGAGAACCAGATTTCCTGATTAAAACATTACATATTTTGCATATTACACATTACAATATTACATATGTAGATAAATATATTTTTTAAACCATATCAAAGAGCATACTTGATGGTGAAACATTAGAACTATTCCTTAAGGAACTAGTCCCCCAGGAACAATACCAGTATCATTCTTCCTATTTGATATTGTAATGGTACCCAACTGATTCTCTTCAAGGGTGCCAGACCATTCAACAGGAAAAGAATAGTCTTTCAACAAGTATTGTAGGAACAACTGGACAACCACACACAAAAGAATAAAGCTGGAACCTTACCTCATACCATATACAAAAATGAATTCAAAATGGATCAAAGACCTAAATGTAAGAGCTAAAACTATAAAATTCTTAGGAGGAAACACAGGTGTCAATCTTCATGACCTGAGACTTGGCAATGGTTTCTTAGATATGGCACCAAAAGCATGAGCAACCAAAGAAAATAGATGCTAGAACTCATCAGAATAAAAAGCTGTTGTGCTTTGAAGGACACTTTTGAGAAAGTGAAAGACAGCCCACAAAATAGGAGAAAATATTTGCACGTCATATATCTGATAAAAAGTCTAGTGTTCAGAATATGTAAGGAACTCATAACTTGCTATGGTGTGAATGTCCCCCCAAGCTGATGTTGGAACTTGATTTCCAATGTCATACTTGAAAGGGGGGCCTTTAAGAGGTGATTGGATGGAGAGGACTATGCTCTTGTGCATGGGTTAATCCGTTCATAGAGTAATGGGTTAATGGTTAAATGGGTTACTGTGGGTGTACACTGGTGGCTTTATAGGGATAGGACATGAGCACATTAACAACAGCCCTCGTTATGTGATACCCACATCACCACAGGACTCTGTAGAGAGTTCTCTCACCAAATGTGCCCCCTGGACTTTGGACTTCTCAGCCTCCAAATCTGTAAGAAATAAGTTTCATTTTCTTATGAATTACCCAGTTTCATGTATTCTGTTATAAGCAAAAGAAAATGGACTAATACTCAACTCAACAATAAAAAGACAAAGAACCCACTTAAAACATAGACAAAGGATTTGAATAGACATTTCTCTAAAGAAGATATGCAAATGACCAACAAGCACATGAAAACATTCTCAATATCATTAGCCATTAGAGAAATGCAAATCAAAACCACACTGAGATACCATTTTATACACACTAAGACGGTTATAATCACAAAAATAGACAGTAATGAGTGTTGGCAAATATGTGGAGAAACTGAAAACTTCCACATTGCTGGGGAAGGTTAGGTGTGAAATGGTGCAGCACTTTGGAACACAGTTTGTCAGCTCCTCAAGAAGTTAGAGTCCGAATGACCCAGCAATTCCACTCCAAGGTATATACCCAAGAGAACTGAATAAGTGTTGTTACAAAAATTTGTCATGAGGGCTGGCCCGGTGGCGCACTGGATAGTGCGCCGCTTGGGAAGCGCGGCGGCGCTCCCGCCTGAGGGTTCGGATCCCACATACAGACCGGTTCCCATTCACTGGCTGAGCAAGGTGCGGGAGCAACACCGAGGGTTGCGATCCCATTTCCGGTCCCGGTCCGGTACGGGGGCGACACCGAGTGTTGCGATCTGTTGCCGGACATGGAAAAAGACAAAAAAAAAAAAAAAAAAAAAACTTGTCATGAATGTTCATAGCAGCATTATTCATAATATCCAAAAAGTAGAAATAACCCAAATGTCCAGCTGATAAATGGATGAGCAAAACATGATATATCCATGTATATGTACTGATACATGCTACATTGTGGATGAACCTTGAAAACATCATGCTAAGTTTAAGAATCCAGACACAAAAGACCACACATTATATGTTTCCATTCATATGAAATGTGAAGAACGTACAAATCCATAGGTGGTTGCTAGGGGCTGAGGAGAGGGGAACAGGGAGTGAGTGCTAATATGTAATGTGTTTCTTCGTGGATTAATAAAAATGTTCTGAAATTAGATAATAGTAATGGTTGCACAACCTATAAACTCTTGAATTCACCACTTTTAAATGATGCATTTTATGGTATGTGAATTATATCTCAGTAAAAAAATCTTTGCATAATTAAAAAACTGAAGTTGAAAAATCTAGTTCCAGCAATTCCACTCCTTGGTACACATTCTAGAGATAGCTCCTCTCCCCACACCCCATGTACCAGGAGTGTATATAAGGATGGTTACTTTAGTAGATTAAAAATAGTAACAAATTCAGGTTGGCCAGTTAGCTCAGTCAGCATGTAGCCTTGTAACACCAAGGGCAAGTGTTCTGGTGTTACAAGGCTACACTCTAACAGAGCTGCAAAAAAAAAAAAAAATAGTAACAAATTCTTTTCAGCCCCTCCCATCAAGAGGTAGAGTCTATTTCCCACTCTTCGAATCTGAGTTGGTCTTGTGACTTGCTTTAACCAATAGAATTCAACAGAAGTGATTACTGTCTAGTTCTAAGTCTAGGCCTTTGCAGCTTCGGCTGTCACCCTCTGGAACATTTTTCACCATCCTGTGAAGAAGCTGAGCTGGAGAGAGAGGCCCAAACATCTCAGCTGAGGCTGGATGAGAGACACCCAAACACCTCAGACATGTGAGGCCATCACTGGCCATCTAGCCAAGCTGCCAGCTGACTGCAACCAGTAAGTAAGTTCAGATAAGAACAGAAGATCCACCTTTTCAACCCACAGAATCCTGAGAAATAATAAGCTATTATTGTTTTAAGCCACTAAGTTTTGGGGGTGATTTGTTACCCAGCGATAGCCAACTGATACACAGTACTGATGCTTTGCTTGCACTATCAAAAACTGAGAAGCAACATTTTCTACTAGTACATGTATCAGGACAGTACTTCACTCCCTTTTATGACTGAGTAAGCACAGGCTAGATGGTACAGTGGGTAAGAGCCTGGGCTTTGGCCCCAGACTTGGGACCCAAATCCCACCCTGCCCCTTACCGGCTATGTGATGACGAGAAATTTATGTGACTTATCCCTATGTCTTCCCAGGTCCTTGTAAGAATTCAAGGGGTTGGATGGGAGTATGAAACTCTTTGTACCTCTGCTCAATTTCTCTGTAAACCTAAAACTCCTATAAAAATAAAGTTTATTTAAAAAAATAAATTAAGGGCCGGCCCAGTGGCGCACTGCTACAGTGTTTCTCAGAAGTAAAAATCAGCACCTGAGATCATTACAGCTTGCCTGTAAATATACTCATATAGGATCTCAATAAATTAGAGGTAGATATCAGGGAAACCAATCTGAAGATTTTCTTTGACAGAAAGTGTAATTTATTTTAGAACAATTCAAATAAATCACAAAGTATATTAAGAAATTTTCTTTAAAAAATTGGGCCGGCCCGGTGGCGCACTGCTACAGTTCGAATCCCACATACAGACCGGCCGCTCACTGGCTGAGCGAGGTGCGGACGCAACACCGAGGGTTGCGATCCCGTTGCCGGTCCCGGTCCGGTACGGGCGCGACACTGAGGGTTGCGATCCGTTGCCGGTCACGAAAAAAGACAAAAAAAAAGGAAAAAAATAAAATAAAATAAAATAAAATAAAATAAATTAATTAAAATGGGCAAAAGACCTACATAGACATTTCTCAAAAGAGAACATACAAATGGCCAACAAGAAAAGAAAATAAAGAATTCATGGAGTTAATATACAGAGAGAACTTAGAGTAGACTCTGTTACAGAGGAATGCTCTTAAGCATTGGCTTTTTTTTTTTTTTTTTTGGCCACTGGCTGGTACAGGGTTGAACCCTGGACCCTGGTGTTATCAGTACCACACTCTAAACTGAGCTAACTGGCCAGCCCCCAAGTATTGGCTTTTGATATTGCATGACCACCAACAAATTGTGGCGAGATAGGAGTAAATTTCGTGAATATCAACTTGGACAATTCACAAAAATATATTATTGTGTGGAAAAACCAAGTTGTAGAAATACAATATTTACTTAAAAGTGCAGGAAGGACATAAACCACCTCTTTAGAGTGTTTGCCTCTTTGAAGATGGAAATGGATTTCTAAGTAGAAATAGAAAAGGATTTTTGCTTTAATCACTATGTACTTTTTTCTTATACAAAAAGGATATTAATTGCATAATTTTTTTTAAAAAATTATAGGTAGTTTTGAAAAAGACCAGGAGCAAATAAACTAAAATTCTAACATTGGTTAATTTGGTAAGAACATGAATGATTGTCATTTTCTTCTTCCTTGTTCTTTACCTCTCCCTCCCCCTGCCAAATCCCTGTACTAATTTTTTTTTTTTTTTTTTTTTTTTTGCAGCTAGCTGGTATGGGCTTGGTATTATAACACTGTGCTATACCCAACTAAGTGGCCAGCCCCTTCTTTTTTTCTTTTTCTTGTATTAATTTAATTACAGTGGTTCCAAATCCTTCCTTTTCTGCAGGATCAGTTTCGGGACCTGACTTACTAGGGCCAGCCCCCACACTTGTCTGTTGCAGCAGGCCCAGCCCAGTGTGTGGGTGTGTGCATAGCACCTGGCCCTTTCTGATCCAGGGCCTCTTGGTTTGGGCCCACCCGTGCCTCCAGGTGGCTGTGTTCTTGCCAAGGCCTCAGATCTCAGGCTTTGATCCTCAAATGCTCAAAGAGCATCAACTCATTAGTTTCACCCATATAGGGGGCTTCCCCATCCTCCAACTCCCTGGCAGGGGGACCTGACACCCTCCAGCAAGCAGCTGAGAATAAGCAGGGGAGGGGTATTTGTAGAAAAGGTGTTGGGAAGAGGGCGGGCAGCCACACAGGCCCATGCCAGAGGCGATTTCCTTTCCCTGGCAGATGCAGAATGGAGGAGGTATCTGGCTTTTTAAATTTTTAAAGAGTTTTGTTGGTGATGTTTTGTCTTTGCTGTCACTACTTTATCCAGGAGGACAGACAAATCAGCTTTGGTGTCCTTTATTATGTTTGACAGTGCAATGCTGTTACAAGGACCTACAAAATACAGATTAGTGAGGGGCAGGGGGAAATTGGGGATCAGGAGAATTCTTAGCACCTCAGAATCGTTGCTGGATTCTTTTGTTTGGGCACTCTCTTTTCAGCCCCATATCCAAAGGAAGACCCTGAGGTTGTTCTTTCTGGTTTTGATCCATAGGTTCTGAATTTGACACTATGGAAAACTAGAGCTCAGATAAGACTGATTTTTAACTCACAAATAACACGCATTTTTTATTGAAAACTAATAGAAAAAAGATATAGGCCTGGCCAGTTAGCTCACTTGGCTAGAATGTGGCGTTGATAACACCAAGGCCAAGGGTTCAGAAGTCCATACCGGCCAGATGCCCCCCCAAAATACAGATATGCCAAAAAGAAATAGATAGGGAATAAAATTACTCATAATTTCACCACTTAGAGATGTGGTTTGGTTTATCTATTCTCCATTTGTTCATTCGATAAGCATTTATTGAGCCCCTACTGTTTGCTAACTTGAATGCTGGGGATTCACCATTCATAATGGTGAGCTAAACACTCAAACTCTGCCCTCATATGGCTCACAGATTAATGGGGAGACAGAAATTAATCCAATATGCACATAAAGAAATGGACAATCTAAACAAGGACAAGGGCCAGTATATTCTCAGTCCTACAAGAGCATAAAATATTGGGTTCTGACCTAGTGAGAGAAGTCAGGAAAGGCTTCCCTGAGGAAGAGGCAATTGAGCTAAGATTGAAGGACAAGTGTAGATTAAATGGAAAAGAAGAAAAGTGCTCCAGGTGGAGAAAACAGCATGTGCAAAAGCCCTATGGCAGAAAAGACCACGGCAGCTTCAAGGGATAGACAGAGGACCTGTGTGTCTAGAGCAGAGGGAGATGTAGATGGGAAAGTGGTCAGGGCCAGACCAGGCAGCCCTTGGATGACTTTATTAAGGAGTTTCTATTTTGGGTAATGGGAAACCATTAAAGGGTTTTTGTATAGGAAAGGTGACATTATTAGATATTCCTTTGGAAAAAACTACTCTTTATTATATTTCCCTGTGTATTTATGCACTTTTTTTTTTACAAAAAGGGATTATTCTTTAGATATTATTTTCTAATTTAAATTTTTAAAAAGTCCAAACATCTCATTATAAAAGAAATTTCAAACACATAAAAGAATGAAAGAATTGTATAGCAAGCACCCATATACCACCTAGATTCTCTTATTGACATTGCTTCGTCACATATCTGTCTAGAGAGCCATCGTCTATCCAACCATCAATACACTTCTTTTTGCATTGGCACTGTGTACATCTTTTCATAAAAATAAATGTTCTTCTGTAATAGCATGTTAAATGGCTGCCTCTTATTCCATCACTGAATGCAGCATTTATGTAACACTTGAAAGATTTGCCTTATTTTTTTTTTTTTTCCTTTTTGTGACCGGTAAGGGGATCGCAATCCTTGGCTTGGTGTCACCCGCACTGCGCTCAGCCAGTGAGCTCACCGGCCATCCCTATATAGGATCCGAACCCACAGCCGGAGTGCCGCTGCGCTCCCAGCGCTGCACTCTCCCGAGTGTGCCATGGGGTCGGCCCATATTTGCCTTATTTTGAGTCTTTATGCAGAATATTCCAGTTGGGATGTTTGAGGGGGCCTGTATGAGTCCATTTCTGTTGCTTACAACAAAATATTATTGCTTATAGTTTGTGAGGCTGGGAAGTCCAAAGTCCATCTGGTGGTGGCAACAGTGACATTGCAAGATGGTAGAAACAGCGAGAGCAGAGAGAGGAGAGAAAGACAGACTCTCCTCTTCTTTTAAAGCCCTCAGAACCATACCCCTGACCACCATTTCTAATCCATTCACTACAGGAGGGTCCTACAATGTAATCATCTCTTCAAGGCTCCACCTTTTAATTACCATAATAGGATTTCCCACCTCTTAACAGTCACAGTTGGGGCCAAATTTCTAATACATAAAACTTGGGGGACACAATTCAAGCTTCAGGGAGTTTTGAGGGACATAATCCACTATAGGGCCTAAGAAATAACACCTGTCTTCAAAAGCTGAGTTCCAAACCAATGAGAAGAAGACAAAGGAATCAGCAGGTGGGAACCAAAATAGCATTTTCATTACTAATAAAGCTATTACTGGAAAATGTGGTCTAAATCTGCAGGCAAGTGGGCTTATTAATACTGAATGCCAGTATTAGACTTACCCAATCAGCTCCTCTCTCAGCAAGGGCATAATTTGCCCCTAGAGAAACAGAGCCAAACATGTTCTTTCATCCTTTGTGTGTTTAAAATTTTTTCTAATAAAATGTTTGGACTTTTAAAAAATTTTAATGAAAACTAGGCAATAACTCTCAAGAGGAAGAACAGAGGAAGGGGCTGAGTTATACATACCCAGTTTTTCCTTCCGAATCCACTAATTAGCTTAAAGAATAAAATTCACTAATCACATTAAGTTACTCTTCCTCCCTGGGAAAGATAGACAATGGGAATACCAAGATTAAGAGTGTGTATCAGCTAACTTTAGCTGTGAAACAAACTACCCCAAAACTTAGCGGCTTAAAACAAAAAATGTTTATTATTTCTCAAAATTCTGTGTGTAGACTGGGAAGTTCCTCTGTTCTGGGCAAGCTCAGAACAGAGCTGGATGGTCTAGGGTAGCCTCATGCACACACCTGGCAATTGGCAGGCTGGTTGATCCAGGGGTGCCTCAGCTGGGATGGCCATCTCTGCTCGGCTCCCTGTGGGGACTACATCCTTCACACAGCTAGCCTGGGCTTCTTCGCAAGGAGGTCTCAGGCTGCCAAAGAGCAGCAAGAGAGTGAGCTCCAATATACACAAGATTTTCAAGTCTGTTTGCATTATATAACATCCCACTGACCAAATCAAGTCACATGGCTAAGCCCAGCTTCAAGGGCTGTAGACTTCATCTCTTAATGGGGTGATCTGCAAAGGCACATTGCAAAGGGGTATGAATACAGGGAGAGAAGGAATTTGTTGTCGTTTTTGCACCTTACCATCAAGTGTTACTCTAATGGGACACCCTTCACATAGAAGGAAACATCAGGAGTAGGAAAGATGATGGCCCCCAACGAGTTCATCACCACACCAGCTACAAAAGGTTAGTTTGCTTAGAATCAGGCACCTCTTTTGCCCTTGAGAAGTAGCAAATCAATTGCTGAATTAAAAAATTGTTTATGATAATGAGTGGCTGCTATGGTTTGAATGTGTCCCCCAAAGTTCATTTGTTGGAAACTTAATCCCAAATGCAACAGTGTTGAGAATTGGGACCTTTTAGAAGTGATTAGAGCCCTAATGACCAGATTAATGCCTTTATTGTGGGAGTGGGTTCCTGATAAAAAGGATGAGTTTGGCCCCCTTCCTCTCTCACTTTTGCACTCTCTTTGCCCTTCTGCCATGGGGTGATGCAGCACGAAGCCCCTCGCCAGGTGCTGGTGCCACGCTCTTAGACTTTCCAGCTTCCAGAATCATTAGCCAAATGACTTCTGTTCATCATAAATTACCCAGTTTGTGGAATTCTATCATAGCAGCATAAAACGCACTAAGGCAGTGTCCAAGGCAGAGAGCCATGAGCAATGGAGTCCCATCAGAAGCAGGTGCCAGTCTTTCATAGCACCTCAAGTAAGAAGCTTAGAACACTTTCCTAAGTTGGTTTTTAATTCTTTCAACTCAAAAGAATTCTTAAAACACCCCTCTATGAATGGCTGTAGGAGGAACCAGCAGGGTCTGGTCTTCTGAGGCATGGTTAAGGGCATGAACTTTGAAGCCAGGAAGTCCTAAATTTAAATCCTACCTTTTCCATTTAACAATGCTATGCCCTCAGTGGGAATAGTAATAACAACCTGCCTCATGGGGCTGATGATTCAACAACTACTTATTGAGCACTTACTGTATACCAGCACTATGCTAGGTACTAGGTATATCATAAGGATCAAATTGTAAATTCCATAAGGACACAGCCTTGGTCTGTTATGTGTAAAGCCTGGCACTGGCCTCCTTGCTAGAAAGTTCTATATCTTAGGGCGAGCCCGTGGCTCACGCGGGAGAGTGCGGTGCTGATAACACCAAGGCCACAGGTTTGGATCCTATATAGGGATGGCTGGTTGACTCACTGGCTGAGTCAACACCAAGTCAAGGGTTGAGATCCCTTTACCAGTCATCTTTTTTTTAAAAAATGAAAGGAAAAAAAAAAAGAAAGTTCTATATCTTGAGCTGGGGTGGTGGGTATGTTGGTATAGACATGTAAAAATTCATCAATCTCTACCCTTAAGATTTATGCACTCAACTAGGTACAAGATATATCACAATAAAAAAAGAAAAGATCAGATCCCCATACCAGCCAGCTGACAAAAAATAAAATAAATTAAATAAAAAAAAGAAGCAAAGAAAAGAAATGTTCTAAGAAGTGTTTCTCAGGGTGTAGGCCTGGTATTAGGTGGTTTTAAATCACATAGAGAAAAAGTTATTTTCTTTTCAATCCTCTTTCAGTTCTTCAAAAAGAAAGTCTCACTTAAATGTTGATATGTCTTTAATATCTAACACTTGATGATTTTCCTTTCTAAACAAAGAGCTGTTCCCAGGCTCAGCCCCCAGCAGGCAGCAATATCCAGCTAGAACTTAATAACCTTGTTTTCTTCTCATTGTACTGATTTTTTAATCAGTTACCCTCTATTTCTGGCAAATGTTGTCGGTTTCCCATTTGATATAGTAATATTATTTAAGAAAGTTTTTAAAGTAAATCTGTTTTAATTGAAAGTGAGTTGACTTTAAGAAAAATTTTAAGTATAGAGCACCCATGGTTTGAGGATGGGGCAAAAATAAAGATGGTTCTTCAGTGACTGAAGTTTGGAGAACATGATTCTAGTAAATTCCATTTGAAAAACAAACTCTCAGTGGACCCCCACATACCCCTGCAGCTATACCCCATTTCCTTACTCCCCTTTAAACCAAACTTAGAAAAAAGTTGTCTACATGTTTCTTCACCTCTAATTTCCTCTTCTGTCTAACCTGGCTTCAGGGTTGATTCTCCAGTAAAACTCTTGCAATGATATATTCAATGGACATGTCTCTGGCCACATCTTTCATGGCCTCCCAGCAGCATTTAACCCAGCTGACCACTTCCTCTTTCTTGAAACCCTCTCTTCTGTTGACTTCAATCTTCTGGTTTTCCTTTTATCTCTCTAGTCCTTCCTCCTACACCCAGTCTTCAAATGTCCAAGTGCCTCAGGGATAATCCGATGTCTTTAAATGTCATCTATATGGAGATATTTGCATTTCTATCTCCAACCTAGCCTAACATCTTAGCACCAGACCCAAATAGCCCACGGACAAGTAGATGTCTGTACCTGGCTAGCTCAGAGCACCTCCAACTTCACAGTCCAGTTAGAACTCTTGATTCCTCCTGTACCTGGTTATATCTTCATAAATGGCACCACCATCTATCTAAGCCCCAATAGGAGACAGCCTTAATTCCTCCTTTCCTTCACCTCCAAACCAATCTATTGGCAAGTTTGTCAGTTTTACCCAAAGCTCTGTCTAGGATCTTACCACTTTTCTTCATTTCCTCTGCCACCACCATGGTCTGAGCCAAGTCTGTCATCTCACATCTGGACACAGCACCAGCCTCCTCTCTTGTCCCTTACTTCCATTCCTCCCACCCCCAATCAATTTTTCACACTGAAGCTAGAGGGTTGTTATAAAATATAAATCAAGTCATATTCTTCCTCTGCTTAAAATTCTTCAGTAGCTTCCTTTGCCCTGGAATAAAATTCAGACCACTTTCTGTAGCTGCAGAGCCTCATATGATCTGGCTCTCATCTGTTTTTCTAATCTCTCTCTCTGTCTCTTTCTCTCCTTCAGCCACACTGACTTCTCTGATCCTGATTGCTAGAAATTGCCTACCTCAGGACTTTTACACACGCTATTCCCTCTGCCCAAAATACTCTTTTTTCCAGCTTTTCCCATGATTGGCTCCTTCTCAACCTTCAGGTCTTAGCTTCAATGTCACTTCCTCAGAGCATTGCCCTGGACCATTCTATCAAAAATGGGCTTCCCCAGTGACTATCTCATTACTTTATTTCCTGTTGAGCACTTACATCCATCTGTAATTATCTTGTCTGTCCACTTCTCTACTTGTTTATTATCATAAACTCCATGAAAGCATTGGAGTTGGTTTACCATTGTATTCTCAGTGCACAAAACAGCATCTGACACATAGTAGGGCCTCATTAAATATGTGTTGAATGTAATGGATGAGGAGGTAGGTAGGGACTAGACCAGGCAGGACCTTACAAGACCTGGATAGAGCACAACAGGAAAGTATTTAGAGATTTTAATTAGAGATGCAAAGTGATCAGATTTAGCAGTTATAAAGATCAGTCTGCCAGAAGTGGGGAAAACAGATTGGAGGGGCAAAAAGGAAAGCTATTGCAGTAGTCCAGGAGAAAGACGGTAAAATTAAATGAAATAACATGCACAAAGCCCTTGGCACTTAACAATATAGTATCAGGGGGAGCTATTATTAGCAACATAGCAGGCAAGCAAGGAATTAACAACTAAAGTTAGGAATCCAAGAGATAGAGGGATTTGTGCATCCCCTGGAATCTTCAAGCATTCAATCTCTCCCTCTAGTGATAAATAGAATTCCTTATCAAGTTATTTATTTATTCTGGAAGTTTATTTTGCATTCATTCATATCTGAATTCTCTGCCTATGTTCTTCTCATCATTTTCATCCTTTCAGCTGGGAGAGAAAAATTTCATAGAGAGGACTTGCAACACCGCTCATCAGCTGTGTGCCCTGGCAAGGCACCGAATCTCTCTGAACTCAGCTTCATCTCCTGTAAAATGGGAACTCTTCTATCTGTCATGTCCATTATGAGGTCTGGTGAATAACTGTACAGAAGATATTTCCAAAATGCAAAAAAATATATATCATTACTATTTCACTCAACAAATATTTATTAAGCACCTACAGTGTGCCAGGTACTGTTGTTGATGCTGGGAATACAGCATTTGGGGGAAATGAGTAAAAACTCCAGTCATTACGGAGTTGACGTTATTACTGAAGTCCATTCAGATTTGGGGCTTTTTGGGTTTTTATATTTTCCCAAATTGTCAAACCATCTTGGGCCCCTGTTAAAAAATGTAGATTCTTGTCCTGACCACAGTGACTGAGTCAGTAAGGAAAGGTAGACAAGGGAAGAGTTAACAAGCTCTCTAAAGTTATTCAGAGAGATTGGAAAATAAGAGATTAAGTGGATTAGACTGCCTCCCTTTTCCTTTTCCCAAACACCGATCAACCACTCAGCAATCCTGCATACATGTCTGTTTATATACTGAATTTTCCAAAACATTTCTAATAAGAAGTGGCTTCAGATGGCTCCCAGGGAGAGCAAGTCTAAACATCAGAACCAGCCATGTGACCTTGAACAAGAAGGTAGTGGGGGAAGCAGACAGTGCCGTCCTTGGCCCTGTTTTTGTCTGCCACTGAGCTTGCTGTGTGGCCATGGGCAGGTCACATTCCTGATCTGAATCCTGGTGTCTTCATCACCAAAACGAAGTTAGGGTTTCGCAAATACCAGTTCATGAAAGGGTGCTGGGTTGGCTGCATCAGAATTGCCTGGGGAGCTTATTAAATCCACAGATTCCTAGGCCCTACAGACTGGAGAGTCTGATTCAGTAGGGTTAGGATGATATCTCTCACCTCCTCTATTTTTTATTAGCTTCCAATTTTTGATATGCATCCAGATTTAGGATCTCACTGGGCTAGATCAAACTCTCTGTGCCTCAGCTTTCTCATCTGTAAAATGTAATCATTCCTCTGATCGTAGAATTAAATAAGTCAATTTACATAATGCACTTAGAGCAGTGTCTGGCACATAGTAAGTACTGTGTAAGTTTTAACTGTTCTATCAGTCAGGAAGATAAAAAACCACTGGGAGCATTTGAACCAGAGGGAATTTAATGCAGAGGTAATGGAGAGGCCAAACAGGGACACTGCTGAAGAAGGAGGAGAGATGCCCTGGCTTTTTCCTTTGTCCCACCCTCCAGTTTTCCAGTAGTGCCTCCCATGGGCTGAGCCCAACAGGAAGTCATCTCTCAAGGGAACTGGAGAAATATGGTCAGCCAGGTCACCCTTGCCTTTCAGGGGAAGGAAGATTAATGGCTCTGAGGGCAGATTGTTATTATTTTGTTGTTATTATTAGTATTATTTTATTTAAGGTCCTTTTTGGCCCTAAAGTTCTAAGAGTTTCTAGATGTTAGCCAACCACTGGGATTTAGGGCTTCGTGAGTGCTTATTGATTAATCGATTCCTTGCCCTTGACATACACACGTACATAAATGCTTGTCCTCTGATCTCTGGAAACTGACAGCTCAGGCCTTGGCAAAAATTCACAGTGCTGAAGGCAGCACAGCCCCACCCAAGATTCAAGGAAAGGGAAGGTATGCGGATCAGCTTTCTCCACGAGAGCAGGCTGCATCAGTACCTTTAGGGATTCAGAAATGATAAACAGGAAGAGCTGGCCAGTGACAGCACAGGGCACAAAGGAGGGTCCCCGAAAGTTCAGGAACAGACACAAAGATTATGGAATCATTTGTTCAGAACTGGTTGGAGGTGCCAGGAAAAAGGGCCTCACCAGGTTTTAAGGCCACATCCTGGATGACTGGGGAACACCTGCTTGTCTTTGGGACACCTCCCCATTAGTGTGCTCCATGGGAGTGAAGCTCTGGGAATTCTTCTGCCAAAAATGGGCAGAAAATCTCTTTCTCAATGTTTCTTGGAGGACCCAGAATTTAACCTTGGACTGAAAGCAAAAATGTTTATTTTGAGAGGTTCTTAAGAGAAAGAATAGGATATTGTGGAAATCTATCTAATACACCAAAGAAATGTTTGTCGTGTGTGTGTGTGTGTGTGTGTGTGTGTGTGTGTGTGTGTGCGCGCGCGCGCGCGCGCGGCTAGCATGGGGATCCAAATCCTTGACCTTGGTGTTGCCAGCACCATACTCTAACCAACTGAGCTAACTGGCTAGCCCCTCAAATTCATTCTTCCAGCAAATATTTATGGATAGCAGGTTAGCAACTAAAGGAGGCAATGAGTTTTGGAGTGAGACAGCACTGTGTTAGACCGTGGCTTTGCCACTGCCTTGGCTGTGTGTCCTTGGGCAAGGCACTTACCTTTAGTTTCCTTGTCTGTGAAACAGGAATAATATGAACTATCTTGTAGAGTTGTGAGGATTAGAATGACATCATGCATGAAAGTACTTAACGTAGAGTCTGGTGTCCAGTGAGTAATCAGGAAATGGTAGTGGTTCATTTTATTATAACTTTTATGATTTGTATGACACTTAACAAAATGCTTTCCCTTATATCAGCTCATAGGATCTCACATCAGCTCTGTGAGATGGGTCAGGGAACCAACATTGATTTTGCTTCTACTATGCATCTAGCACCCTGTCAGATGCTTAACAGTTATTATCTTGTTGGTTTCACTCATTCAATAAATATCTGAGTATCTATTTTTGCCAGACTGTCCTATGTACTGCAGATTCAGCAGTGAACAAAAGAGACAAAACCCTTGCCTCCTACAGAGGATACATTCAGTGGGGGGAGAGAGGCAATAAGTACAACTGAATAAACTCTTATGTTTACTATGTCCTAAAGTGCTTTACCAGTATTAACTCATAACCTATGAGGAAGGTATTATTATCCTTATCCCATTTTACAGACGAGGACACTGAGGCACAAGGGTACCTCCAGTCTCAGCTAAGAAGAGCTGGACTCAGGATTCAAAGCCAGGCAGTGTGACTCCAGTGTCCTTACTCTTGATCATTACTATACATGGCCTCTCAAAAAAATTATATAGGTACTAATAAATCAAGGTGTAATAAGTGCTATGAATAAATATTCTTTCTTTTTTACTTTTTTTTCTTAAAATTATTCCTTATGAATAAATAAAGCAGGAGAAAGGGGAGAAACAGGATAATGAGAGAGTGCTATCTACACAGGGTAGTCGGGGGGCCTCTCTGAGGAGCCACTTCTGAGCAGAGACCTGAGAGAAGTGAAGGAGAGAGACTGAGGCGGTGGATGTCTGGGGGAAGAGTGAGCTGGGCATAGGAAGAGCAAGTGCAAAGACCTGAGGCAGGAGCTCCTCTCATGTCTGAGGAACAACAGGGAGGCCGGTGTGAGAGAAGCTAAGTGAGCAAGTGGTAGAAGATGAGTCAGAGACTGAGAGATGGCTCAGCCTGGGCCGCTGGAGGATGCGGTTGCCTTTTGCTGAGATGGAAAGATTTGGGGGAAGCAGGTTTATAGGGGAAGGTCAGGAGTTCAGTTTGGGATAGTCTCATCAAATGGGACTTACTAGCTCCAGAGGGCTTAGAGGGGTTAAGTAACTCACCTCAGGTCACCAGACAACCATTTTCAGAGGCATGATTCAAACTCAGGTCTGTGGACCCTGTCTTAGTCTGTTTTCTGCTGCTATAGCAGAATACCTGAGCTGGGTAATTTATCAGGAACAGAAATTGATTTAGCTCATGGTTATGGAGGCTGGGAAGTCCAAGAACATGGCACCACCATCTGGTAAGGGTCTTTTGGCTATGTCATAACACAGCGAAGGGCATCATGTCGCAAGAGGGCCAGAGTATGAGAGTCAGCTCAGGTCTCTCTTCCTAGTTTTATAAAGCCACCAGTCCCATCATGGAGGCCAACCTGATGACCTTATCTAATCCTAATTACCTCCCAAAGGCCCCACTTCCAATCAGTATATGAATCTGGGGATTAAGATTCCACTCATGAAATTTTGGGATACATTCAAACCATAACAGACCGTAACTTCAATTCCATGGGCATTTCCCTGTTCAGGTGCTGTAGAAAAGTCTGGAGATGTTAGATTCTGATAGTCCTGATTCCTGACTCCAAGGAGCTTCCAAGGAGCTTCCAAGGAGGGAGGAAAGAGGTAATGGAGAGTGAGGCAATAAGAGACACTGAGAAGAAAGTAACAGTGCCAGAGGTGTCACATGACAGTAAGTAGCACACCTTTAAATGTAAAATGCAGACAAGAAGCACTGGGAAGATGCAGTTCTTTTGAAAAGAGCAAAAAGAGTGGAAGAGTCCCAGCCTGTGTAGGTGGAGGGAGTCAGGGACAGAGTGAACATTCTGACCGCTGAGGAAGGCCCTGCTCTGTTGGAAATGGGAAGGCCCCAGAGGCCTCAGGTTCTACCTGGGCAAGCCTGTCCCCACAGGTTGCCCCAGAATTGATACTTTCCCATCGTGACAAATGAGTATCCCCAGACCAGACGTCTCCCCTGAACTGGCATATGCAACCACAGCCTCCTCAACATGCCACTACTAGGCATCTCTAAACGTGCCCTAAATGGAAGTCTTGATCTTCCCCCTAACCCAAGCTTGTTCTACCAGCAATGGCCAATCCTGACACGAGGACCGATGTGCCTGAAGTCACTTATTAAGGAAGTGCTCCCAGGAGGAACTGGTAAATGAACAGGAGAAGCAGGATAAAGAAGGGCAATCAGGGTGTGATCACAGACCAAGTCCCACAAAGGGCAGCTTCCACCTGATCCTGCAGTGGAACTGTGGGTTACATCTCAGAGTTTGTCCATCTTCAGGGAAGGAAGCTGGGCTTTCACCTTTCTGCACTAGTTGGTCACTGGCTGTAGGCTGGGGAAGTAAACTCCTGGGCACTGCCGTGCAAGGGCAAAGGGACTCCAGTAGCCAGAGGTCAGGCCTCTGAAGAGAGTCACACGTGCAGGCTGTTAGGAGCATCAGCACACAGAAGCCAAGGGAGGGGAGCTCAGAAAGTGTAAAAGTGATCTGAGCAGGGCCCTGACACTGTCCACTACATGTGCCTCCCCCATCTCAGGGAATGGCACTGCCATCCTGATGGTTGCTAAGGCCCAAAACCCTGGAGTCATCCTTGACCCTCTGTGCCTCTAACACCCCACACACGATCTTTTAGCCAGTCTCATTGGTAACACCTTCAAAATATACCAGAATCTGATTTTTTTTTCTTTTTATTTTTTTAGTAATTTTTTTTTTTTTGTCTTTTTTGTGTGTGTGTGACCAGTAAGGGGATCGCAACCCACCGGCCATCGCTATATAGGATCTGAACTCGCGGCGGGAGCGCTGCTGCGCACCCAAGTGCTGCACTCTCCCGAGTGCACCACGGGGCCGGCCCTAGTAATTTTTTTTAAATTGTGGTAAAATTCACTATCCTGGGGTAGAGGTGAGAGAAAGGACATTAATACCTATGTAATACATAGACACTGACAAAACAAAATACCACTGATGGCTGAAGTTGCAAAAAAAAAAAAAAAAGTTACCATCCTAACCATTTCTAAGTGCACAGTTCAGTGGCATTAAGCACATTCACATAATTGTGCAGCCATCACCACCATTTACCCACAGAACTCTTCATCTCGCAAAACTGAAACTCTGTACCTGTTAAACATTTTGTATATCCATTCATCTGTTGATGGACATTTGGGTTGCTCTTACCTTTTGGCTGTTATGAATAATGCTACTATGAACACGAATGTACAAATATCTCAAGTCCCTGTTTTCACTTCTTTTGGGGATACACCCAGAAGATGAATTGCTGGATCATATGGTAATTCTATTTTTAATTTTTTTCAGAACTAGCAAACTGTTTCCCAAAGCAGCTGCACCATTTTACATTCCCACCAACAGTGCACAAGGGTTTCTATTTCTCTGCATCTTCATCAACACTTGTGACTTTCTGGGGTTTTAAAAAATCTGATTATTTCTTACCTCCTCCATGACCAGCCTGAACCAAGCCATTTTATCTTTTGCCGGGATGACTGCAATAGAGTCCCAACTGGCCTCTCTGCTTGTACCCTGGTGCCCTTGTAATCTGTTCTCAGCATCAATCCTCTGCTCAAAACCAACAGTGGTTTCCACCCCTCCAGCTCAGACTAAAAGCCAGAGTTCTTACAGTGGCCTAGAAGGCTCTACAAGATGTGTTCCCCACCCTCCCAAACTGACTCATTTCCTACTTGCTCACTCTACTCGAAACTCACTGGCATTTTTTGCTGTTCCACATATTCTACTGCCTCGGGGCCTTTGCGCTGTTCTCTCTGCCTGGATACTCTTTCCCTAGATATCCTCAGCTGTAGCTTGTTCCTTCTTTCTTTTCCTTTGGGTCCTTGTTCTAATGTCCCTTTCTTTTTGAAGCCTCTGGGCTCTCTTGTTTGCTCCCCTGCCCCACATGTATTTTCTGTCTTTCTGGACCCTGTCCTGTGCCCGGGGAGAATGACCCCTACAGACTCCATCACCTGGGCTTTCTTGCCCTGGTTTCTTGGTTGGGTTTGGTGAACGGGAGGCACTGCCAGCAGATGAACCCTGCGCATTTCTCTAGTCCCTTCATTAAGGTTCAAACCACCAGAGTTGTATTCTGTTTCCTACTAGATCCTGGCTGAAACACCTTCTGGATCACGTTGTTCATAATTTCTGTTGGGAAAATGGAACAATTTGGTCAGGCTCCCCTCGCCTCAGAGCCGGTTCAGGGTCGTTCAGTAAACATTGTGTATGAGTGGAGTAAGTGCACCGCTGCCGCTTTGGCTGGTGTTTTACTGCCTCAGGTGCCCACCCTGCCTGGCCATGTTTTTCCAGACCTGCAGCTTCCAAGGACCGTGTGGCCGGTTGCTTAGATTATAGACCTGCGTGAAAGGGTCTGGTGACCCAGCCTGGCGTGTAAAGAGTTTGTGACCCAGTCTGTGAATGGGCTTGAGGGGTCTGGGGGCTCCAGACCCAGCCCTAGTTCAACCATGGGCCCAGTCGGTGCAGGATTACCGGCAGGTAAAAGAGCTGCAACAACTAGCGTGGTCGCCTGGCTTTACAATTGGCATCAGGAACAGGATTAAGAGCTAGACAATTGGTGCTGTGAGCAGGATTCGAGACATTAGCCTTAGCCTCACAGTAGCCCTTAGCCTAGCCAATTTCCAACCCCACCTCCTGTCCAGAGAATCTGCATCTCCCATTCTGTCCTGGTTGTTCTACACAGCACATAATACCATCTAACATATCATATGTGTGTGTGTATATATATATACATACACACACACACACACACACACACACACACACACACACACACACTTATCTGTGTACTTACTTTCCTCTACCCCCACACTCTGGGATGGGAGGTCCAAGGGTACAGGGATGTGTGTATTTCGTTCACTGTTGTATCCCTAGTGCTTGGCACATAGCAGGCTGTCAGCAAATATTTGTTAAATGAATGAATGAACAAACGACCGACACGGGGAGCTACGGAGAAGACAGCGGTGTGGTCCAAGTTGCAGGCAGAAAAGCTGACGCTCAATTTCTCCTCTCCTCTCTCCGCCCCCGCGGGGAATGCTGAGTGCCCGGGAAGGAGGCGGAAATGAGCGCGCTCCACAGCCCTCCAGCCGGGTGTTTACTTAATTAGGACCTGTATCCCGGGGCTCGTTTGTGTTTAACTGTCCGCCTAATAGCTTCGTCTGGCTCCTGGCGGGCGCGGAGGAACCTGCGAGGTGAGGATAGGCCCGGCCACCCCGTCGCGTCTGGGGCTTGCGCCTTTAAGCCGCGCCCGGGCGCGGGTATCCAACCTCCCCTAGGGCACGGAAAGCGCCCCCTGCGGGAGAGCGGGGCGAGGAAGACGCGGGGCTCAGCCAGCTGCCTCGGGCTGCTGCCGCGCGTTGTGCACCCCCCACCTCCAGCAGCTGGGACCACCGGCCGGATAACGGAGGGCTCTCCAGATACCAGATGCCAATTGCTCGCTTTACCCTCAGCCGTGAAATCAAGGATTACAGCGCTTCTCATTCTCTCAGTTGGAGGATATGGAACTGCGGAGGAGGACAAATGAGCCACTCCTAGAGCAATAATACCAGGCAGCATTTGGGCACTTGGTCTGTGCCAGGTACTGAGTTCAGCGTTTTAAATGGGTTAATTTATACAATCCTCGTCTACATGTATTCATTTAATCCCAGTACTTTGGAGAGTAGGTGTCATGATAGCCCCATTTGACAGATGCAGAACTGAGGCCCGGATGGGTTATTTCGCTTGTCTGAGGCTACAACCCTAGTTAAGTGGTGGGACCCAGTTCAAACCCAGGCGGTGCGGGCCCAGAGACCATGATCAGTTAGAGAGAGAGACTCCCACTGTCTCAGCGCAAGCCATCACCGTTTCGCCACAGGTCTGGTGGTGGGAAGGACGGGTAGGTTACCAGGTTAGCCCTTAAAGGCCGAAGAATCTATAATTGAAGGCGCCAAACCGCTCTTCAGGCCCCCTAAATCTGAACTGGGGAGGAAGAGGGACCAGGAGGCGTCATCGTGGAGTTCTCAAGGCAGCGGGGGGAGGGCTCAGGGAACAAGGGGTGGGACGCCCAGGAAAGCCTAGCTCCGTGGGGAAAGGGCGTGTGAGGTGCAGTGACTGATCTCAGGACCGTTTCTACGCCCAGGGCCCACTTGTGTGCCGCAAAGAGGAAAGCACTTCTTGTCTAACGTTGTGCAATGAGGGTAACGTAGAGTTCCGCCGTTTACCTCCCAGGGAGGGGTAGGAGAGCTGTTGTCGGAGAGTCACGGGAAGGCTGCTCTGCACGGGAAGCAGTTTTTACTTAAAATTATATACCGCATTTCAGACCAATAAAAACAACCACGTTTTAAAAATTGCCTTCATAAAGTTGAGAAAGCGTTCATTATTTACATGGGGGGGGGGTACTGGAGATTATAGGGCTAATAACCATCCCCCTACCTCGCATCCTCTGACGCCACTACGGCTTCCAGAAAACTCTGGGACCTTCTCTCTAGCCTTCCAGCTGTGAAACAGAAGTAATGATTCTCCCGCAAGTGAGAGTCTGTAATGCGGTCCCAGGGGACCTCACTGCCAGGTTTAAGCCCCAGATCCTTGGGGCGGGCTGGCACGGGAAGTGGAGAGAGAGGCTGTAGCCGGGTGTGGGAGGACACACCGGCCTCCATCAAAGCCTTGGATAGCAGAGCGCCTCCGAGAAGCATGAATGGGGGGCCTCTGTTTTCAGTCGGTTTCAGATGTGTCTCCACTTTTTTCCCGCTGTAGCCGCAAGGCAAAGAAACATTCCTCTTCCGGTGCTGCGGAGGCTGAGGAGTGGGGTGGGGTTTTTTCCCCCTCGAACCCAGAACATGAAGGACAGGGGCTGAGACCCTGCCGGGAGCAGCTCGAGCAAAACCGAGAGGCATCAGACTGGCATCAGGAAGGACGGGAGCGGCTTCAGGCTGCCTTAACGCGCGGGCGGCAGCCCCACCTGCGAGGGGGCGGGACCTCGTGGCGCTGGACCAATCAGCACCTACCTGTGCTCACCTGGCCTCCTCCCGCTGCTCCCGCGAGCCGAGGCGCTCAGAGGCAACTGAGGTCTCAGCGACGCAGTGTCCTGCCGTCGCGACTGCTTCTTCGCCCCTCTTCCTCCAGCCATGGGGCTCCCTGGTGGGCCTCTCGCGTCCCTCCTCCTCCTACTTCAGGTACTCCACTGCCTTGTCCTTGCCCCAGCCGGGACTGCTCCCTGGAGGGCGGGAGGGGTCCGCACGCGGTGGTGGCTTCGGGGAAAGCGCGGGGCTGGGCTCCTTGGGGCCAAGGTAGTACCGAGGCCCCGTAAGGACTCCCCGGGATGGGATGCATGCAGGTCCGAGCACGCCTGTGACCCAGCCTCCCTCTTTCCCCCTCTGCCCTCAGGCTCAGGTCTGCTGGTTGCCGTGCGGGGCCTCTGAGCCGTGCCGGGCGCGTTTCGGGGAGGCTGAAGTGACCTTGGAGGCGGGAGGTGCGGAGCTGGAGCCGGGCCAGGCCCTGGGGAAAGGTAAGACCCTCCAGGAGCTGGCCTGGGTAGGAGCCGCGGGAAAGGGGCCGCACGTGGTCCGCTCCGGTGTGGCTCGCGCGAGGAGTGTCCAGGCCGGAGCAGGGGAGTTCTGGCGCCACCGCAGGTCCCGGGAAGGCGCAGATAGCGTCTTGGGAACGGGTGGCTGACGGAGAAGGCAGGACAGCATAGCGCCCTCTGATGTCCAGCCCCTCCCGGCCCCGCAGCTGCTGCTTAGGTTGACCACCTCCTTTGGGGTGCCTGGCGCCTGAGCCCCTCACCCAGCCCCGACGTGGGAAGCTCTCCCCCGCTGGCCCCAGCGGAGGAATGCACAGTCCACATTCCTCCCCCAACCCCGGCGCAGGTGTGGGGATGAGCCGTGCCCCGGGCAGCCCCCTTCGCCCCTCTCGGCCCCCTTTGTGAACCGTGCTTTGTGTCTCCGACAGACAGACCGGGTCTGTTTCTCTTCTCCGCGCTCCCCTCCCCCGCCCCCTTTCTTTCCCGGCAGCTGGAATGCACTCTTAACCCTGCCCTTACTGGAGGGCCTGCGCCCTGCAGCCTGCCTGGAAACTGGGATTGGTACACCTGGGCTGGGGCCATCACGCACGGGGTACACCCCGCCCCCAGCGTCTTGGGGCTGTAATGCTAGGTCACTGGGAGGAGGGGGTGTCCCAAACCGGCAGGCCTTTGGCTATGAGGGCGATGGATGGGAGATCAAAGCACATTTTTGATCTCCCAATTTCTGGTCCTCCCCCAAAGTTCAAAAACTTGAGCGTGGGGGTAACTTTGGTAGGGAAAACCAGTGTGTTATGAGACCCATACAGTTGCTAGCTGGTGGGGGCTCTTTCCCTCCAAATGGAGAGAACAAAGGGGGATCCTCATTGGGATCAAACCCAAGTTCTTAAGCAGGGGTGTAATCCGGGATCCTTGGTTGGAGGTCCAGAGGATTCTTAAACTGTAAAATTGTTTGAGAACTTGTGTGTACGTTTATCTGGGGAGAGGATCTATACTTTACCTGGCTTCAAAAACACCTAGCATTTTTCTAATGCCTCCAGCATACCGCTCACCCCGGCTACAAATTCCCACAGCTTGAATGTGGGGGTGCCAATGTCTAGGGGACAGAATGGCTTTCCGTTGTTTCTCCAAAAGAGGATTAGGGGCCTTGAGTCTGTAGAAGACTTTTTTTTTTTTTCAATTCTTTCCCCAAATAGCTCTGCAGATTGACAAAACAATTAACACCCGGGCTAGGCCAGGCTCCTTAAACCCTTGGCTGTAGAGAGCTGAGGAGAGGCATTAAGAGGCCATGCCTCATAAACTTTAAATTCTTGCGCATGGGTTTTTACTGGCTGACTAGCAAACTGCAACTGAGCCAACCTGTAAAAATGTTAACTCGGGCAGGGCCCCAAATCCAATTCCGGCTCCCTGAGGAAGCTTTATTGCTAACCAGACCTCTGCCAAATCTACACCGCCCCCCCGCCGCCATTGTCAAGTTCTCTGACTAGTCTCTGAGAGCAGGCTATGGCCTTGTGTTGTCTGTGCCTTATCTTTTTTACTGAAGCAAGAAACATCAGATTAGCTGTCACTTCACTAGGCTTGAGGTCGTTGGGGGGAAGCAGTGATCAGGTTTTTGATTTCACGGTTGGCTTGGCCAGTGCTTCCTGATGATGTCAAGCATTTAAAATCTTTTCAGGAAATTCAGCTTTCTCGGATGTCTGGTTTATGATTGTGAAAATGGTGAGTTTGTGCCAGGAGCACACCTGGTTTATAAAACAAATGGTGGGTTAATGTGCTTGGCTCACCTTGCATCTCCCTGCAACATGACTGGTTCTTAGAGCAGGCTTCCTGTGAAATGGGCTGCCGCCTTCTTTTAAGTAAAAGCGAGTTTCTGGTCCCAATTGGTCCCAATAAATTGGGACTTCCCAACAAAAAATACTGGTATTTCCCCCCTTGGTCTTTAGTAGCTGACATTTTGCTACTTCTCCACCCCCATTTCAGCTCCCCATCTTCAAAACACAGGTGCCCCAGCCTGGATCCAGCCATGTTGAAAGGGTTATCTTGCGGGTACATACAAACTCTCAAGTTTGGCCAAGCAGACAATGGTTACCATATTGCTAAGAAACAATTGCCCCTGTTTGCCCCTAGGTTATGAATATCACAGATGTCTGTGAAGTTGAGCTCAAATAAATTATCTGGTATAATTAATACCTTGTTTGTATGTGCATCTTCCTCTTCAAAGCCCTTCTACAACTCTGAGCTTGCTTTATCCTTCTAACATTCCCTTGAAGCAGGTAAGGTAAATATTAAACAACTTGAGCTCTTAATCTCAGAGTTGGAACTTCAGAAACCCCATAGCCTAGCCCTGCCGTGGTTTTAAAGGGGGAGAAACAGAGGCACAGCTTAATAGAGTCAATTCACTAGGCTAAACAGCTCATGAACTTCTTTGAGGGTCACAGATATGACTTTTATCTTGGCATATGTCCAGGACTTGGTACTTAAAAGGATATCCAGTAAGTATTTGCATGAATTATGACAACTTTGAGAAGGTCGGCCCATTTTACAAATGAAACCGAAGTGGTTGTGTCCTCACCAAAGTCTTCATTGCAGTGATCAGAATGGAGGTTTCTGACTCCAAGTTCTCTGGCATTTTTTACTACCAGAGAGTAGTAGGGGATGGAAGGAACAAGTGGAATGTTGGAGCCCTGAACCCCACAGGCACCAATAACAACCCCCACCCCCAAGAGAATTTAGTTATTTGTTCTTTTTTATCATAGTTATCCAGAAACATTTCTTACGAGGGGACTGGCTTGGATACTGTCTTTAAGGGTCCTAGTGATGGGGGCTTGGCTAGACAAAGAGGAAAGTTTACTCTGGAGGGAAGTAGAGCAGGGGACATTCCCCACTGCAAGCCCACAGTCTGGACTTCACCTTCCTTCAGGTGGGGTCTGGAAGCAAAGACAAAGGAGAGGTGGGAGGAGGGAACTTGCGTGGTGTTAGAGCAGTGATTAAAAGTGAGTGATATTCAGTGGTCGACCCATCCTTAATGGCAAACAATTGGGAGACAGCTTCATGGCAGTGAAACAGATCCAGTATTTCATTATGGCCCCTCAAGAGGTTCAACCAACCCTCAGCTTTTGGGTAAGACTGAAAGTTAACCATCATCAGCTTTGGAAAATAACATCAAAGTTTATTTTATTTTATTTTTTAAAAGATGACCAGTAACGGGATTCTAACCCTTGAGTTGGTTGTATCAGCACCACACTCTCCCAAGTGAGCCACGGGCCGGCCCTAGAAAACATCAAAGTTTAGTAATGAATCTGACCGAGCATGAGTTAACTTCAAAATGGTTTTATTTCAGCTTTTGGTGTTAAAATTCCTTTTTACTTTGGAGCCTCCACTCTGGGCTATGCCCTCTATTTACATTTCATTCTTTTGATGAACGTATATTTTGCATCTGCATGTATCAGGCACTGTTCTAGCACTGCAGCTAAAACAGTGAACAAAACAAAGCCCCTGTCCTTGGGGAGCTTACAGTCTAATATTTTTTATGCTTATGGTGGCCTTGCAAAGACGGTGGTGATAATTTCCCTTTAGCTGTAAAATGGATTTAGGGAACTCAGTGTGAGGTCACTGTGGCAATCAGAAGTAAGGCCAGGATTTAAATCCTCATTTTCCAACTCCACTGTCCAAGGGGATTCCACACTGCCCCATAAATCTGCCTCCGAGGAATGAATGGAAACCAAATTGCTGGCTGCCTTCCTCTCAGCAGCAGGATAGTATTGGTTGCCGAAGACTCTTGTCCTACGTCACTATTAGCTTGTGCCTGGGGAGCAGGTCTCAAACCTCTAGTCTACCTTCCCACCTCCTCACATGGCACCCTGTTCCTAGGTTACCCAGTGCGGGTTGCCCTCACCTCCCTGCTGCATAAGGAAGGCATTGCTAATGACGAGCATTGAATTTCCAGGGCCAGAAACTATGGTTCTGCAAAGCATTTGGAGGAGGATAGAGGACAGGAAGGGAGAGAAAGGCCTCCCCTGCCCAAATCAGTTGAGGCTTTGGTCCAGAGGCTAAATAGTCTACATTCAGAGACCAGCTGTTACCAAGGAATAACATATGTAGAGAAAAGTGCCCAAATGATAAGCATACAGCTCAATGAACATCACAAAATACCCAGGTACCTAGCATACAGATTAAGAAACATCACCAGCACCCCAGACGCCCCTTTCCTCCCAATCTCTACCTTCCCCCAAGATAACCACTATTCTGACTTCTCATACCATAGATTAATTTGCCTCTATTTGAATTCAGTGTGAAAAAATCATACAGTATATCCTCTTAGATCTGGCTTCTGTCACTGCACTTAGTGAAATTCCTGCATAATTCTGGATGTAGTTGTCATTGATTCTCATCATTGTGCAGTATTCCATTAGGTAACTATCTACAGTTGTACTATTGTTGAGCATTTGGGTAGTTTGCATTTTTTGCTATGACAAATAGTGCTCTATGAACAATTTTGTATGAGTCTTATGGTGAACCCACGTACTTATATCTGTTAGGTATATACCTGGGAGAACAATTGCTGGGTTAATTGAGGTTTACCTGAGGATCCCAGCACTGACAGGAAGTCAGCTTTTCTTTGTCTTGAAGTAGCTGGGTCCCTTCTGGATTATCCCACCCCAAAAGTCTCCTTACCAGACCCACCCCTTCTGGATTTTTGCTTCTCATGTGGCCCTATGCTAAGAGACAGCATGTCTTTATTATGTACTTGGTCACTTCCTTTGTTTTGGGGGGAGAAAACCTTCCTGTTCTTTGCCCTTAAGCTAATGCTTGCTTCTTTCCCCCAAAGTAGAAAGGGAATCTGAAAAGGGCCCTGAATTTCTTGGGTGAGAACTTCTTCCTAGGTGGAGATTTTTATCCAGGCTAGTATGTAGGTGGGCAGCAGCCTCCTCATTTGGTTAAGGTGGTCAAGTCCAGCTCCTCCCTTATTATAGAGGCAGTGAGGTGTCTGAGATCCAAGGCCAAGCTGAAATGGTCATTCAGCCTACAATTGTCTGAGTACCTACTGGGTGCTAGGTGTTCAGAGGTAAGCAAGGCCCACAACTCCTTAACCTCAATGAGCTCCTGATTAGAGGAGGAAGTAGGACAGTCACCAGGCAATTTTATTTTTTAATTTTTAAAAATTTATTTTCTTTTCCAGGCAATTTTAATAGTGAATCATTCACTCAGCAACTATTTATTGAGTACCTACTAAGTGTCAGGTACTGTTCTAGGTGTTGGGGATACATTAGTGAACATAACATGCAGAAAATCCAGGCCATGAGGGCCACTTAATTACCTGCTAGTGGAGAGAGACAGACAAAATAAGTAGTATATATACATATTTACACACATGTGATCAAGTGGGAGGTGGGAAAGGGAAAATATAGAGTCACATAGGAGGAGTTGCTGACATGTTCTTGGAGGGACCTGGAGGAAGTGATGTCCAAACCGAAGCCTGAGGAGGAGTTAGCAAGGGGGTTGGGGTGTGAGAGGTGGTGAGGAACGTTATGGCAGGGAACAGCACGATGGGTTCCAGGAACTTAAATACATTTATCTGGCTGGACCATGGAATACAAGGTGGGGAGAGCCAAATGAGAAGTAGGGGCTAGCCCAGCTTGGGATTCGTCTCACCCCATAGCAGAGGCAGTGAGATATCTGGGAAAGGCAAAAGATATAGCAGAAGTCCCAGTTGCACCCCTATGGAGGCCAGTGTCTCTGAAGTCTGCTCTGGAACCAGGACGCTGGGCCCCATCTCTGGCATCCCTTGTCAACTCCCTTTCCTGACTTTTCTCAGACCAAAGGTCATTGTCTGTCTCAGCTGACTTTTCCCCCTCATTTCACTTAGTTACCCAGCACTACCAGCCCAGACAGCAGGGCTGGCAAGGAAGGGCTTTAAAAAGCAACCACCACAACCTAAATACCATTTCTTGAGAGCTTACTGAATTCCAGAATTACACTATGTACTTTATGTAATAAGCCCCTTTAATCCTCCTAAAAGCCCAGTGGGGTGGATGGAATTGTCCCCATTTAACTGGACAGTAAACCTATGCTTGTAACTTCGTGATTTATCCTGGGTCACCCAGCTAGTAAGTTGGGGAGTCAGAATTTGAACCCAGGTCTAAACCCCTAACTGTGAGGTACTAACCATTTGGGAAACAGTATAGGAGAGAGAAAGAGGTTGCGAGTCTTGTGGCCCCAGCCAAACTAGAGGAAGATTGGAAATAGTTAACTTCTGACTCAGGAACTTGAATTCCTCTTCCCTCCACAGGCCTCTGTTAATCACCAAGAGCTGGGGTGGGAGTGGGGGTGGGGGCACTTCTGTCCAGGAGCTCTGGCCTCTCCCTTTTAGGATGTGGGGGAATAGGAAGAGTTCAGATACCAGGCCAGATAGCACGCCCAGTTGACAGTTCTCAGCAGAGATTCTGTTTCTGCCTCTCTTCACCCCACCCCCACCTGCCCCCAGCATCAAGGACCTCCCCCACCTTGCTTTGAGTGGAGGAGCTTGAGAGACTCTGCCCTCTCTTCCCCTCTCCCAGCCAAATCCAGGCACCCCCAGAGCATCAGTGGTCTGCACATTCCTCCAGCTGACAGATCCCCTCCAGGCTGCAGCTGCCATGATCCTGCTGCTTGTGCAGGGAACCAATATGCCTCATCCTGGGAAGGAAAGTCAAAGGAGCATCTTCCTTTCACTCTTTACTCCATCTCTGAACTCACACCTCTGGCTCTGTGGCTGTCTGACATCTGAGGAGAGAGCTCAGAGCCAGGGCCACCCTGCCAGGAGGTGGGAGAACTAGTGGGCCACTTCTCTTAGGAGAGCCTCTCTTGGCTATACAGAACCCTAGGGAGGAAAGGTCTGTTTCCCACAGGACTCTGAAGCATTCAGGGGTTAAATAGGGAGATGGGGGTTGAGGAGGTGCAATCCCTCCTCCTCCCCCTCAATCTCAGTAACCACCCCCCGCCACCCCTTTGCTTGTTTAAGACCACATAAGATTAGTTTGAATTTCTCTATTACCAAGAAACCTTGAAAACCTGTTGTACACTAGGGGAAGGAGAGGATTTATTTTACTGAGGGATTCTGACCTAGGGTCTCACATTTACTTTAGGAAGTCTTCAATCCCATGGAATTAATTATGTACAAGAGTGCATGTGCATCTTTCTAAGAAGGTTCCTCCCCCAAATTTGGGTACCACAGCTATTCCACACCTGCCAGTCATTTTATAGAGAAACAAGAACTACTATCAAAAGAAATAGTTTGCACCTGGATGCTTTCAGCAATTCTTCAGACTCTTGTCAAATTCAGCAGCAGGGGCAGACCTAATAGTATGCGTCCAGGCACAGGCAAGGGAAAGGGGATCCTAGGCCTGGTTTCTCAGCCCAAACTGTGTGGCCCGAGGCAAGTTACTCTGAGTCCCAGCTTCTCAGCCTTGAGGCTCTGGCTCTCCAATGTGTGGGAAATGCCTCCATGGCCCTAGAGCTATGTGGAGGTGGACCTCCAGTTGGTCAGTTAGAGAGGCCAGATGGAGGGCTCAACTGCCATCCTGGATGTCTTGCTTAAGTCTGGCTGTCTTCTGAGCTGCCTTTGCACAACAAGCCCCATCTTGTTGTAGCTTCAGGCAGAGGGAAAAACAGCTACTTGTGGGCTCTCCACACACAAGCCAGAACAGGACACCTGGCCCACACCCTGCCCTCTCCCAGTGGAGTTGCTTCAGCCAGGGCTTCCCACCAGTCTTCAAGACCTGCTGTTTTCTTGTCTTTTACGGTCTTTTTTCAGCTTCTAGAATTCTCCTGCCTTTCACAACTCTCCTACATTCCTACGTACAACTGGGACTGGACCCCATTCCAACAGGTTTACCCCTGCCTTTGGCCTTACTCAGTAGTTTGCAAACTTGGCTGATGATTGAACTTGCCTGGTAGCTTTTATTTTTTTACCACCCTCCACCCCCATATATACTATTTTATAT
Source organism: Galeopterus variegatus (assembly GCF_000696425.1). Taxonomy (NCBI): domain Eukaryota; kingdom Metazoa; phylum Chordata; class Mammalia; order Dermoptera; family Cynocephalidae; genus Galeopterus; species Galeopterus variegatus. The sequence goes on along the minus strand of NW_007726129.1, from coordinate 493,359 downwards.
TGTTTATGTAGGGCTGGTTGGTTGGGATTTTTAATTAATTCATGATATATGTTCACTGAAAAAGACAAATTTTTTCCAATAAAATATGTAGCACTTACTATGTAACAGATTCAGTTTTTAGCATTTTATATGTATTAACTCATTTAATCTTCAAACATCCTTGGAGGGAGGTACTATTTGTTATCACTGTTTTATATATGAGGAAACTGAGGCCACAGAGGTTAAGTAACTTGTCCAAGATCACACAGCTAAGTAGTAAACTTGAATTTAAATCTAAGCAGCCTGAGTTTAAACCACTGAATTCTACTGCCTGTCAATAGGAGCAAATCAGAAATAAACACATGAAAGTTCTTCTCTTCCACAGTTTTCCAAAAGGGCAAGCACAGTTAATGGTTTAATGTGAATCCATGTAAATCTTATTCTGCGCAAAAAACTTATGTATGCATACAGGAATTAAAAAAACAGGAATTGGATTGTATCATGCATACAAATGTTATTCTGCAACTTGCTTTTTTAACTTAGAATCACAGGCATCTTTCCAGACTGTTAAATACACATCTATCTTGTTTTTAACAGTTCTGCAATCTTCTACATGGTGACTATACCATGATTTATTTAGCCAGTCCCCTATTTTTATCTTTTACAGATGTGGTAGGGAGGGGTTAACATAAAAATTGTAAAGTGTTTGGATTATTAGAAATATATCAGGAATTGCCTTATAAGGAAAGACAGCTGTAGAAAGATGATCAAGTGAATTGTTCATCTTAACCCCATCCAGATAAATTGAGCTTTATGTTTAAACAATATCTTTAAGACAGACTGTGCTGTAAGTTTAAGATCAGATTACTATACCATTTAAAAATCATTCGTTTTCATATTAACCATTTTTTTATGACTTAATTACCTGAATAGTGTTTCAAAAGCATTTGAAATCACCAAAAATCAAAAAATTTTAAGTTGCATGGCTCAAAAGTAAACTATCACATCTATTCACACTAGTATTATTTTCCTTGGGTGTTGAGAGCTTTAGAACTTGACATTCAAAGTAAAAATGCATTGTTTTCCTCCAGGTTTTGTTGTTTTTTACTTGCCACTATACTAATGAGGATCCAGTTTTTCTTTAGATTTCAAAATCTAGTTAGCAAGCATTTTGCTGAATAAAAGTTGATTTTCATTCTTAATGCAGGCACTCATTTCTGATGTTATTTTTCCCCTAAGAGGGGCTTATGAGTTTTTTCTTAAACCCAAATATTGCTGAAGTCAACAATCTTATACAGGGCGGTTGCATTTATATAAAGGAAGCATTCTTGCAAACCTCAAATAATTTATAATTCCCATGATTCAAGACTTATGTTCTCATATGAACCTATGTGAAGTGTATGTGTGGGGTGGAGGATCTAGGGGGATGCTTATGATTCACTAGTTTCTCCAGCTTTGAAATTATGTGACTCTTTACCACTTTTTCTAATTTAGGGAATTTGCATTTCTTAAAATTTTGCATACAAAGTGAGACTTTCATCTTTATGGCACCATGTCAAATTTCTACAGTTGAAGTTTGCTTAAAATATATCTGTATTATAATGTATACAGTTTCAGAGCTACTATGCCTGGATTGAATCTTTTTCCACTTACTAGCTGTGGAACCTTGGGCAAGTTACTTAACCTCTGTGCCTCAGTTTTCTCATCTGTAATAAAATCGGGATAATAACAGGGATCTCATGTGGCTGTAGTGAGGATTAAATGAGTTAGTGCATGAAACAGCATGTAGTAAGTAGATCAATGTTAGGTGTTAGTGGCAGTAGTAACAGCAGTATTGTTACGGCTGTACTGGTTTGTATACATATTTCTTTAGACTAGATCCCTGGGATTGAAACTGCTGGGTCAAAGGACTTTCACAGTTCGTTCAACAATTACTGGACACCTACTTTGTACCAGGCACTGTGCTAAGTAAGTATTGGAATACAGAGATAAGCAAGTTCTAAGAGTCATTGCTTTTGTACATTATACAAACTAGTGAGAGAGAGAGGCAATTCGATAATTACTAGTGAACACATGATCACAAGTTGTAATAAATTCTATAGAAGTTACACAAAGCTAGGAGAGTTTTTTTTTTTTTTTAAATGGGAAACTGATCTAGTTTGGAAGGGTTGAGGGAAAGCTTCCTTGAGAAAGTAACTTTTGAGTTGGTATCTGAAAGATGTTAGGAGTTAACTAGGTAAAATTGGAGAGGGAATGCAAGGAGACACTGTTCCACACAGGGAGTAACGTGTACAGAGGCCCTGTGATAAAGGGTTATGGTACATTTAAGAAGGGGACCAGTGTGGCTAGAGAGTGGAGATAGGGACTGGCATAGATTTTGTTTTATCCTAAGAACAGTAGCACTGATGACTTTAAATGGTCATTGATGAGGTTCAAACATGGAAGTGATCTTATTTCATTTTTTCAAATGTACCATGCTGTTGCGTTTTTAAGAGATCCTTCTTTTTAAATGGAGATTTTGCACTCATTTGTACTATAGATGATGTAGTATGTGCTAAGGTGGCAGGCATAGAGATGGAAAGTCATGAGTCTTAGTGATAGGCTGGGAGGGGAGGTCTAAGGGAGAAATGGTCAAGGAATGATGATGCTAGCTAACCATATGCCAGGCACTGTGCTAAGTATTAACTAATTTTTTTTTTGTCCTTTTTGTCTTTTTTCATGACCGGCAACGGATCGCAACCCTCAGTGTCACGCCCGTACCGGACTGGGACCGGCAACGGGATCGCAACCCTCGGTGTTGCGCCCGCACCTCACTCAGCCAGTGAGCGGGAACCGGTCTGTATGTCTGTATGTGGGATCCGAACCCTCGGCGGGAGCGCCGCCGCGCTCTCAAGCGGCGCACTGTAGCAGTGCGCCACCGGGCTGGCCCCAGTATTAACTAATTTAACTGAGGTAGCTATTATTATCATTCCCATTTCAAAGCCAAAGAAACAGGCTCAGAGAGGTTAGCAAACTTGCCCAAAGTCAGTGTGGAAATGGAATTTGAGCCCAGGTACTCTGGCTCCAGACTCTGCACTGCTTCTGATTTTTAAGCCCAGATTTTAGGCTCAAACAGCAGAATGTATGATATGCTGTTCTATGGGAGAGAGAGAGAGACGCTGGAAAAGAACCATATTTGGGCTTAGGGTAAAGATCATGGATTTGATTTTTTTTTTTTTTTTTTTTTTTTTAAAGATGACTGGTAAGGGGATCTTAACCCTTGACTTGGTGTTGTCAGCACCACGCTCAGCCAGTGAGCCAACCGGCCATCCCTATATGGGATCCGAACCCGAGGCCTTGGTGTTATCAGCACCGCACTCTCCCGAGTGAGCCACGGGCGGGCCCATGGATTTGATTTTTGACATATTGATTTCAAGGTGCCCTTAAAGAATCCAAGGCGAGATGCTGAATAGACATATAAGTGTTAGTCAGAGGAAGGATCTGGATGTTTGAAATGTTGATACATATTCTGAAATGCCATCAAAAAGCCATCTACTCATGAGATGTAAATGAGAGAATCAGGAACGTTTAAAACAACAACAAACTGCCTTCCCCAGATCCACCCCCAGAAACTAACTCAGTAGAAGTGGTGGATGGGCAAGGCCATAGGGCAGTGGTGCGGCAGCTGGACCACAGGCCAGCATCACTATGCCGGTCACTGGGAAGAATTTCTACCGGTGCTGGCCAACTCGGAGTTGGAGGAGGATGAGCAGAACTCAGAGGAGGTTTGATTAAAACTGGAAGAGACCCAAGAGGCAGAACTTGAGGAGGAGTCCAAATGGGGTGAGTGCTGTGGCCCTGCTGGTGGGAGAGAAGGTACAAGAGACCACTCTAGTACATGATCCCTTTCAGATAGACAGGCGGTATGGTGGACATGAAGGAACTGAAAGAAAGGGACAAAGATAAGATCAGCAAAGAAGAAGACCTCCACCTGGGGACATTGTTTTCTTTTTCTTTTTTTTTTTTTTTTCTTTTTGTCTTTTTTCATGACTGGTAACGGGATCGCAACCCTCGGTGTCGTGCCCACACCAAGCTCAACCAGTGAGCGGACCGGTCTCTATATGGGATCTGAACCCTCGGCGGGAGCACCGCCGTGCTCCCAAGCGCCGCACTCTACCGAGTGCGCCACCGGGCCGGCCCTGGGGACATCGTTTTCTGCAGAAACCACCCACAAGGATGAGGATGCGGACATGATGAAGTACATTGAGACAGAGCTAAAGAGGAGAAAAGGGATCGTGGAACACGAAGAACAGAAAGTCAAGCCGAAGAATGCAGAGGACCGTCTTTAAGAACTTCCAGAAAATATCCATGTCTCCTCAGCAAAGAAGAATGAGGAGGTGCTTTCCAACCAGCTGCCGAGCGGCATCCCTGAGGTGGACCTGGGCATAGATGCTAAAATAAAAAATATCATTTCCACGGAGGATGCCAAGGCCCGTCTGCTGGCAGAGCAGCAGAACAAGAAAGATAGACATCCTTTGTGCCCATCAACATGGTTGTGAATTATGTGCAGCACAACAGATTTTATCATGAGGAGCTCAATGCCCCCATATGGAGAAACAAAGAAGAGCTCAAAGCCTGGCTTTTAAGAGTGGGTGACACGGGCCGGCCTGTGGCTCACTCGGGAGAGTGCGGTGCTGATAACACCAAGGCCCCGGGTTCGGATCCCATATAGGGATGGCCGGTTCGCTCACTGGCTGAGCGTGGTGCTGACAACACCAAGTCAAGGGTTAAGATCCCCTTACCGGTCATCTTTAAAAAAAAAAAAAAAAGAGTGGGTGACACAGAGAAGCCAGAGCCTGAGCAGTCCCCTTGTAACCGCAAACGTCCTGCTAATGAGAAGACCACTGATGACTGCCACTACGAGAAGTTCAAGAGGATAAATGGCAGGCGGTACTGAGGTGTGCAGAATGGGATATAAATAGCACCTTCCCCTCCCTCTCTCCCATGAGAAAAGGCTTCCTGAGAGAAGAAAAGCCTGTTCATTTTTTTTGCTAGCATTCAGTTCCGAAACAGACTAACTTTTTGAAACAATATGTGGTTTTCCTATTTGGGGAAAAATTCTATTCTTGTGAGCATTATTAAATCTTGTTTGTGTAAAAAAAAAAAAAAAAGTGGATGGGCTGGAGGCAGGGCATCTGGATTTTTAAAAAGTTTTCCAGGTGATTTTATCATCTATGTTTGAGAATCATTGCTCTGTGACAGCAATTAAGGCCATTGTGAAGAGCTAAATGTATAGAAAGGAACAAACTGGTGAGATGTGAATGACCTTCACCTTCCTGTCTTTTTGTTTTGCTTTTTAAATCACTGTCCCTGGTATTTAATACTTCATTGTGCTTTTTAAAATCAGCACATCTTGTTTGGCCCTAACTAGCACCTGAGTGTATGTACATGTTCCCATTTTAGAGACTGGAGATTAATAAGGCCTTCATTTATTGAGTGTTTACTGTTAAACAGCTTAAAGATTAAGTGACTTGCCCAAAGCTGCAGGGCCAATGTACAACACTTTTTACCTACCAGACCCTAAACTGCTATCCCAGCTGTCCCAGATTGAGCACTAGTATTTCTGTTCTGGTATGGTCCTTGAGGATGGGACTCAGTGACCCACACAACACACCTCATGCTGAGCTCTGAGTCAGCTGTATTCCAAACTCGCATAGCATGGAAAGCATTCGTCAGCCCCATCTGAGGGAAAATCCAGGTGTGTGGATGGGGGCCTTCTGCCAGGCATAGCCACACCCCGCCAGGGTCCTGTTGTCCTCCAGGAGCTGGTCGTCTTTGTAAGAGCGCTGCAGCAGGGGCAGCCACTTGAGAATGCCTCTCTACTAAGCGCTTCAGCTCCAGCACTGAGCTCACCTTCTTTCCATCCTGGAAGAGGGTGATCTAGTGGTGACCAATCATCACAAACACTTCCACGGCAGTGGTTCCGTCTGCTCTGCCTGCAGCTCCAGGGAAGAAGAGTTGGGCCCTTCTGAGGTGTGCCCGGGGGCCCTGGCAGGTGCTTGGGAGCCCAGCAGGTGGAGTGAGCCTCCCAGCATGCATTTCTCCACATGGGCGGGCTCGCCCAGCATGACTTGTGCCTCACGGCCTCTCCAAATGGTGTCTTCAGATCAGGTCCTGCTTGCTGGGCACCATCTTGGTCTTCTTTTCCCTGGAAGTTACCGGTGGTAGGGGAGAGCCAGACTGCCTTCCTGGTACCAGGGCTCAGTCCCAGCTCGCGCTCTCTTAATGGCTGTTTTGTGACCTCTTTTTCCCCCTCTGTGGAGCACTGTTTTTCCTGCATAGGTTTTCTTTTACAACATTTTAGGCTGTAGATGAGTTATTTGAATGACTGCAGCACAGCATAATTATTCTGTTGAAAGGTTGTTGAGAACTTCTTTCTTTTTTCCTATTTAAGCAATAGTTATGAACATCCTTACAGGTGTGATTTTGTCACATCTGGGATGATATCCTGGCTCAATTTCAGGAAAAAAGTCTTGTTCAAAGATTCTTAATTGCCAGAAAGTTTGTACCAATTTACATTCCCCCATACCCAGCAACGTGTAGCAGCACCCAGTTCCCAAGTATTCCACAGCACTTGTCCGTCTAATTTGTATTTCTTAATATGTGAACTTTCTCTATTTGTAATTTTACTTAGGAAAATGCCAAAATCTTCTTTCAAGTCAATTCCAAGTACTTTCCCCGTTTCCCCTCTTGTCCCAGTCCCTTAACAGAAAGTAGTTAAAGCTATAAGGACAAGTTTGTTCGCTTTATGAACTAGATATGTCCTTAAACCAAGCTAGAATAGAGACTTCCTAGGCAATCTCCCCTAACTCCCCAAGCTGCCTTTTAGCCGCAACATGTTCAAGCTGATATTACCCTTCTCTTCTAGTCAAAATACCCAGAGATCAGCAGGGAAACTGACCAAGATTGATCACTTGATGGACATTTGTCCCCAAAGAGATGGTTTATATTATTTTGCTAGAACATCTGGTAAGGTTGGACATTGGGACTACGTAGCACCTCCATGTCATGGCTGAGAAGACAAGCTTCTGACTTTCAAAGGCGTTCCCTTGGGTGCTTGGAGGTGTCTGGGCAATTCCAACCTAAAGGCAGTCCTGGAACATAAGAAGAATGAGTTTCTCAGCCCAGTATCCATCAGTTCTTATAAGTCTATTTAAAAAGTTTTCTTTTTTCAACGGCTGTAGTACTCCAGGGACTGTACTCTTCTTGCCCAAGACTTAAAGTGGTGCCAGTTCAGGATCCAGGGCCAGGCTTGGCAGGATGGTCTTTAGAGAGGTGCTTTGAACATAGACTAGGGACTCCTGGTTTCAGTGGATATCTTCTATCTAGTACAGATACGCAGAGCTCTGATTTTTTCTTTTTTTTTTTTTAATTGCTGTTAATTTCTTTAGAAGCAGCCTCAGATAACTGACTTCCTTTCCCCCTTCCCCAACAATATTCTAGGATTGTGCATTTAGGCTTGGTGCTGAAAGCTGTCAATTCGTACAGTAGGTACCTCTTATCAGGGTCATTGACCTTGTGATTCAGAATCCCTGTGGTGGAAACAAAGGCTAAAGCACTCAGATGACTTTTTGAGGTCCCAGGTGGGTATGGAAGTAAGAGCTATGTTTAGGCCTCTGTTTCCCAGCCTTAAGGTCTGAACTGTTGCCCCAAAGTGTTCATTAACTCACCCCAGAAAGGGTTTGATACAAGCCCATTCATGCCCCCATGACTTGGCCAAGATGTGTGGCCTTGTGGAAGTAGGCTGTAGTCAGGAACAGGAATCAGGTTACTTCACTGGCTGTTAGAAGGTGGAATAGAAGAAGGTATGAGTGATGATGAGACCTGTTTTCAGATCGATTTCATTTTGAAACCAGTGATACAAGCCAGTGGTGCCAGGAAGCATCTGGGAGGAAGTTGTAATGATCTGCCTCAGGGCTTACCAGCCTCTCTGTGACTCATAGCTTGCAGAGAAGACTGCGCATTTTCCTATAGGTGCCCCAGCAAGTTTCCTTAGAAAGGTCAACTTGTCTGTGAGATCTCCATCTTCTGCCTTCCCCAGTAAACCACAGAGCAATCCTACAAAACAGCCCTCTCCATGTGCAGACTGAGCCAGCTCCCTGTTACGCTCTTTGGTCCCATGTATCTAACCCTCCCTTCCATGCTTCATCCGTCAGGTAAAGCTTATAGCTGTAGCTAACTCCTTCCCACTTCGGGAGACAGTTTTCCCGTGGTGTAGAAACAAACCAGGACTTGGAGTCAGAAACCTAGGTTAATTGTGATGGGCCAAAGGTGCTCCCAGTGCTTAGTGCTGTGCGAACGCTATCCCATTTAATCCTTCCATTAACTATGAGGTTGGTACTTTTATTACCATTTTCCAGATAAGGAAACTAAGCTTCCATATGCTCACTCAATTTGTCCAGTCCTACAGTAGATAAGTGGCATTATATGGATTTGAACGTGAGTCTTTTAGACTCCCAATCTCATGTTCTTTGTCACTTACTGGCCTTCAGGATTTGAAATCTGGTCCTGCTTCTTCCTAATTGTGGGGGCCTTGTATACTTTTTTTTTTTTACCTCTCTGAAGCTGCTTCCTGATGTAATTCAACCCCTGGCAGCCTCTTGTTTCCTGAATTGTCAGATTGAGAGCAGTAATATCCACTTTGTAGGTTATTTTGTGAGGATTTGGGTGGGAAAACACTTATTGGGTGTCTTGGGCAGAGGGTGTGTTTGAAGCTTGTTCCTGCTGGCCTGGACGCATGCCCCTTGGCTGTGTTCTGCATCCAGCTGAACACGTGTTACAGCAAATGAGGCCAGGCCTTCTGGTGTGACTGGTATATGTAGCCTGAGTGGGAGGCACATACACCCATAGTACATGACTACTGGCTTCTCCTTGATCGTCAGCACTGTCCCCTCTAAGAATAGAGGGACAGCCCAGATACTGTGCTACAAATGTTTGGAACCATGTAATAGTAGAAATAGGCCAGCAGCCAGGGTAGTGGAGCATGTTGTACACTCCTGGGGGTCAGATTTTGTAGACAGCAGGAAAAGGATTTCTGGCACCTTGGGGGAGTGGCAGCTCTTAAAGTTTTGGGTATTAAGGCTTCTGAGTAATAGGGTAGTCAGCCTATTAGCCTCCTGCTGGGGAACCAGGTAGGAGAGGATTAGAGAGCTCATTGAGAGTCTCTCACTAGAGGAAATCATTGACAGTATTGACTGGCTACCCTCTGCTAGCTGAGGACCTTCCCTTCGGAAGAGAGCTGTTTGTTGTTTTCTTCTGGCAGCTGGCTCGTACAGGGATCCAAACCCAAGAGGGTTGTTTTAAGAATGGGAAAAGTGACTGTTAATTTTTTATCAGTGTTTGAATATCTAATGCAGTCACGTGGATCAGAACTCAGAAGGGTATATGGTAAAAAGTCTCACCCCTGCTTGTTTCTCCACACATTACCCCAGTTTTTTGGGTTGCCTTCCAGAGATATTTTTCAAATACAATTTAAAAATACTAATGTTAGCATATTAACACAGAATACATTGCTCTATCTCTCTCTCTCTTTTTTTTTTTAATAATATGTCCTAGAGATCATTCCACTTAGATATGGAATAGGAGCTTCCTCATCTTTTATAGCTTTTTTTTTTTAATGGCAGGTTTTCCGTTATATAGATGATATCATAGCACAAAGTTAAAACAATCCGTTATTGATTGACATTTAGGTTTTCATCTGAACTTTTGCTATAACAATTGCCGTGTTGTTGATTAGTTTGGTAGATAGCTGAGGAAAGGCGATTTTGCAGTATCTTATAGGAATTTACAGATACTTGATGGTAGACACTTTTGATGCCCAATGTATCTAGAAGAGTGTATATAGTAGTATCTAGAAGAGGGTCATAGGCACATAGGAATCACTTAAGTAGTTCTTGAGTGAATGGTGTGTTGAAGATCCTGGCTTCAGAATCTGACCACCCTGGCTTCTAATTCTAATTCCACTCACTAGTTGTTTGACTTTGTCACCTCTGAGCCCAGCTTCCTCGTGTGATGAATGGTGGACAATGCTGTATAAGGTTCTGAGGATTACAAGTTCATGTTTTTGAGTTTCATCTTGTGTGATATTCATGATAGCTCTATGAAATCTAATTTCTATCTTTCGAATGAGAAAACATAAATTCCTAATAAGTTAATTCAGGTCCCACATCCACATATTGATGTTCCCAACTAACAGATTTTTTTTAGGGATTTTTACGTAGGTCCCTAGGACAGCTTTAAATAATGCTAAATCACCTAGTGAGTTTAGGTATTTCCTCTATGCTTTTCTTAGTCTTTTTATTCCATCAAGGAACAGTGTGTTTGGTTCTACTATATCTTGAACACCTAATGACATGCTTTTCTTTCTTTCAAACCAAGGGAAGGCAGGGCTCAAGCTCAAAGCTTCAGCAATTGATTCCGGGGTCCAAAAAATTCAAGTGGCTTACCCAGGATCACCCAGAAAGTTAATGTCAGCACCTGCATTGCAGTGGGTGTCTCTGTCTCCATTAATCCTATGAACAGAAGACCTTTCCCAAATGCTTTCTATGAGCCAATCACCGTGCTAAATCCTTTACGTTTATTCTCATTTAATCTTCACAACAACCCTATAAGGAGGTACTACAATTCATTTCGTTATCTGAATATACTACAGTGTTTCTACCCACTTTACCTTGGTGAACATTTGGGCTGTTTCCAGCTTTAGCTATTACAAATAGCGCTGCTATGAACATTATAATACATTTGGTGAATGGATTTTTGTTAGGTCTATACATCAGAATAGAATTGCTGAGTTTGGGGGAATGCATATATTTAGCTTCAGCACAGACTGTCAAACTGTTTGCTAAGTGATTGTCCCATTTCACACTCCCACATCAGACTTCTACTTTTTTGTGTGTGTGGTAAAATATGCATAACATGGAATTCACCATTTTAATCATTTTAAAATCAGTGGCACTGAGTACATTCCCAGTGTTGTACAATCATCACCATTATTCATCTCCAGAACTTTTTCTTCATTCCAAGCATAAATTCTACCTATGAAACAATAACTCCCCTTTCCTTTCTCTCTTTAGCCCCTGTTAACCTTTATTTTACTTTCTGTCTCTATGAATTTGACTATTCTAGCTACCTCATATAAGCAGAATCATATAGTATTTGTCCTTTTGTGACTGGCTTTTTAAATTTAGCATAATGTTTTTAGTGTTCATCCATGTTGTAGCATGTATCAGAAATTTATTCCTTTTAAAGGCCAAATAATATTCCCTTGTATGTATGTACCACATTTTATCTGTTTATCTCTTGATGGACACTTGGGTTATTTCCACCTTTTCTCTATTGTGAATAACGCTGCTCTGAAATTTTGTGTACAAGTATCTGAGTCCCTCCCTGCTTTCAATTCTTTTAGTTGTATACCTAGGAGTGGAATTACTGGATCACATCGTAATTCTACATTCAACTTTTGAGGAACTGCCAAACTGTTTTTCACAGTGGCTGCACCATTTCACATTCCTACCAGCAAAGAATGAGGGTTCCAATTTCTCTACATACTTGCCAACACTTATTTTCCTTTTTTTGAAAAAGTTTTCTTAGGGCCGGCCCAGTGGCGCACTGCTATAGTGCGCCGCTTGGGAAGCGCAGTGGCGCTCCCGCAGAGGGTTCGGATCCCACATGCAGACCGGCCGCTCACTGGCTGAGCGAGGTGCGGGGGCAACGCCGAGGGTTGCGATCCCGTTGCCGGTCCCGGTCCGGTACGGGCGCGACACTGAGGGTTGTGATCCGTTGCCGGCCACGAAAAAAGACAAAAAGGAAAAAAAAAAAAAGTTTTCTTATAGCCATCCTACCAGGTGTGAAGTGGTATCTCATAGTGATTTTGATTTGCATTTCCATAATACCTAATGCTATTGAGCATCTTCTCATGTGCTTATTGGCACTATATATCTTCTTTGGAGAAATGCCTTTTCAAGTCCTTTGCCCATTTTTTAAAATTGTGTTGTTTGTTTCTCATTGTTGTTGAATTTTAGGAGTTCTTTATGTGTTTTAGATATTAATCCTTGAGAATTCTTACTTATATTATACTGTTATGTACTGTTTGAATACTTTATCATATTCACATTATTCCTGTAATTTTAAAAAACCCTCATCTGTTATCCTTTCTTATTTTAAGTAAAGATTATTTTTAAACCATAATAATAAAATAATGTGAGATTAAAGGACAGCATTTGTAAAAAGAACAGTTGGGAGACATTACCCTGACTTTTATATGGGCAGGTGCAGTACTGTCTTTGTGGTCCTTGTTACGCTGCAGCCTATGGACTGCAAAACTATGAGCACTAGCCAGAGTGTGGTGTTGATGGAGCCCAGTGTGTGTCCCCAGAGGGTTCTCTGATTTCACGCTTTGGCCACAAAGAAGGGCAGGTAATAACATTGGTTGTGAATACTCTCCAGAGTGTGTTTTGGAGTCAGGAAGACATGGCTTCTGAACTTCAGTTTTCTTATTTTTGAAAATGGCCTCCTACCTTCCTTGGTAGAGTAGGTTGTAAGGATGAAATGGGCCCAGTCTTTCTGGCTGGTGAATGGTAGTTATTAACTAGGAGTACTCATTTAAAGCGTGGCCGAGCAGGGAAGGTTCAGAAGGAACATGACAAACTGAAACACCAGAGGGTATTCAGAGTGATCTGTGTGGACAACAGTATGATAGGGTGCATATTGTGTGTAGATAGACTCGTGGCCTTCAGAAAATCTTTTGCCTGTAGCTGTGACCTTGAGTCAACTCTGTGTCTCATGAAGCCACCTGGGGCTAATGTCACTGAATGTCTATGATCTCCTTTCTCTGGCTTCACGAACAAAGAGGGTTTGGTCCACAAACTGACCACGAGGTAGTCCTTCCTCTCAAGACCAAACTCTGAAGCACCATCTGAAACTTCATTAGTCACACTGCTGGTCAGAGGAAGTCAGCCACGTCCCCCATCTGCAGCTACTTGGTAAATGTCCTTGGTCCTTGATCTAGTCAAGGGACTCTTGTCAGGTCTTTTTTCTCCTGGGGTAGTTTCCAGAAGCCCCCTCCTTCCTAATACTCTTTCTCCCTTCTCCATAGTAGTTTTCATGGACTGCCCTGGGCAAGAGTTGGCCCCGCTGAACACTGATAACGATGAATTCACTGTGCTGAACAGCGGAACTGTCCAGGTAAAACACCACTCCCTCCTGCAGGACAAAAGAAAGATGTTCTCCGTGCGTGCCCAGATTGCTGCTGGCCCGGAGTCCTTGGTTGCTGTGGCCATTGTGAGCCAAGTCAACCCTTTGGAGGAGATAGTGTTACCCTCAGCGGCTCACACCTGTGGGCCTGTAGTGCTTGCAGCTCCCCAGTAGGGTTGCCAGAGAGTCAGGCCAGGCCACGGGACAAAGAGCTGCCTTGTGAGTAACCACCTACTGAAAACACTTCGCCTCTTGGATTCCTTCTCCCACCTCCCTTTCCTTCTTTCCCATATTGTCTAGGTTAACCTCATGTGAGGGTGATTCCAATGTTGGACTGCTAGTGCCATGAGCCTCTAGTAAGACGGACCTAAGTCATTTCTTTTAATTTAATTTTTGAATAGCTAATACAGCTACATAGTTCAAAAATAAAAAATATTAAAAAGTTATATAACAATCTCCCCTTCCACCTAAAGCCCATTCCACCCCTCCATGAGAAGACACAGATGATCACCGTTGCCAGTTTCTTTTTTTCCAGAGTTTATATATTGCATATTTATTTATCTATGTTATATATTTATATATATATATGGATATAAAAATAGGCTCTTTTTTCCTCCTGTCTTTTATGCAAAAGTTAACATACTATTCACATGTCTGGACCTTTCTTTTTGCACTTTACAATATGTTATATCATTATAATGCCTACCCCCTTCTCACAGATGACCACTGTTATTAGTTTCTTCTGTATCCTCCCACACTTCATCCATGTATAAGAAAATATGAATATATCATCTTATTTTCCTACCCTTTTACACAAAAGATGGAACAGTGTCTGGCACATATTAAACACTATGTAAGTGTTAAATAAAATGCTAAATTTTAAACTATTCTGTATCTCGATCTTTTCACTTAATAGTGTGTAGCAAAGATCTTTTCCTGTCACCACATAGACAGTATCCTCATTCCTCATTTTTAGAGCTACATAATATTCCACTAGATAGATGTGCTATAGTGTATTTCATCAGTCCTCTGTAAGCGAACACTTAAGTTATTTCCAAGTTTCCTTTTGCAATAGACCCATGTAGGTGTCTGTCTTCACCATTGACTCCTGTAGTGAGAGGATATTAGGTGTGTTCCAGATCTTTTCACATCTGGATTAAGGGCTCTTCTCTCTTTGCAGGAAAAGAAGGCATCGAATATCTCCCCATCCAAACGTATCTTACGAAGACGCAAGAGAGAATGGGTGGTCCCACCGATATCTGTCCCTGAGAATGGCAAGGGTCCTTTCCCCCAGAAGCTGAATCAGGTAGGAACGTGCTTTCTTCCTGGGAGTCACTGGTGGCTGCAGGAACTCCCCTCCAAAGTCCTGAATATGGGGTTTCTTGCTACTAAGCCCTGGGACCTACAGAGGAAATTCTCTCTCATGGGAGCAGATTCCAATAAGGCAGTGCCCCTCCCCACCTCTCCACACAGGATTCTTTGCTGTAGTTGTGAGATATTTGTCACTTTGTCAGCTGCCATTTTCTTTTGCTTCCAGCTTAAATCTAATAAGGACAGAGGCACCAAGATTTTCTACAGCATCACAGGGCCCGGGGCAGACAGCCCCCCTGAGGGTGTCTTTACCATAGAGAAGGAGACAGGCTGGTTGTTGTTGAATAAGCCACTGGACCGGGAGAAGATTGCCAAGTATGAGGCAAGTAGCCTTTAGCATCTGAAGTAAACATCCCCTCAGAAGCAGGGCCCCATGACCAGGTGGGGAGGGTAGCACCAGGCTAACCCCAGACCTGTGTATCCACAGCTCTTTGGCCATGCTGTGTCAGAGAATGGCGCCTCAGTAGAGGAGCCCATGAACATCTCCATCATCGTGACAGACCAGAATGACCACAAGCCCAAGTTCACCCAGGACATCTTCAGAGGGAGTGTATTGGAAGGGGTACTACCTGGTAAGAGGATTGGGAAGGGGAGTGTTATGGATCTGCTTCTGGAACCATCTGGAGGTCAGCCCAGACCCTTAAATGCCAATAGACCCAGCCATACCCAATTTCCTTGGCTGTGCATCAGGTTACCAGAATCTTATTAAAATCCAGATTTCCCTATTCCATCCCAAGATTCCTGAGTAGGAATGGTCCTGGAGTAGAGTTCTGAGACCTGTGTATTTGAAAATATCCCAGAAGCTTCAGAGGATCAGCCAAGTTTAGGAACCACTAGCACTGGAACTGCAAACACCTCGATTTGAATGTTGACTTTGCCTTTTTACCAGCTGTGACCCTGGGCATATTGACCTCTGAGCCTCAATTTTCATATCTAAAAATGGGAATAATATCAACCTTGAAGAGTTGTGAAGATGAGAATAACATGTGCATACTGTACTGCAAAGCACCTGACATGAGGCTCATTAGTGAATGGCAGCTACAAGGAAAGCAGCAGAAGCTGGGAGGTGTCAGGACACGGTGTATGGAGAGTGAGAATTAGTTGCCAGGGCTGGAGAAGAGGGTGGCAGGGGCCACAGAAGATGAGCAAAGGAGGTACATAGTAATGACCTCAAATACAGATGTTGGTGGGGAGGGATTCTCCTCGTCCTCCCTCTCTGAATGGTGAGGAATTACAGAAAAGTGTGAGTTGGCTAGACAGCCAATAACATAAGCTCCCAACATAAAAACAGTGTCCAAACTGGCCAGTTAGCTCAGTTGGTTAGAGCATAGTGCTGATAACACCAAGGTCCAGAGTTCAATCCCTATACTGGCTAGCTGCCAAAAACAACAGCAACAACAAAAAACAAAAACAAAAAACAGTGTTTGGTCAAGGGTTCAGATCCCTTTACCGGCCAGCCGCCAAAGAAAGAAACAAAAAAACAAAAAAACAAAAAACAAAAAAAAAAAACAGTGTTTAAACAAGATGAAAACCTTTTATTTTCTTCCTTAGATTCAAGAAGCCTAGATGTAGTCAACCTAGGCTGGAATAGTGCTTCAAGGTGTTAGAGGTTCCTAGGTTCCTTTTCTTTTGCTCTGCTATTTTGGCTTCTGTTCCCAAGGTTAACTCATGGTTACTGCTGGAGCTCCAGCCATTACATCTGGAAGGAGGGAAGAGGTTAGCAAGAACAAGCCCCACACTTGTAAAACAAACAAACAAACAAAAAAACCACTTTCCCCAATGTTGTAGGTTCCACTTATCAGAATGTATTCTCAGGGCCACAAACAGCTGCAGGAGGGGATGGGAAATAGTCTTTGTTCCAGGTGGGCCTGTGCCCAGCCTAAAATGAGGATTGCATTTTTAAGAGAGGGGAGGATGGACGGGGCACCAACTAGCAATCTCTGCCACTAAGTGCAAGACGGGTCCAAGCTCATGAGCAGATTGAAGCCTCTCAGAGTTGCAGAAGTGGGCAAGGCTAGAATTGGTACTGGGAAAGAAAGGTACTTTCTCATCTGTTCTGCTCTCCAGGCACTTCTGTGATGCAGGTGACAGCCACGGATGAGGACGATGCTGTCAACACCTACAATGGGGTAGTTGCTTACTCCATCCATAGCCAAGAACCAAAGGACCCACACGACCTCATGTTCACTGTCCACCGGAGCACAGGCACCATCAGCGTCATCTCTAGTGGCCTGGACCGGGAGGTGAGTGGCCATTGGGCAAGTGCTGCCTACCCAGGCTTGCCCAGGCTGGGGCCTGACCCTCCAAGCAGAAGCCCTGTCCCTGCCTCCAAAGCCCAAGGCAGCGCATTGGGGACCCAGGTCATCTGGGATGGCTGCGGCGGTGTTCACATGCTGCTGTCCTGCAGCTCTCTTGGGCCAATGGCTCACTGCCAAGTGATGTTGTTAAATCTCCTTTGAGGCTGAGGAGGCAGCTGTAAGATACAGACTTTTGATATTTTCTGTAGGTTTTCTCATTTCCTCTCGGAACGACTCGCTTAGCACGCACATTGCCCAGATCTGTCCCTTGTGTGCCACAAAGTAGAATTAGCTCCACAGATATTGGAGTTGCCTCCTGTTTCCTAATTAATACCTTTGCCCAAATCCCTACTCAGAGTTCCCCTTCTGGAGCAGCTGAGGGTTGGGGGGCAATAGCTGGGCTTCCCCAGGACCGGCCTAGGAGCACTGCTTGGGCCTGTAGTTTCCCTCCCCTGCACACCCTCCACTTCGGTTCTTTCTGGTGCTGGGAGTGGGGTGGGGCAGGGAGCCAAGAGAATGTTGTGAGAGGGAGCAACACCCTTCTCCCCTCCACACTCTCCAGGGGAGCTCAGGTGAGGGGCCAGACTGAACTCAGAGGGGGCTTTCCCCCTCCTTTCTCTCTCCCCAGAAAGTCCCTGAGTACACACTGACCATCCAAGCTACAGACATGGATGGGGACGGCTCTACCACCACAGCAGTGGCGATGGTGGAAATCCTCGACGCCAACGACAATGCTCCCGAGTTTGACCCCCTGATGGTAATGTCCCTCCTTCCTTCCTTCTTGTTCTATCAGATAAGGAAGGACTAAAGCTTTTCCTTTCTGATGAAATGCTAGAACCAGCCTACATTGCTTCAAGTCCCAGTCCCACCACTTACTAGCTACATGACCTTAGGCAAACTACCTGAACTCTCTGTGCCCCCTGTCCTAATCTGTGAAATGCAGATGACAATAATACCTGCTGCATTCTTCTGAGTTTTAAATGAAATCATCTGTGTACAGTTCTTAAACACAATGCCTGGTAAATAAGTACTCTGTATGAAAATCTTTGATATGAAAATTTCTTAATTTGTTTTGCACCTATATCTGCCCTACCCACCTTCCCCCAGTGAATGATTCTGTACCTCCAGTGGCAGGGGACTTGGTGCCGGTCAAGTTGACACCCCCTCCTCATCTTTATTTATTTATTTATTTATTTATTTATTTATTTATTTATTTATTTATTTTGGCAGCTGGTGCATACAGGGATCGAACCCTGGACCTTGGTGTCATCAGCACCATGCTCTAACCAACTGAGCTAACCAGCCAGCCTGCCTTCCCTTCCATCTTTAGACAGCTCTGGCTGCTGAATGTTATGTTGTCCTGATGAAAAATTTGTTCTTAGCAGCTGATTTCCCAGTCTTTGCTACCTGTCTCACAACCTCCAAAACAGTTCTAGGTCAGTGTCCCAGTGCAATCAGGCACCTACCTCTTCTTGCCACCCTCCTTATATCTTTTCGATATCAGCCAGATAAGTGGCTACACATGACACCCAGACCAGCGAGATTCCTGGAGCATCAGACCCCTAGGTGTAGGGAAAGCAGGCTCAACATTAGTGTGGTATGTCTCAACAGCTGTGAAGATGATTTTCGGGACATTCTGCACCTGTGTGTGCCCTGAAAGCTGCTAGGTGGGTTGGTGGTCCAGGAAAGGGTAAAGGGCACAGGGCTCCCCTAAAGTTAGCTGGAGGATTGCCAGTTACAGAAACGTGGAGCAGCCCCTCAGGGTGGTGAGTCTCTCTTCTCTGATCATGCTGTGTTTCCCACACTGACAGTACGAGGCCCATGTGCCCGAGAATGCAGTGGGTCAGGAGATACAGAGGCTGACAGTCACTGATCTGGATGCCCCCAACTCACCAGCGTGGCATGCCACCTACCACATCGTGGGAGGTGATGACGGGGATCATTTTACCATCACCACCCATCCCGAGAGCAACCAGGGCATCCTGACAACCAGGAAGGTGAGTAGTTTGGGCTTTAGACAAAGGCTGTACCTGGGGCAGCCAGATCTGTAGTCTCCAGGACAAAGAGGCACCACTTGCCTCAGGCCACCTACCCTAGGCCAATCACCAGGGATTGCACCAGACCAGTGGCTTCCAACAGTGTCCCACCCCTCTGTGTTACGGAGTCCCTTTGTTCAAACTAAATTTTACCTAGGGGCCCAATTCATAAACATGCAAGAGTTGCTGATCTAATTGAAGCAGATCAATGGAGCCTCCTCCCAAACCCCAGTGTCAGTCTTCTCACACAGAGAATTTTTGTTTTATTGGAATTCATGCTAATTTTGCATTTGCTCTGTAATAAGTAAATTTGTTGTTTGGATAATAAAATATTTTAAGTTACTTAGTAGTTAGTCACACTGTTGCCTTTCAAAAAGTCTTTTGTGGGCTGGCCCGGTGGCGCACTCGGTAGAGTGCGGCGGCGCTCCCGCCGAGGGTTCGGATCCCATGTAGAGACCGGTCCACTCACTGGTTGAGCGCGGTGCGGGCATGACACCGAGGGTTGCGATCCCGTTACCAGTCACAAAAAAAGACAAAAAGGAAAAAAAAAAGTCTTTCTTTTTTTTGTGAATTTTAGTTTTTACTGGGGTATAGGACATGGGTTGGGTCAAAAAGTTTTTGAGTAGAAATGATGCTTCAAGGAGATGGACCTACCTTTCTTTCATGTATTTTACCTCCAGGTTTACTAGGAAGAATGGCCTAGTTTGAGAAGCAGGGATTTATACATTAAAGACTGTTTTGGATTCACTGTCTGCTTTTTGCAATAAATACTTTGTAATGCCACTTTTACACTATGATAAATTTCATTTATAATATAACTTAACCTAACTCCTAGTTTCTAGAAAAATAGAATCCCCTAACTGTAAAATAAAGGAGAAACTTACAGAAAAGTTTACTAATATAAAATATTTGATATATAAGCTTTTGGGCACCACTGCACTAGAAAATATAATGAAATGTCCAGTTACTTACATCTACTTGTAAAATCCAAATGCAATGGATGTCGTATGCTGCCCCGGTGACTCATACCACAAGTGGTATTGATGTCTTTTCAGAACAGTGTTTATTCACTCTGAAAAGTGAATTAAACAACTCTTTTTTTTTAAAGATGACCGGTAAGGGGATCTTAACCCTTGACTTGGTGTTGTCAGCATCACGCTTTTTTTTTTTTTTTCTTTTTTTTTTTTTCTTTTTCCAGTGAGCCGCCGGTCTGTATGTGGGATCCGAACCCTCGGCGGGAGCGCCGCTGCGCTCCCAAGCAGCGCACTGTAGCAGTGCACCACCAGGCCGGCCCAGCATCACGCTTTCTGAAGTGAGCTAACCGGTTATCCCTATATAGGGATCCAAACCCGCGGCCTTGGTGTTATCAGCACCACACTCTCCCAAGTGAGGCATGGGCCGGTCCTTGAATAAACAACTCTTGAAAAAGTCCTGAACAAATTCAATCATGAGCTGCCCTCAGAAGTTATATTTCTGGAAGATTCAGTGTATATTAAAACTACACCAAAAACTTGACTTATATGTAAAACATGTTCTAGACTCTAATTACAAACAGGTTTTTCACACCCGTGAATGTATGAACATCCAAGGGGCTATTGGCAGTTCTCATAGGACATGGGGTCAGTTCTTTGTGTCTGCAACATTGTGGGACATAGCATCCCTGTCCCAGCTTGTAAATGTCCATGACAATTAGAAATGCATTTACAAGTTTCTAAAACACTCTATAAGGAACATTCACCACCCCACTGGGAACCAGTGTTTTAGGACTTACTAATACAGTTGCCTTTGAGGTGGTCTGAGAGGCCACACTAGATGTCCTGTCAGGAAACACAGGAAGGACTGGCCAGTTAGCTCAGTTGGTTAGAGCATGGTGTTATAACACCAAGATCAAGTGTTCAGATCCCTGTACAGGTCCGCCACCCAAAAAAAAGAAAGAAAGAAAGGAAACACAGGAGGCTTTTTGGGACAGGGAGTGGGCAGCATCGTTGCTTGTGGGGGTCTGGAGCCCCTCAGGGTGGGCCCTTTCCTTCTGACATCCACAGTACCACATGGGGCCTCCTCACAAAGTGGTAGTTTAGGTTCTTCTTCCTCTTCTCTCCTAGGGCTTGGATTTTGAGGCCAAAAACCAGCACACCCTGTATGTTGAAGTGACCAATGAAGTTCCCTTTGTAGTGAAGCTCCCAACCTCAACGGCCACCATAGTGGTCCATGTGGAGGATGTGAATGAGGCACCTGTGTTTGTCCCACCCTCCAAAGCTATCGAGGTCCAAGAAGGCATCTCCGTTGGGGAGCCCGTCTGTATCTACACTGCACAGGACCCTGACAAGGAGAATCAGGAGATCAGGTACTTGGGCTCTGGACTCAGTCAGCCAAATGCACTGGCATAGTTGGGTGGGTTGTTTAAGCCAGCATTTGTGCTTATTACCATAAAAGTTCAGTATTTTGAACAATACCCCTGCACAGGACCTCTCCTTCCTACCCTCCCTGAGGAGGGGTCTAGGGGGCAGATGTTTCCTTTCTTCTCTCACGTATCCTTGCTGGGACCCCCACCTGCTGCTATAGGCTCCCATTTACAGATAAGATGTATTTTCCATGTGATCCTGCTTAGGAGCAGAATCATCTGCCAGTTGGCATGAGGAGACTTTGAATAATAACACCAAAATTCTAAATATTCTGCACGTGGGGGCCGGCCTGTGGCTCACTTGGGAGGAGAGTGTGGTGCTAACACCAAATCAAGGGTTAAGATCCCCTTACCGGCCATCTTTTTAAAAAATAAATAAATAAATAGATAGATATTTTGCATGTGACTCTTCTCAACTCTTCCTCTTCAGCTACCACATCCTGAGAGACCCAGCAGGATGGCTAGCGATGGACCCAACCAGTGGGCAGATCACTGCTGCCGCCATCTTAGACCGTGAGGATGAGTGGTTTGTAAGAAACAACATCTACAAAGTTGTGGTCCTGGCCACGGACAATGGTGAGAGCTTCCTCTTGGTCCTTCCACAGGGACACCTTTCATTCCCAGGTTATGTGACACGGCATGTTCCTTCCATAGCAGAGCGTGGTAGTAGGGAGGGGTACCAGCAAACCAGCCTGGGAGGGTTAACAAAGTCTCTCAGAAAAGTCTGTATGTGGGCCGGCCCGGTGGCGCACTGCTACAGTGTGCCACTTGGGAGCGCGGCGGCGCTCCGGCCGAGGGTTCAGATCCCACATACAGACCGGTTCCCGCTCACTGGCTGAGCGAGGGGCGGGCGCAGCACCGAGGGTTGCGATCCCGTTGCCTGTCCCGGTCCGGTACGGGCGCGACACTGAGGGTTGCGGTCCGTTGCCGGACATGAAAAAAGACAAAAAGGGAAAAAAAAAAAAAAGAAAAGTCTGTATGTTTTGCTTGTTTTTCTGTGGCAGCTGGCCTTTATAGGGATTGAACCCTGGACCTTGGTGTTATCAGCACCATGCTCTAACAACTGAGCTAACCAGCCAGACTCAGAGGAATCTTTTAAAGGCTGGTCCTAGGGTTTCCTTAAAACCCAGGAGTTACGAGATATCCTGAAGACTCCCTTCAGCCTGAGTTTTTGGCTCACTGAGCCCTGAATTGGCCTGTGAGTTTCCCCTTGTGATTGATTGATAGGGCCTGCTTACAAAATGCCATGATTGATTAGTGATATCACCCCATGATGGATGGGGGGATATATAATTGCCATCTCTGCTTGACACATAGTGAACCAAGGCCTGGAGGCAGGTGAGAGATTACAACAGGGCCATGAAGAGAAGCTTCCCTGATCAGCAAACACTGGATTAGCCCTGAGGTGGCCAATAGGTTTCACTTTGTGATAGATTATGGTGGCTTTCCAGATGAAGTAGCTGCAGCTGTGCTGTGATTGGTTAGAATGTCTGCTGTGGACACAGATGAGAATGGTGGCTTGATTGACATGTATTTCCTGTCACTGGCTCTATCTGTGATGAAGCTAGGGTATGGAGGAACTTGAGAGGTTAGAACTGGGCAGTAAACAGGGGCCTACCTGAGGCTGATTGAGCAGGTCATAGAGGAGCTTCACGTTGATTCATCAACCAACCAAGGGCAGAAGCTGTAAAGACATCATGTGTGTGATTTTGAACAGGGAACCCTCCCACCACCGGCACAGGGACCCTCCTGCTAACTCTTACCGATGTCAATGACCATGGCCCGGTCCCTGAGCCCCGTCAGATCACCATCTGCAACCATAGCCCTGTGCCCCAAGTGCTGAACATCACGGACAAGGACCTGTCCCCACACACCTCCCCTTTCCGGGCCCAGCTCACACATGACTCGGACATCTACTGGACAGCAGAGGTCAATGAGAAAGGTAATGAGTGATGGTGGCAGGTGGGTGCCAGCTCTGCTGGGTGGGTGTCTGCCCCACACCAGGACCCTGCACACATTCCCATTCCAGCATCTTTGGGTCTTGGAGGTAATGGTCTCTTCAAGAATGACAAATACTGGGCCGGCCCGGTGGTGCACTGCTACAGTGCGCCGCTTGGGAGCGCAGCAGCGCTCCTGCCGAGGGTTCGGATCCCACATACAGACCGGTTCCTGCTCATTGGCTGAGCGAGGTGCGGGCGCAACACTGAGGGTTGCGATCCCGTTGCTGGTCCCGGTCCGGTACGGGCGCGACACTGAGGGTTGCGATCCGTTGCCGGTCACGAAAAAAAAAGACAAAAAGGGAAAAAAAAAAAAAAGAATGACAAATACTATTTATTAATCTAGTGTAAGCCTTTGGAATTCCATGGGAGCCCTAAAAGACCGTTCTAGCCCAACCGACCTTCCCTGTCCAGATGGAAGAACCAAAGAGGACTGACTTGCCCCATGTCACATAGCAAGAGTCAGGACTCCAACATAGTAATTATAGCTCACACTCACTGAGTGTGCTTACTGTGTGCTAGACACCACTTCAGATGCTTTACCAAGATTAGATTACTTAATCCTCACAACAGTCCTGTGAAGAAGTACTATTATCTCTTTCACCTTTCACACATACACTTTACAGATGAGGCAAACAAGGTTTACCAAAGCTTAAATGTCTTGCCAGAGGTTTATGGGTAGAAAATGATGGCCCCAAGATTTTAATCCAGGCAGTCTGATTTACCACAGTGCTCTGCTGCCTACCATTTATGGAGTCCTTGTTTCCTTATTTAATATTTCTACCAAACTCTGCAGTCAGTATTTTGTTTTTTCCCTAAAAGATGACTGGTAAGGGGATCTTAATCTTAACCCTTGACTTGGTGTTGTAGCACCACGCTCTCCCAAGTGAGCTAACTGGCCATCCCTATATAGGGATCTGAACCCATGGCCTTGGTGTTATCAGCACCATGCTCTCCCAAGTGAGCCATGGGCCAGCCCTTACAGTCAGTATTTTTATCCCTATTTACAGATGAAAATGAGGCCTGGAGAGGTTAAATAGCGTGCTCCAGGGGCACAAAGTAGGTAAATAGTAGAAGTTGAAGCCAGGCTTTGACGCCAGAGTGCCTAGTCTTCCCATTCCCACCCACCTCCCTGTCCTGCCTCTTTCCAGTCCACTAGCCCAAAGGTTCTCAGCCTTCAGTGATTTTTTTTCAGTTGTCACAAGGACTGGAAAGGCATTGAGTGACTGAGGACCCAGGCTGCATGAGAAAGGAGGGTCCAGCCCCAACTGCCAGTAACGCCCCTTCAGAAAAGCTTCCTCACCATGGTTTAAAGTGTTTTCCCCTTCCTCTTGGGGTCGGGGTCCCCCAGGAGGGAAATAGGAAATCTGTATACTCAGGTTCTGCCCCAAAGAAACTAAATACCCCGTTTCTATTATTGCTGCTGAGCCCATCTCAGAAAGAACTCAGGAGGTCTGCTTCAGACACCTGCATCATCTCCTTGTTATGATGCCTGTGATTTAGGTGTTTATATCCAACACCTTTCCTTCGGGGAGCACAACTTGGTCTCTTGTCACCCCCTTGTGGCCTAGAAGCCATTTTTTCTCTCCCTTAATACCATGTAAGAGCTTGAGCTATGGAGCCAGATTGCCTTAATTCAAAACCTGACCCCTCCATTTTCTATTCACTAGCTTTGTGACTGACGACAAGTACTGAACCTCACTGGGCCTCAGTTTACTTATCTGTAGGGTGGGGTCAATACTTACACCTACTTCCATTCAGTTATTGTGAAGATTAAATACGTGAAAAGCATCTCGTGCTCAGTAGATTTGAGTGGCCGACTTCAACACTGATATTTCTTAGCAACAATCACAGATCTGGCTGTCAAAGTGTGAGCGTTATGGCCAAATCCCAGTGGCACCAACATGTGATAATAGTATCGGATCTGGTTCCTGGTTTTTTGTTTTTTGTTTTTTCCTTGGCGACTGGCCAGTGTGGGGATCTGAACCCATGACCTGGGTGTTACAAGGCTGTGCTCTAATCAACTGAGCTAACTGGCCAGTCCCTGATTCTTGGTTTTAATTTAGTTTTTCTATTTGCCCTTGTCCCTATTATCAGGGAAATTAATCCAGACTCTGCCTTTATGTGACCTTGGGCTAGTTACTTGACTCCCTACACCTCAATTCCTGTTTTTGTAAAATGAGGATAATAGCAGTACCTGCCTCTGAAAGTTGTGGTGAAGATTAGGGTAGGACCTTGTACATAGTAAGCATCCATTTAGTCAGTACCATCATCACCATCATCATCATCAACAACAACGGAGAAATCAGTCTAACGGCACGGTAGGGATGTTTTGGGGACATACCCCATGTTGTCCTCTCCATATTGTGGACCGAGTATTCAGTCTGCAGAGTTCTCTCTGCCTTCCATTGCTGAATAGGAGAGGATGAATTCTACCTTCTGGTCTTTTTAGTAAGAGGAGCCCAGCGAATGTGCAAAGCCTTTTAACTTAAAATGGCTTGAAGTCAGTGCTGACAGGCTGGCAAGCCTGGGGGTGGGGTTAGAAGCTTGGGGGTTCTTTTTGATTGCCCCAAAAAGTGATTGGGGGGACTTCATTAGCATTTAGTGGTACAGACCTTCAATGCTAGGGAAAATACTCGAGGATTAAAAAAAAGTTCCACCCAAGCCAAGAAGAGCTCACCTCTTTAGAAAGTTAGTCTAAACTGAAGGCCTTTCTTCAAAGAGGCCCCAACTCTAAATTCCTCATCCATAAACATAGCTCCCCTGCCCACTCTAGGATTGCTACACAGTCTCTCCTGAGGGGTACCCATTATGCAGGCTGCACTGGGCCTTGCTTCTGCTCTGTGGTTAGCTTGCCACCAGCCTGAGCCTTTGAAAGCCAGTTAGCCCAATGCCCATTGTAGCCTCATTTCTGGCATCCCTGAACTTGTGTGCAATCATTGATGCTGTGATAGCATAGGTTAGCTTCCTGTCTGATCAGCTTAGCACCACTACTTATATAACCAAGTCGTGTGTATTTGGATTTATTAATAATTGAATGCTCACTTTTCATATATTAAAATTTGATCATACAGTTGAGACATAAACATATTTATTATTGCAAGAGTAAAATGATCTAATAATAAATGGCAGTGAACATTCAGATAGGAAAATAGGTGGCCAGTTAATGTGAATATTAAAAGATTCTTTTTGAGTCAAGAATAGTTTAGTAGTTATAGTGCTGAGAAATTACTGGTCCTGCTTGACATGACTTTTAAAGCTTCATATTTTTAAAATAATGTGATTACTGGATTTTTAAAAAAATGATGAATTCATTTTTCTATCCCAATAATCCTTTCCATGATGGTAAATTTGGCTTTGGCCAGGTATCAGTTTTTACATTTGGCCAAAAATGTGCTTTTGGGATATTTCTTCCTGGTGCCCAGACACAGAGGCTGTCTCCTGACAGACCTTCATCGTGGTATACTCAGTTCCCACCACTTATGGATACCTTGGCTAATAAATGATCTGTCCACTCCAGGAGACACAGTGGCCTTGTCCCTGAAGAAGTTCCTGAAGCAAGACACATATGACGTGCACCTTTCTCTGTCTGACCACGGCAACAAGGAACAATTGACAGTGATCAAGGCCACCGTGTGTGACTGCCACGGCCATGTGGAAACCTGCCCTGAACGCTGGAAGGGGGGTTTCATCCTCCCCATCCTGGGGGCTGTCCTAGCTCTGCTGCGTGAGTACTTAGCACCCTCCCCTCTCTGAGGATGGGGTAGTTCAAAGACCTGAATCTACTCTAACCTCCTGGGACTAAAGGGCCACCAACATTTCTCATCCATTCCTTACACTCTTAATTCTAGGAGTGTAATTCAGTCAGTAGATAATTTCTGGAGCTTCTAGAATGTGCCAGGCTTTGGGGATAAAGTGGTGAGCAAACAGACCTTGCCCTGCTATTGTGTTATCTAGAGGCTTGAGCATGGTTCTGGGTGGTCTCCAGACCAACAGCATTAGTAGTACCAAGAATTTGTTAGAAAGACAGACTCTCAGGTCCCACTCCAGACCTCCTAATCCAGCAATATAAAGGTAGGACCCAGTAATCTGTGTTGGTTCTTTTTTTTTTTTTTTAATTCCCCTGAGGACAGGGCAATTTGGGGTGAGCTTCTTGGGAAGGGTCTCAACTGTGAGCTGAGGAAATGAATACCTTGGCCCCAAAGTGGGAATCTAAGTGGCATATCATGATATCTACTATGGGTAGGATGACCAGGAGCAACCAGGACTGAGCGATAGTGTGGGACATGGGATTATCAGTGCTAAAACTGGAACAATCCCAAGCACACTAGGACATTTGATCACTCTAGAAACCCCGGCCTTAAAATACTAAAGGGAGCTGCAATTTTGCCAATTACAATTTTCTCAATAACAGTGAATATATATTAGTAGAATACATATCAGTAGTTAGGATGCCAGGCCATTGGATGAATATTAAGGAGTAGCTTAACTACAAAAGGCAACTAGAATGTTGGTGACTGTATTTGACCTGTAATCTTTAGAGAGTCATTGAGCAGGAATAGTAATATCTCTTAAGTCAGATTCCTGACATAAATACAGAGTAGGTGTTGCTCAAATAAAGCTACTACAAGGAAATAAAAGATCAGATCAGAAAAACTAGAAATATCAAAGATATCAGGTCGACTGGCAGCAGCATCAGAATAACTACAAAATATTGCAAATACAGAGTCCCACCAGCAGAAATGCTGATTTGAGGGCCGGCCCGGTGGCGCACTGGAGAGTGTGCCGCTTGAGAGCACAGCAGCGCTCCCGCCGAGGGTTCGGATCTCATGTGGAGACCGGTTCCCACTCACTGGCTGAGCGCGGTGCGGGCACAACACCGAGGGTTGTGATCCTGTTGCCGGTCAGTAAAAAAGACAAAAAGGAAAAAAAAAAAAAAAGAAATGCTGATTGGGTGACCCTAGGGTGGGTGGTCACTGGGAGCTGCCGTTTTATCAGGCTCCTTAGGGTGTTCTGATGCAACTGACGGCCAACCACACTCTTAAGAGACACTGTGGTATTCCTACCATCCACTTTCTTTTAGCCCCATGATTAATCACCACTTATGTTTTAAAGTTTCTGGCAAGTCAGATTGCCAGATAAAATACAGAATACTCAAATTTGCATTTCAGATAAACAACAAGTAACTTTTTAGTGTAAGTATGTCTCGTTTGATATATAATATCAAAATATATCAGTATAACATTTTTTCTTTTCTTTTCTTTTTCCCTGTAAGTAGTAGACTGTTTTTATAGTAGTTTTAGGTTTACAGAGAAACTGAGGAGAAAGTGTAGATAATTCCCATACCCTTCCCCACCCCCTTATACTTTTTCCTGTTATTAACATGTTAGGCTCTATGAATCTTAACAGTGGATCCCAAAAAGAAAAAAATGGTACATTTGCTACCATTATGAACCAATGTTGATATATTACTATTAACTCAATTTTATATTAGGGTTCCTTCTTTGTGTTGTACAGTTCTATGGGTTTTGCCAAATTCATAATGTCATATATTCACTATTACAGTATCATACAGAATAGTTCTGGATTTTAAATCCTCTGGATTTTTATTTTTATTTTATTTATTTATTTATTTATTTATTTATTTATTTATTTATTTTTAAAGATGACCGGTAAGGGGATCTTAACCCTTGACTTGGTGTTGTCAGCACCACGCTTTCCAAGTGAGCTAACTGGCCATCCCTATATAGGATCCGAACCCGTGGCCTTGGTGTTATCAGCACTGCACTCTACCGAGTGAGCCACGGGCCGGCCTAGTAATCTGTGTTTTAACAAGCCCTCCAGAGGGTTCTGATATGTGCTAAAGTTTGAGAACCACTGGTCTAGTGGGCGGAAGCATTTAGTTAAAAACGAATTTCTGGGCCGAGCCCGTGGTGCACTCTCCCGAGTGCGGCGCTGGGAGCACAGCAGTGCTCCCGCCGCGGGTTCGGATCCTATATAGGGATGACCGGTGCGCTAACAGCGCTCACTGGCTGAGCGCGGTGCGGCCGGTCTCCAAAAGGACAAAAAAAAAAAAAGAATTTCTTTGCTCTAAAGGTAGAACCTATCACAGTTGCTTTTCCTGTTCTTTGACTTGGTCCTTACATAGACAACACACATTCAATCAGATATGAATACAAGAGCAAGCTTTAATTAACGTACTGTACTGTGCACCAAGTACTGCTTTAGGCACTGGGGGTGCAGCACTCAACAGTCCCTGCCCTCATGGAGCTTACATTCCAGTGTAGAGGCAGACAACAGACCATCTGACAGAGAAACATGTTGCTGTGGAGGAAGAGAAAGCAAAGGACAAGGGCATAGGAGGTCTGTAGTTTTAAGTAGAGTGGACATGAAAGGCCTTGCTGAAAAGGGAATATTCGAGGAAAGACCTGAAAGAGGTGACGACGCAAATCTTGCAGATACCTAGGGAATAACAAGCACGAGAGCCCTGCGGCAGCACCATGTGTAGTACGTGGAAATAGCAGTGGCTGGAGTGGGAAAAGTGAAAAGGGAAAAAAGTGGGAAATGAGCTTAGAGAGGTGTGGGCATGGCAGATCACCATGTTGGGCCTTTATAAGGCTGTCATAGGGACTCTGGGTGGAATGAGAAGTCATCAGAAGGTTTTGAGCAGAGGAGCGATGTGATCTGACTAAAATTTTGCAAGATTCCTACTGAACAGACTATCTGGGGCCAAAAGTAGAGACAAGGAGACATGTAAGAGGCTGTAGTCCAGGGGCGAGAAGGTGGTTGACGGCTTAGACAGGATGGCAGCATCAAGGTGGTAAGAGGTGGTCATATTTCAGGGTACAGTTCATTCAGATCATTATGTAGTATGAAGGAAAGAGCCACGGATGATTCCAAGGTTTTTGGCCTAAGCAAGTAGAAACCTGGAGTTTCCATTTACCAGTTTGGAAAGGACGGATTTGCCAAACCGTACAAATGGAGACATCTGTAGCAGTTGGATACATAAGCCTTCAGTTTGGGTGAAAAGTCCAATCTGCTTCTTGCCTTCTCGCAGCCCTGATGGGGAGGAAATGGGGAGAGGACAGGTTACTGTCTATCCCACGTGGGTGTGCATCCTGAGAACCCAGTGATTCCCAAAGAAGGCTAAGTCTGTCTTGTCTGGCCAGAGAGAGACAGTGGTTCCATCAGCAGGTAGAGTAATGAGCCTAAGCAGCTGTGTCCTCTTATGTTGAACTGCCACAGAGAGGGCCAAAGGGTGGCCTCTAAGTATGGGTTTAACTGGGCATAGTCATGACAGGGTTTGCAGCCTGGCCTTAGTTGGCCAATCACCCCATGTACAAATAGCCTGCCAGACTTTCAAACCATATCACTAAGAGCACTAAAAACCAGTCCCTCCCTTAAAATAGGATTTGCACCTAATTTCAAATGTCAAAGTTGCATTATCTTGCTTTTAATGTAAAGTCTTTGGTCGATGTAGGGGACATCTCAGGACTAAAAGAGAGTCTTATTGAAAGATAACATCAGCTGGGAGGTTTCCATCCCCACAAAAGAGGATTTTAAGGATCAGTACCAATATGGGAAGACTGGCAGTAAACGATATAGCATCCGAGGTGAGGGAGAGAAGTCAGAATGCTGAGAGGAGGTGATATTGTGCTGAGACCTGAAGGATAAGAGCTATGTATATGCATGGAAAGTGTGCCAGGAGAGGAGAGAGCCCATGTAGGAGTTTCCAAAGTGGGAAACTGCTGGGTGTATTTGAGGATGCACCTGGGTGGGTGAGAAGGGAGGGTTAGTGGCATAGGCAGGGGCCAAATGATGTAAGCCTTGGAAAGGAGTCGGGACATTCATGGGTGCAGGTGGAGTCATTGCAGTGTGTTAAGCTTTGGCTTACTGAAGGGGTCTAAAGGTGGGGGTAGAGGGTGTGAGTATTCACATTCTCCAATTTTTTCAGTTCTTCTGCTGGTGCTCCTCTTGTTGGTGAGAAAGAAGCGGAAGGTTAAGGAGCCTCTTCTACTCCCAGAAGACGACACCCGTGATAATGTCTTCTACTACGGTGAAGAAGGCGGTGGCGAAGAAGACCAGGTGGGACATTGGGAGGTCTGGGTGTTGGGAAGCACATATCCTCAGAGCCACCAGCAGGGATGGTTGGATCAACCAACTAACTGTTAACTACATTGACCGGACCCTGGCAGGAAGCATCAGTCACCATGCAGGGTCAACGACCAACTCTCCTCTTTGGAGAGGGGTCTAGCCCATTACTGTAGTCTCTTTGGCCCCAGCCAAGTTGACCTCAAGTCTGCTTAATTTGGAAGGGAAAGAGGATGGAAACTAGAGCTCTCAGAGAACTCTGACATTATCTAAGACCTACCTATGGATCAGAGCATCCAAAGGGCAGGGAGGTGGGGAGGAGAGTCCTTCTCATTCCCATGTTCGCCTTCATTTTCTTAAAGGACTATGACATCACCCAACTCCACCGGGGTCTGGAGGCCAGGCCTGAGGTGGTTCTCCGTAATGATGTGGCGCCAACCTTCATCCCCACACCCATGTACCGTCCTCGGCCAGCCAACCCAGATGAAATCGGCAACTTCATCATCGAGGTGAGGCACAGTGGGGCTAGCCGAAAGCAGCCCTTTATTCAAGCCTAGCACCAGCAGCACAGGAGAACAAGCGTGGGCTTGGAGTCTTGGTTCTGGGTTTAAATCCTGACTCCACCAACAGCCAGCTGTGTGACCTGGCATATCTGAGTAACTGCTGGGCTTCTGTTTCCTCCTCCATAAAACCCTAACTTGGAGAGTGGTTAAGAATGATTAAGGGCCGGCCTGTGGCTCACTCGGGAGAGTGCGGTGCTGATAACACCAAGGCCCCGGGTTCGGATCCCATATAGGGATGGCCGGTTAGCTCATTAGGTGAGCGTGGTGCTGACAACACCAAGCCAAGGGTTAAGATCCCCTTACCAGTCATCTTTTTAAAAAAAAAGAATGATTAAGAATAATTTATTCATTTATTCAACAAATATAGTGGTTAGAAGAATACTCTGAAGCTAGACTACCTGGGTTTGAATTTTTAAAATTCAAACCCAGGTGATTCCAGTGTGGAGCAAAGTTTGGAACCTCTGTTATAGGTTACTTGAAGGATTGAATGATTAAGTATCCAGGACAATACTAGCAGAGTGCTTCCTGAACCTGCGTGCACATGGGATCACCTGGGGAACTTCAAAACCACTGATGCCTCTGATTCTCCCCCAGAGATTGGGATTTCATTGATCTTTTTGTGGCCTGAGCTTCAGAATTTTTAAAAGATTCCCCAGGTAATTTAAGTTTGGGAACTACTAACTTAGCATGTAGTATTTATTAGGTAATAATAACTACTGCTGCCAGGTACTATTCTAATAAGTGCTTTACATATATTTCCATATTCTTTTATTCCTCTAAGACTATTTGAAGTCTTACCATTTTACAGTTGAGGAAACAGGCAGAGAGTGGTGAAGAGACTCGCCCAAAGTCACAAAACTAGTGTGTGGAGTCCGAGTTCAGGCTCAGGCTGTCTAACTTCAGAGTCCTTGCCCTTAACCCTGCCTGTGTTGCACTGAGCACTTGCTGTGTGCTGGTCCCTGGGCTAGGCACGTGGCATGCACTATTTCATGTCAGCCTTCAAAAACCTTACAGGCCTCACAGGTGAGGAAGCAAGGCTCAGCGAGGAGAATTAACTTGCCTGAGCTCACACAGCCAGCAGGTGGCAGGGCCTTGCTGCTCCTAACCACCTGTTCTGTGTTACTGCAGAACCTGAAAGCGGCCAACACGGACCCCACAGCCCCGCCCTACGACTCTCTGCTCGTGTTTGACTACGAGGGCAGTGGCTCCGATGCTGCCTCCCTCAGCTCCCTCACCTCCTCCGCCTCTGACCAGGACCAAGATTATGACTATCTGAACGAGTGGGGCAGCCGCTTCAAGAAGCTGGCAGACATGTACGGGGGCGGTGAGGACAACTAGGCCACCCTGCCAGCAGGGCTGAGAATGGAATGTCAGGCCACAGCATCTCCCAGGGGGTCTCAGTCCCCCCTTTTAGCGAAGGACTTTGGAGCTTATCAGGAAGTGGCCTTAGCAACCTGGAGGGGAGAGGCTGCAAGTCTAACATTGGAAGGGTTGGGTTCTAAGTTTCTTAGAGTGGAGGAATGTGGCAGTTGACTTTAGCACTGAAAACCTCTCAGCTGAGGTTAAGGTTGCCTTGGAGGCTGACTGTCCAGAAGACTCTAACCTGCCGTAAAATAGCCCTACGTGCTGGGACTGGACTGGCTCTGACCCCATGATGACTTTCTCTGAAATGGACCCTTCTCCTTAGAAGAGGCCTCTTATTGCAACATGATGTTTTTTAAATGCTATTTTCAAAAAGTTAGAGGCAGGTCCTCATCCGTCCCCATGGGTCTTCCTGAAGCACAGCCCAGAGCTGTGGGCTCACTGGCCCTCATGCGTTTCTCCCCAGTTTCCTGGCCCCAAGGCGCCTCCCATTTGGATAGTCCCTGCGTTTTTATACTGAGCGTGTCTAGGTTGTCCTTTATTTTTTATTTTCCCTGTTGTGTGCTGTAGATGAAGGGTGATGACAATCATGTAAATGTATTAGAACTTTTTTATTAAAGGAACTTTTCCCAGAAGTACTAGGGGAGTGAAACGTTTTTTTTATGGCAGCTGGCCGGTACAGGGTTTGAAATTTTTTTTACTAGAAGTCTTATTGACATCTAATTCACATACCATACAATTCACCCATTTAAAGTGCACAATTCAATGGTTTTTAGAATTTTCAGAGTTCTGGGCCGGCCCGGTGGCGCACTGGAGAGTGCGCTGTTTGGGAGCGCGGCAGCACTCCCGCCGAGGGTTCGGATCCCATGTGGAGACCGGTTCCCGCTCACTGGCTGAGCGCGCAACGCCGAGGGTTGCGATCCCGTTGCCGGTCAGTAAAAAAGACAAAAAGGAAAAAAAAAAAGAATTTTCAGAGTTCTGCAAAAGGAGTAAGCTCTCTCAACTCTGCTGGTTTCACCCCAGCTTCCTCCCGATGATAGAGGAAGCTCAGGATTAGCTTACAGGCCCAGGTAGGCCCGAGAGGGTGTGGTGCAGAGGTAGGGCAGGGGACAGACTCCCTGCAAATTTGGAGCTACTCCTCCATGTGAGAGAACCAGTGACCTCCTTGCCCTTAGGCTGTACTTCACCAGGGCCTAGGTGAGGTCCCTGTTGTGCTGTGGGCTCGGTGTTGAAAGGCAGGGGTTGGGGAAGATCAGCTCTACCACATCCTAGCAAGTCGCTTAACCTCTACTTGCCCATTTACAAAATAGGGAGTTTTTAAAGGAGATTAAACAAATTAATATCTGGCACATGGTAAGTGCTATTTGTATTAGCTGGCAAGAGCTGTCATTTATTCAGTACTTTAGGGCCAGACAGCACTTACTTTATTTCCTTTAAACAAGCCCTCACAATCCCCCTCTAAAGGGATTTTCCTCTTTTAAAGAATGGCCACATTGTATTTTTTTTAAATGACATGAGTCATCAAAATCAAGCAAAACAAAGTCAGATATCTCACCCAGGATGTCAGTGAAATTGGACTATTCCTGGCAATACCAGGACATGAATGCAGGAATAAGGATGAAGAGGCATCAGGGACAGAACGGTTCTATCTGTGCCTTTCTTTAAAGTGAAGTTCAGAATTTTCTTTGCGATTGACCAAAAGAAAAGAATCTGAAGTGAAGCTGACAGAATTGCTGAAGGTAAGATAAACGTCTCCTTCCCACAAGAGTGACTGAGTCTTTAAAGCAGTGGCACGCAAAGTGCAGTTCCTGATCCAGCAGCAGCAGCAGCTGCTGGATCAGAAACTCGGCGTGAAAAGGTCTGGTTTAACAAGCCTTCCAGGTGATTCTATTGCACGCTCTGGTTTGTGGCCAACGTGCTAAAGGATGAGGCCAAGGGTTTTCTGGATGGGAAAGCCAAAATAGAATTAAATAGGGTGAGAAACCTCACTCATCCTTGGTCCATGCCTCCCCTGCTGAGCTGCAGCCCCTCGTTCCCCTTGCCAGGGCCCTGCTGCTTTTGCTGGCAAGAAGTGAGGGAGGATTAGGTGTCCCAGCCAGCAAACACCTGCTGCCCCTTATCTTCGCCTCCCCTCAAAGTGTGAAATGCTATCTTCAGCTGAGGCTAATAAAACCCAAGAGCCACTTTTCAGGCTAGCCTTCCTCCCCTGAGATTTTTGGAAGAAAAGCAGACTTTCCTGGCCTAGTCTGGCCTCTGTGGATGGATCTAGATTCCCTTGACAGTGGAACAAGTCACCAGCCTCAGTGATTTAGAAAAAATGGGCCTGCGCTCTGATGGGGATGGATGTTAAATCACTCTCTTGCAAAATGGGATCTCAGGACTCTGGTCTTTAGGGCCGATAACAAGAAGTCAGTATTTGCCGTAGTAAGTCACCAGTGCTAACCGCTCAGAGTGGGTGCGAACCAAAAACAACTGATCCAGACGGCTGCACCAGTGAGGACCACCTGAATGTTTGACTTGCCAACCCTTCACGTTTTGTGGTTGAGCAGTTCGGTGTGCCTCCTCCCAGTGCTTTCCCCCTGCACGCTGTGCACAGTTTGCGTCACACCTTTTCATAACAGCATGTAGGGCCTCATCATCTCCAACACATTTGGTTTGGATGTGTTATTATTTAATCGCATCACCATCCATAGGCATTAGTAATTCAATATTTTTGCCCTTAACAATGTCAAACACCCCTGACCATCCTCTTTGCAGGTGCTTCAAAGCCAGTCTTCCAATCTACTGGGGGTGGAGTGGATATGATCCTGGTTGAGATCAGAGCTGCCTTGAGAGGAGGGTTCGGTCTTGGATGACTGATTGGTCTGGAAGGACCCCTCAAACTCATTCTTTTAAGTGTTCTTTTTTCCCCACACTTTTAAAAGCCAAAGTCCCAGAACCTAAGTCCAACAGTAAAAGTAGAGCTTTACTGGACACAGGGGTTGGAGGTGATGCCCAGGGACCTGTTTGTTTAGCCTCATCCTCCCAATATGTCTCTTTAAAAACTCCCAAATGCAGGGCATTCTGAAAATTGCCCCAATCCACCCCTGTCGTTTTACAGATGGAAAAAAATAGAGGCTCCGAACAGGTACTTCTTAAGTCCCCTCCAGCAGGGACAGAGGTGGCCAGCACCCAAGCCTCACACACACCATAACTTTTCCCTTGTTGCTGACCTCACAATCCTTTTTTCCTCCCAAAGAGGCTGCAGATAGGACCTGTCTGCCCAGGTGGCCTTTGCCCAGGCCCTCGTGAGGCCTGAGGGGATGGCCTTCTCTCATTCCTGGAAGGTGGGTGAGTAGCTGAGGCCCCCACATGCTAAGCATGGACCTCTTTAACCCACTTCCCCACCCACAAAGGGACTCAGGTAGAAGATCCAGCCAGTCAGGGAGGGACCCTGAGGTCAGTTGAGGACAAGCCTGCCATTGAAAGGGTGGGGTGGTCATCCTGGGAAACCCCTTTTGCAGCCCACACCGTGTGGGTCCAGTTCAGCTCACCGGGGAACTCCATGGGGCCAGCTCCCTTCAGAATAAAGGCAGAACCTACCTTCCGATCGCAAACTAAAATAACCCACCACGGAGGCATGGTTCAAGGCACAAGTTCACATCACGTCACTTCCAAGCTTGAGGCCTCAAACAAATCACTTAACCTCTCTGTGCCTCACTTTTCTCATCTGTAAAATGGAGTAAATGAGTTAATATCTGTAAAGTGCTCAGGAGGGTGCCTGGCATATGAGCTCTATCTACACAGGTGTTATTGTTGCTGTCACTACTGTCGTGGTAGTTGAGGGACTGACAGGGCCACAGTTATCGCTCCTTTGTCTCCACACTCACAACCTGGATAGAAGCTGGAATTCCCAGAGATTCCTGGCCTGCTGGGAATATCTTCAGAGGACTGGGCAGCTGTGGTTTCCCCAAAGGCTTCCACTCATGCCCAGCAGAGGGCACCATTCACCCAAATCATCTCTGCAGGTTGCTCAGCCTCCCAGCCTGGCCCACCAAGGGTGGGACCAGCAGGAGGGAGCCCCAGGATCGAACAGTCACACCAGCTGCCACATTCCATGGAAGGGAGTCTACTGTGTGACCGGAACTGCCTTGGACACTCTGATAAAGATAGTGGTGAAGGTGGTGGTGGCGGTGTCTGGCGCTGCAGCAGCAGCTACAGTCAATATTTACTGGGCTATCTATGGCTGGCCATGCCTTTCACATACACATAGGCAATTGCACACATTCTCTCTCTCTCTCACCTCACAACCAAGGGGTTTCCTTTTTAAAAAGGAAGTTGAGAATCAGAGAGGTTAACAGCCACATAATCCAGGAAGCGGCAGAGACAGTTTTGGAGTCTAGGTCTCCTTGATTCCCAAGTATGGGCTCTTTTTACTGCTAAAATACTCCAGTTATAGATGGGTCATGGGGCAGGCAGGGGGTAGAAGCTGCTCTTCACACATTGACTAAGGCCTTTCCCCAAGGCAGAGTTGGCCCCACCTGACCTTGAGCCCGTGACCCTAAAATGGAAAAGCCACAGCATTTCCAACCACTTCTGGTGTCCCCTAAATATGTGGGGTATCACCCCAGGGTATTTTATTTATTCCTTTACTGAGCATGTGTTCTGTGCCAGGCAGTATTCTAGGTGCTAACAATACAGAAATACAGAAGACAGTTAAAAAATCCCAGCCCTAACCTATGGGGGGACTCTAGGCAAAAATATATGTAGGGCCTATATGCCATATGTGTCAAGGTCATAAACTGTTAAAAGATTTTTGGATAGGCGTATCTTCATAGCGATCTGCAAAAACCAGGTTTAAATCTGGATTCTCAGACACCTGAAGAACTGGGCTGAAATGTGGCTGCATGGGGAGAGTGGGCCCCCAGCCCAGAAGCAGCAGCCAGTCCCTTCTCTACTCACCCCAAGCTCCATCCTGCACCACAAGGGTCCTTGTGCACACGTGTATGGACATCCCAGCTTATGCAATCAAGTTCCATCCACTGATCTCCCAAAGCAGCCTTTCATCAACCACCCCTCGGGCTTTGGAGTACACACCTGGGCTGTGCTGGTTACCCTCAGGAATGGTCTAGAAGGCAGGGAAGAGGACACAGGTTCTAGTAGTCACAACTCCTTAGCTCCATGGGGAGGGGCAGAAGGCCCTCTAAAAGCACAGGGCAGAAGCCCTTCTGTCAGACACCATAAATAAGACAAATCAGTAAAATACACGGTATAGTAAAAGGTGAGGCTATAGAGGAAAATAGAGCTGGGATGGGGTGTAGGGAGGAAGGGGCTGGGTGAGGACTCAGTTCTAGTAGCCAGAAAAGACCTTGTTGAGAAGGTGGCATCTGAGCAAAGGACATCAAGGGGCAGGTATGCAGGTATCACATCTAGGTAGAAGGAACAAAATGCAAAGGCCCTGAGGCAACAGCATGCTTGGTGGGTGGGCGGGCAGGTGGGCTGGCAGGGTTCTGCAGAGAGGCTTATGTGGCTGGAGCAGAGTGAGAGATTGAGAGTGTGGTAGGAGGTGAGGTCAGACAGGTAAGGAGTGGGACCCAGGGTGACCAATCCTGAGCAGTGGTGTTCATGCCTGGGCTGGAGGCTGAATTCAGGGCAAGGCCCAGTCCCAGCAGCCCAGGGAAAAGTCCTGACTCAGCTCCGTCCTAGAGCTAGTGAAACCTGATTCTTCCAGTACTCTCTCCTCAGTCACAGAGGAGGTGGCCAGGACCTGTCTGGGCCTGTGGGCAGCTGCAGAGCTGGCAGGCAGGAGCTGCAAGATTCCTCTCTGGGGGCCCTAGGACTGAGCAGGGGGCCTGTCAGGACCCCCTAGTCTGGTGGAGCAGAGCTGTGGTTAAGAATACAGCCCCTAGAGGTCACAGATACGGGGATGACTCTCCAGCCTGACCTCTCTCAAAGGAGGCCACCATAAGGTAATGTTTGAAAAGCACCCAGTGCCATTCCCAACATGCGGCTAGCAATTCAGTAAGTGGTTACTGCTATTATTATTACTGTTGATTGTTATTAAACTCTCTCCAAGTTAGGTGTGGGCTGGGGAGCCGCCCGGCCCTTCAGTTGCCCCAGCATTCCCTGTGCCACTGCAAGTTGCAGGGGTGTGATATGCCTGGCGAGGAATCTGAGAGGGACGGGTGGGTCAGGAATGCTTGGGCTTGGCTCCAACCGTTCCTGCCCTCATTGCCTTCCAGTAAACCAGGGCCAGTGGCTGATAGGGCACAGCAGGCCAGCTTCTGTGTGTCACTGTAGGAACCTGACAACCAAGGCACTCCTGGGAGACAATGCTAACTAATAACAAGAATTATTACAATTAGAGCTTTTATGAATTAAGCACTTACCGTGTGCTGGGCAATATGCTAAGATTCACTCCAAATCAAAACCAAAGTCTCCTTAGGGCCTTTGCATCTGCCGTGCCCTCTGGCAGGTGTGCCGTTCCCCCGGATAGCACTGGGTCCCCTCACCTCCCTCAGGCAGCACCCAAATGTCAACTCACAGAGATGCCCTCCTGGACTACCCCCTTTAGAACATCAACCCTCCCCCGCCATGCCTTCTTTTTTTTTCATAGCGTTTATTACTTCTCACCAGGTTATACATCTGTTTTAGCTGTTTGTCCTGCCTCGTGCCTCTTCCCCCTCTGCATATAAGCTCTCTGTGAGGGCAGGGGTTTTTGTCTGGTGGTTTTTTTGATTGATTATACATATTCATGGGGTACAAAGCTGACCGTCACCACCTGGGCCCAAGATGTGACTGGATCAATGCTACCACCATGCCCATTACCACAAATTGCAATTATTCCCCATGTCCCCAATCCAACCTCTCCCCAACCTCCCTCCACTCCTCCTTCCCCCCTACCCTGGCAACCCTGGGTCTGTTCTCTCCCTCTGCAAGTCCAAAGCACCACTGTGGTCTTTCTTTCCTTCCTTCTTTCTTAGCTCCCACCTGTTAGTGAGGACATGCGGTATTTTTCCCTCTGTGGCTGGCTTATTTCACTTAACATAATTTTCTCCAAGCTCATCCATATTAACCTGAGTGGCAGAATTTTATTCTTTTTTATGGCTAAGTAGTATTCCATGCTGTATATACACCACATTTTTCTTATCCAGTTGTCCATCGAGGGATATTTAGGTTGGTTCCATGTCTTGGCTATTGTAAATAGACCTGCGATGAACATGGGAGTGCATGTATCCCTTCAACATGATTTCCATTCCTTTGTGTATATATTTAAAAATGGGATTACTGGACAGTATGGTGGATCTATCTGTAGTTGTTTGAGAAACCTCCATACTGTTTTCCATAGTGGCTGTACTAATTTATAGTCTCACCAACAGTGTAAGAGAGTTCCCTTCTCTCCACATCCTCACCAGCATTTGTTTTTTTCAGTCTTTTTGATTATAGCCAGTCTAACTGGGGTGAGATGAAATCTCAATGTGATTTTAATTTGCATTTCCCTGATGATCAGTGATGTTGAGCAGTTTTTAAGTACCCGTTGGCCATTTGAATGTCTTCTTTGAAAAATGTCTATTCAGCTCTCTTGCCCAGTTTTTAATTGGGTTATTTGTTTTTTTACTGTATAGTTGTTTGAGTTCCTTGTATATTTTTGGTATTAATCCTTTGTTGGATGTATAGTTTGCAAATATTTTCTCCATTCTGTAGGTTGCCGTTTCACCCTGCTGATTGTTTCCTTTGCTGTGGAAAGGAAACATCCCATTTGTTTATTTTTTCTTTTGTTGCTTGTGCTTTTGGACTCTTATTCACATCTGCTTTTTTCTTTTCTGTATCCCCAAACTGTGGAATAGTGCCTGGCACATATTAGGTACTCAATAAATATTTATTGAGTAAAAGTGCCTTACAACCTTCCAAGACAGCTTCCTTTGTGGAGATGAATCAGGTTTCACTAGCTCTAGGACGGAGCTGAGTCAGGCCCAGGAGGCGAGGTAAGTTACCCAGGGTCGTGCCCAGCTGGTGAGCAGCAGAGCCGAAAGAATCCAGGGACATCAAATGGGACGTCTCATTTAATCCTGACAGCAACCCCAGGAGTGGTTACAATGATTCCATTTTATAGAGAAGCAAACTGAGACTAGAGAGTGGCAGGAATAGGATATGAATCTGATTCATTCTGTTCTGACCAAGCCATTGTTTCCTAGATTGTGGGCTTTGTGCCAGTGGTGGGATCTGACATGATTTTAGGTGATAACATGAGTAAGGTATTAAAATATTTGGGCTGGGCCGGCCCGTGGCTCACTCGGGAGAGTGCGGTGCTGATAACACCAAGGCCACGGGTTCGGATCCCTATATAGGGATGGCCGGTTAGCTCACTGGCTGAGCGTGGTGCTGACAACACCAAGTCAAGGGTTAAGATCCCCTTACCGGTCATCTTTTAATAAATAAATAAGTAAAATATTTGGGCTGGCTGGTTAGCTCAGTTGATTAAAATGCAGTGTTACAACACCAAGGTCATCCCCATACTGTCCAGCTGCCAAAAAAATTTTAAAATGATAATAAAAAAGTCAATGGCACTGAATCTCACAGAGAAAGTTATTTTCTTTTCAATTTTTGTTCAATCCTGCTTACATCGAAGAGAGTCTCTTTTTGTGCTTAGTAACTTTTTAACAACTTTAACATGCTTATGATTCTCCATTTTAACCAGAGAAAGAAGGCCTAGAATTTGACAACATTGTTTTGTTGTCATTGTATTGTTAATTAATTTCTAGTTATGGCAAATTATGCTGGTTTTCCATTTGTAAGATTGTTAATGTTTTTTCATTTAAATTTTATTTAAGTTTTTTTTTTTTTTTCCTTTTTGTCTTTTTTTGTGACCGGCAACGGATCGCAACCCTCAGTGTCGCGCCCGTACCGGACCGGGACCGGCAACGGGATCGCAACCCTCGGTTAGATGACCCCTTACCGGTCATCTTTTTAAAAAAAAAAAAAAATGACAACAATAATTCTATATTTTCAAATAGAGGATTTTTTTTTTTTTTTTAAAGATGACTGGTAAGGGGATCTTAGCCCTTGACTTGGTGTTGTCAGCACCACGCTCAGCCAGTGAGCCAACCGGCCATCCCTATATGGGATCCGAACCCGTGGCCTTGGTGTTATCAGCACCGCACTCTCCCGAGTGAGCCACGGGCCGGCCCTCAAATAGAGGATTTTGAATGTTTCTAACACAAAGAAATGATCAATGTTTGAGGTGATGGGTATGCTAATTCTCTGATTTGATCATTACACATTGTATACAGGTATGAAAATATCACACTGTATCCCAGAAATATGTACAATTACTATTTGTCAATTTGGAAAAAAAAAAAAAGATCACGAGAGCACATGCCTGGCAGAGCTGCTGCAGCAATCAGGTAAGTTAACACCTATAACACACTTATAGCAGAGCTCAGCACAAAGCAAGTACTCAATAAAAGGAGAGGTTGGAGTCATGGACTGCCACCTGTGCCTCAGTTTCCCCACCTGAATCAGCTGCTCTCCAGGGGTTCTACTTTCTAGCTCCATGAAGAGTGAACTGGCAAAACAACTGCTAGAACGTGGTGCCTGATCCGTCATTCTACAGACATTTATTGAACCCCCACTGAGTGCCTGGGAATTCAGCCAAGAACAGAACAGCCCTCCGCCTCCTCACCAAACTGCATACTGAGGAGGGGAAAGTGAGGAACCAGGCAGCTACAGTGCAGCTGATCCCAGCCTGATCCTGGTGTGGAGGCAGGGAGGGCTTCCCAGAAGAGGTGACACCCAAACCGAGACCAAAGGGCTGTATAGAAGTTTTACAGGGGTTGGGCCGGCCCGGTGGCGCACTGGATAGTGCGTCGCTTGGGAAGCGCGGCGGCGCTCCCGCCCGAGGGTTCGGATCCCACATACAGACCGGCTCCCGCTCACTGGCTGGGCGAGGCGCGGGAGCAACGCCGAGGTTTGCAATCCCGTTGCCGGTCCCCGGTCCGGTACGGGGGCAACACTGAGGGTTGCGATCCGTTGCCGGACACGGAAAAAAGACAAAAAGACAAAAGAAGTTTTACAGGGGTTGGGGAGGAGATCAGGAGCAGTGTGTGCTCAGCAGGGGGAAGGGCATAACCCAATTGGTGCTCTAGAATGATCCCTCTGATGTCTGTCCTACATATGTATTTGCACACAGTCAAGATTCCACATGGACAAGGCCATTCACCATTGTGTGGTCTGTAGGGGCAAAAGATTAATAGTAGCCCTTAGTCTATCAGTGGGGGCTGCTTAAATAAACTGTGCCACATTCACAGTGTGGACTGCTCTGCAACTGAAAACAAAGAATGAGGAAGCTCTTTATGCACTGATGTTGGAAGATCTCCAAGATGTGTTGTCAAGTGACAAAGCAAGGTGGAGAACAGTGTGCTTTATTTTATATTAAAGTGTGCTACCTTTAGTGTAAAAGAAAGAGGCGTGTTATAACACCAAGGTCAAAGGTTCAGATTCACATACTGGCCAGCCGTGGGAAAATAATAAAGAGAAAAAAAATAATAAGATTACATGGATTTTTCTTTTTTATTTATATATGCAGAGAGAAACTCTAGAACAGTGCTGTCCAGTAGAATTTTCTGTGAGGACCAATACTGTATCCACTAGCCACCTGTGGCACTTGAGATGGGGCAAGTTGAGGAACTGAATTTTTTATTTAATTTAGTTAATTGTTAAATTTAAATCTAAGCCACATGTAACCACCTTATTAGACAACATAGCTCTAGAGGAACACAAAAGAAACTCAGGACAGTCGTGAGTGGCAGGGGAGGGCTGGCAGACAGCAGTGGCAGGGACACTTGTATACTTTATATCTTGTCTGTGTTCTGCTGCTATTAAATCAAGTGAATGCCTTACCCATCCCAAAAGTCAGATTTGAAAAATGAAAGTAAGGAAAGACGGAGGGAGGAAGAGCGGGAGGCAGAGCCCTCCAGCTTCTGCATGGAGAATGGATTAGAGAGAGGGACAAGAGCGAAAGAGGGAGACCAGATGTATCAGTCGGAATGCTGGCGAGAAACAGGCAAGATCAAAAGATGAGCTAGGGCTTCCCATGCAGGCACTCAGTGACAGTGCGTGCACCAGCGCCACTAGTGAGTAGAGCCCGCCTGTGAGGTGCTGTGCTGGTCACACACCTTGGGCCATGGAGAACCTCCGTTGTTTTTGGTTATATAAAGGAGATGCTTTCTCATCTCTAAGCCTTACCAGAAACTCTGATTTTTTTTTATTGAAACATAGTTGGGGCCGGCCCGTGGCTCACTCGGTAGAGTGTGGTGCTGATAAAACCAAGGCTGTGGGTTCAGATCCTATATAGGGATGGCCGGTTCGCTCACTGGCTGAGCGTGGTGCTGACAACACCTACTCAAGAGTTAAGATCCCCTTACCGGTCATCTTTATTAAAAAAAAAAAAAAAAAAAAAGAAACATAGTTGATTGTACATATCTGTGGAGTACAAAGTTGAATATCAATACCTGTGTGCAATACAGAAACTCTGATTTGAAGAGAATAAATGGATTTTGCCTCAAATCACAGGAA
Source organism: Galeopterus variegatus (assembly GCF_000696425.1). NCBI lineage: Eukaryota > Metazoa > Chordata > Mammalia > Dermoptera > Cynocephalidae > Galeopterus > Galeopterus variegatus. Next base: position 448,479 of record NW_007726129.1, on the reverse strand, counting down.
AGTCCCAAAGCTCCATCGCACACTTTCAGCCACAGAATGCCATTACACAAACCTCCAGATTGGGAGGAGAAGATCCTGATATGGTCTGGTTGTTTCAAAAAGGAAGATGAAGGGCCGGCCTGTGGCTCACTCGGTAGAGTGCGGTGCTGATAACACCAAGGCCGCAGGTTCGGATCCTATATAGGGATGGCCGGTTCGCTCACTGGCTGAGCGTGGTGCTGACAACACCAAGCCAAGGGTTGAGATCCCCTTACCGGTCATCTTTTAAAAAAAAAAAAAAAAAGGAAGATGAAACCCCAGACATGTCCTATTTGAGATGCTTGACGCTGCAAAGAACAAGGTCTGGGTGAAGATCAACTATGTCATTTCCCTGACAATGGCAGGATGCATCTTGACAGTTATTGAGGGCAAGAAGGCTGTCAAAAGAAATGAGTCTTTAACAAGCTCGAACTTGGAAAAGAAAGCCCGTCTGACAGAGGAAGCAGCTATGAAGGCCAAAACAGAATAGCAGAGGAATCCATGCTGGTTGGATTTTGAAAATCCAGGAATGATGTTGCAGCAACAAGCCTGTATTAAAAAGAATGTGGTGTGAGGATCCATTTCACAAAAGCATGGTTTGCACAAACTTATACCATTTCCTTATTTCTGTTCTAAAGGTACAAATAAATTTTCTTAGGCCGGCCCGTGGCTCACTCGGGAGAGTGCGGTGCTGATAACACCAAGGCCATGGGTTCGGATCCTATATAGTGATGGCCGGTTACTGACATTTCAAAGGGACGATTCTTTGTTTTGGGGACTGTCCTGTACATTGTAGGATGTTTAGCAATGTCTCTGGCCTCTATTCTCTAGGTGCCAGTAGCTCCCTCACCCCAATGGTGACCAAAAAAATGTCTCCTGGGGGGTCAAAATTGCTCCTGGTTGAGAACACGGCTACAGTGGCCAACTGGGATGGCCAGGCATCCTCAGACTAGCAGGCAAGGTAGGGAAATGGCCTTTCAGACCCCAGTGAGAGCACGAGCCAAGGAGGAGGGTTCACATGAGAGGAGCTGAGGCCGTAGGTTGGAGAATGCAGCAGCCACTGCCACACTCAGCCTGGCCACGCCGCCTCCTTCCTGCCCCATCTCTTGTGCATTCCTTCCCTTGGTTTAACCGAACAAAAGCCAGAATACAAGGGAGCTCGGGATGGTGCCGTCCATAAAGGTCAACATCCCAGGACACAGAGTAGTGAGAGTGGATCTGGGGGGCAAAGGGGAAAACTCACCAGTGCAGAAGCCACTGGGGTCCCAGTAGGGGTGGCAGTAGCTGGGACAGGGCAGGTGGAGGGGAATGGATGTAAGTGGGATGCAGGGGTATTTGGGAGGATTCAATGACTCATGAGACATGAGCAGTGAATGAGAGGGAGGAGTTGAGCACAAGATATTCAGGACTGTGGCCTAGACACCCGGGCTGATGATGGTGCCGTATTCTGAACTGAAGGAGACAGAGGAGCAGGCTAGAGAAGGGCAGTGACAAGCTTTGAACATTTTGGACATTTTGGGGTGCCTGTGGGGCACGTGAGTGGAGATGTTCAGGTGCAGTAAGGTTATGTACAGGTGCAGGGTGCTGGAGGGGGGGTGCCGGCTGCCCCCAGTCCCGCTTCCTGCTAGCCGTTTGAAAGGGAAGTTGCCACCAGCTAGTGGGAAGGAAGAGGAAGAGTGAAGGAGAAGTGGTGGGTCCCACATCACGAAGGGAACTCACTCACTCTCATCCTTTATTTCATATTCCACCAGCCTTCACAAGAGGCGGGGACCAGGGCTGGGGGGTATTAAGATGAAAAAAGGAGGCTGCCCCTGGTGCTGCCTGGGGCCTGGCAGGCCCAGCAGTGTGAAGCTTGGGATGGAGGAAGCAGAGGCTGCTGAGCCAGGCCCAGGGCTGAAGTTCTGAGAGTGTCTTCCACGAATCACTGCGTCCAGGAACGTTTCCACCAGAGCAGCTGAAGAGCTGGGAATAACAGTGGCCAACGGAATTTCTTTTTTTTTTTTTTTTTTTTTTTTTTTTTTTTCATTTCCGATTT
>NW_007726129.1:433827-446191 GCF_000696425.1 Galeopterus variegatus | reverse complement strand
TTTATTTTTATTTTTTTTTTTTTTTTTTTTTGTCTTTTGTCTTTTTTACATGTCCGGCAGCGGATCGCAACCCTCAGTGTTGCCCCCGTACTGGACCGAGGACCGGCAACGGGATCGCAAGCCTCGGCGTTGCTCCCGCGCCTCGCTCAGCCAGTGAGCGGGAGCCGGTCTGTATGTGGGATCCGAACCCTCGGACGGGAGCGCCGCCGCGCTTTCCAAGCGGCGCACTATCCAGTGCGCCACCGGGCCGGCCCACCAACGGAATTTCAAAAGGAAATAAGCATCCGTGAAACTATAGTAACAGTAATGATGATGATGATGATAGCCCCCTTGTCTAAAGAGCTTTCTAAGTGCTAGATAGTCACTTTCTTTTATGTGACTCCAATCAGGTGGCCAGAGCAGTCTAATCTTTCTAAGGTGCAGATTTAAAATTTCATTGTTGGGCCAGGCCATGGCTCACTTGGGAGAGCGTGGTGCTGAAAACACCAGGTCAAGGGTTGAGATCCCCTTACTGGTGATCTTTTAAAAAAGAAAAGGAAAATTTAAAAAGAAAAAAGATGAATTAAGATGTTTTTGCTTAACTAACTACACTTAAAACGTTTTAAATGTTGATCTATCTCATGCATTGTTTCCATTAAGGAAAAACAATAAATTTAAGTCCTCTCACTTTTGTATGCCTTGAGACAATTGCAGGGGCCCCTGAGCTGTGCTCCTGACCCCAAGGACTCCTCCCCCATCTGTGCCACAGTGACCTTTCCTTCTTTGCTTAAACACTTCTGTTCCGTTCCCATGACCTACGAGATGAACTCCAAGTAGCACGTCATCTAAAGCCCTTCAGATCCTGGCCTTAGTTGACTTAGGGCCCTAGCTGTGCCCCCCGCCCTCTCCCCAGGTACAGGCTACCAGGGAGATGCCACACTGGACAGTTCACCCTTCCCGGAGTATGGGCTTTTTCACAGCTTCACTTTTGCTCTCACCGTCCCCCTACCTGGGGGCCTTCTCACATCATCCCTCCCCAGATCTTATCAATTCTTTTTTTTTCTTTTTCTTTCTTTCTCTCTTTTTAATTAAAAAAAAAAAAATTTCTGGCTGGCAGGTACGGGGATCCAAACCTGATCATTCTTTTTTTTTTAAAAAAAAAAGATGACAGGTAAGGGGATCTTAACCCTTGACTTGGTGTTGTCAGCACCACGCTCACTCAGTGAGCAAACCAGCCATCCCTATATGGGATCCAAACCCGTGGCCTTGGTGTTATCAGCACCATACTCTCCCAAGTGAGCCACAGGCTGGTCCCAAACCTGATCATTCTTAGAGGGATTTTTCTGCAAAGTCTTCCACAATCCTGGGAGTGTCAGAATTAGCTGCTCCCTTGACCTTTTATTCCTTCCTCTATTATCAGGGGCTGGTTCTTATGTGTTTTATGTCCATCTCCCAGTTATGCCTTAAGCTCACTGGGGACCTTTGCCTTATCATCTCCAGCTCCCACCATCACCCCTGGCACTGAGCACAGTACCTGGGATCCAGGCAGGTGCTGAGAAATTGTTGAATTGAAATCAGGGACTGAAGGCCGGCCCGTGGCTCACTCGGGAGAGTGCGGTGCTGATAACACCAAGACCATGGGTTCGGATCCTATATAGGGATGGCCGGTTTGCTCACTGGCTGAGCGTAGTGCTGACAACACCAAGCCAAGGGTTGAGATCCCCTTACCGGTCATCTTTATAAAAAAAAAAAAAAAAAGAAAGAAATCAGGGACTGAAAGGGCCGGCCCCGTGGCTCACTTGGGAGAGTGTGGTGCTAGTAGTGCTGAGGCCGCGGGTTTGGATCCTATATAGGCCGTGGATTCGGATCCTATATAGGGTTGGCCAGCACACTCAATGGCTGAGCGTGGTGCAGACGACACAGTGCCGAGGGTTGCAATCCCCTTACCGGTCAAAAAAAAAAATCAGGGACTGAAAACTTCTGAATCCCGTCTTCCCATTCCTAGTGAAGAGAGTTAATGACTGGTCTCTAGTCTCTCAGAGTCACTTTGCTTCTGCTTTATCCTATAAACAACATGGTTCCTGCCAAGATGTCACTTCTTCCAGGAAGCCTTCCAGTTTGGCATTCCTCCTACAAAAGTATCCTTAGCACCTGCATTAATGCACTCATCACCCTGAATTATAAGTGCCTCTTTACCTATCTGTCTCCCTGGACCAGTCTGAGGATGCCCTGAGGGCAGGGGCTATGGGTCTAGTCCAGGGAAGGTAACTGGCGATAGTTAATAGTTGTAGCACACTTTCAGCATGCCACATGTGTTCTGAGCACTTTATGTGTACTAACTCATTTAAGTGTCAAGACAAGCCCACAACGGGGTGGTATTAGCCCCATTCTACAGAGGGGCAAACTAAAGCCAGAGGGATTCTAAACTCACCCGAAGCCACACAGCTAGGAAGTGGATGAATGAGGATTTGAATCCAGGCCACCTGGCTCCTGAGCCAGCTCTTCCCCACTTCCCAATATTAATTGCATAACTAAGTGAGGGAATTGGGGCCAATGCTCAAGTAGCCCAGGCATGCACCAGACTTCTGCTCCTCTTCCCCAGGAGACATAGGCCCACGCCAGCCTACGGGGAGTTGCCCAAGAGCAAGGCCAAGGTCTGTATTAATAAAGTGTTCTTGGTGAATAGCATTTTAATAAAGACTTGTTGTTCTTCTCTGCCCTGAGAAGCCACCCCATTTCCTGCCACCCCATGGGGAGGTCCTGGGAATGGTTCACATGGCTTTGCTGATGAATAACCTCTAGACTAGCTTTAGAAACAAAAGACTTCACAGTACCAGGCTTGCTGCCAGGCCTCTCAGAGAGGGTCGCCCTCTCCTCGCTGGTGGGCACTCTATATGGCCCCAAAACCTGAAATATGCATGTGACCTTTGGCCCAGTAGCTCCACTCACTTGGAGAAATTTGTCTTAAAGAACTGTCCATGCAATTTGTCAAAGGTATATATATGAAGGAGTTCTTCACTCCTCTTATAAACATTATTTATAAAAATAAGCACTGGAGAGCTGGCCCGTGACTGACTTGGGAGAGTGTGGTGTTGGTAACACCAAGGTCACGGGTTTGGATCCCTATATAGGGATGGCCAGTTAGCTCACTTGGGAGAGCCTGGTGCTGACAACACCAAGTCAAGGGTTAAGATCCCCTTACCGGTCATCTTTTAATAAAAAATAAAAATAAAAAAATTAGCACTGGAAAAAACCCAGGTTTATCACAGAAAGGATTGTTTTAATAAATTAAGGCATCCAAACAGTGGACAGACTTGTTTCTCAACTCTTATCATTCCATTCTTTGTACCAGGTTCATGTAGGACCTAATCAAATAAATAAAATACAGTTATGTTTGTCTGAAGAGACAAAGATTGGGTATAGATTAAAATGTCAATTGAGGTTATCTCTAGAGTATCAGGTGATTTTTATTTTTGCTTATCTCTGCATTTAAAATGTTTTTCTACTGGGAATATTTATTACCTGTATAATTTTTTTTAAATGGAAGAAATAATCCTGGCTAGTTAGCTCAGTTGATTAGAGCACAGCCTTGTAACATCAAGGTCAAGGGTTTGGATCCCCATACTGGCCAGCCACCAGAAAAAAAAAAAAAAAAAGAAGAAGATATACAGTACTCAACGTTAGTCATTAGGTAAAAGCAAATTAAAACCACAGTAAGAAACCACTACATGCCCATTAGAATGGCTAAAATTGAAAAGACTGGGCTGGTCCAAATGCACTGGTATTTACAACTAATTGATCACACCAGTTACTTATTTCTTTGTTCTTCACTTCCATGGCTTCACTTGACTAGCCTTTAAGAAGAAGAAAAAAAAGAAAGAAAGAAAAAGGAGGGATGCATAGTTAACTCGGTTGGAGCACAGTGAACACCAAGGTCAAGGGTTTGGGTCCCCATACTAGCCAGCTGCCAAAACCAAAAAACATAAAATGAAAAAAAAAAAAAAAGAAAAAGAAGAAAAGAAAATTGAAAAGACTGACCATATACCAAATGCTGGCAAATATGTGGAGCAAGTAGAACTCTCTTACATTGCTGATAGTGAAATAGAGCTTCCTACACCCTCATAACGTACGCTATCTGCTTCTGTAGAATTGCTTGCTTAACCTAAGTAACTCCATTTTGCCCCCTGTCTGACCTGCAGACTGCACCCCCTTCTGCATGAGAAACTGTTGACCTTCTCATACAAACAAAAAAAATTGCATAGAAACAGGAGCCCTACACAGTGATTATTACATGGGAACAGGAACCCTACACAATGAAAACTTGTATGCTTGACTGCTCGAACAGCTCATTCTCAGCCTCTGTGACCTAGCTCCCTAGCTTGCTTTGTGCACCTGGACAAACCCATGTGCCAATGGGATGTAGTTTTTGCCTTTAAAAACCCTACAAGACCAAAGTTTGATGCTGCTCTTCCTTGGTTGCTCCTTGGGAGACGGACGCTGGCCAGCTGGAGTGAATAAACTGCCCTTTTCTGCACAAGTGGTGTGTAAGTGCATTTCTTCTGGGAGGGGGCCTCACAACATTTTGGAGGCCGCAGCAAGATTCTTTCTGTTGTGAGTATATCCCTCCCTGCACTTATCTCCTAGGAGAAGATAGAGAAGCTGTTCCTCTTCTTCTCCCTGGAGGCAGATAGGGCACTTTACTCTCTCCTCAGGTAGGTGAGATCTCAGTTAGGGACGGTGCACCAGTGGTTGCACTTAGTGGGAGGCTGGATGCAGCATTAACTCCCCTAGTCCTTGGGCCCACAAGATGTCACTGGGCCCAATGGTAATTTGGATTTAGATTTGGGACTTGCAAGTCAATTTGGGTTTGGGACTTGCAAGTCAATAGGAATTGTGTTTCCATGTTTCCTGTTTGTCTTTGTCATTGTCATTGTTGTGTCAGCGTGGTGCTGACAACACCAAGTCAAGGGTTAAGATCCCCTTACTGGTCATCTTTAAAAAAAAAAAAAAATGTCACAAGGTGAATGGAAATAGAACATCATCTGTGCTTTTAACTAAGCCTTCTCTTCCAGCTTCTCCAAAGAAGAGCGCCCCCCCCCCCCCGTGCGCCACCATGCCTCCTGTACTCTCTGATGCCTCTGAAGACCCAAGGTGGCTTTAAAAATTGAAAATAAGCTTAGAGTATTTCCTTTTTTTTTTTTTTTTTAAAGATGACCGATAAGGGGATCTTAATCCTTGACTTGGTGTTGTCAGCACCACGCTCAGCCAATGAGCTAACCGACCATCCCTATATGAGATCCAAACCCGTGGCCTTGGTGTTATCAGCACCGCACTCTCCCGAGTGAGCCACAGGCCGGCCCTAGAGTATTTCCTTTAATAATTTCTTCTCCCTTCACTGGAGAAGATTTAAAAATTGGGGGAAGGTTGATGATAAGTTAAACAGCAATAGTTCATAACAGCAATGGTTTAATCTCTGAATATACTGTAACCAAAGAAAAGAATTTTAAAAACTGTTGTAGGACTGCTAGATTAGTCCCAGAATGTCAACCTCATTTTCGGTTTATTGGCTGTTGTTACTTTATGTCGTGCTGACATTATTGTTAAACACAGGTTTGTTTGTATTCTTTCCACTCATGGAGAAAATGGGGAAAACATTGCTTTTAAGTTGGTCGAAAGCATTAACTGACAAAACACTTCAGAAAAATGTGAATTAGGCAGCTAAGAAAGCATACACTGGGCCAGCCCGGTGGCGCACTGCTACAGTGCGCCGCTTGGGAGCGTGGTGGCGCTCCCGCCGAGGGTTTGGATCCCACATACAGACCGGTTCCCACTCACTGGCTGAGCGAGGTGTGGGAGCAACACCGAGGGTTGCGATCCCGTTACCAGTCCCGGTCCAGTACGGGCGCGACACTGAGGGTTGCGATCCGTTGCCGGACACGAAAAAAAGACAAAAAAAAAAAAAAGAAAGCATACTCTGTTCATTACTTTAAAAAAATATACAGCCTTATTAACTCCACAGTGTAACTGTTGTCAGAGTCAACATTTAAGTAGATATAAATGAAATATTTAAATGGTAGTATAAATAGTTTCCAGGGCATACACATAGCTTTTTCCTAAAGAATTGCTCTGGCAACTTTGTTAAAAACCAACTGACCAGCACTATGGGTGTATTTCTGGACTTTCTTTGCCTGTTTCCCATACTCACAGTGGCACTGCCTCTCCCTGCTGTTCCTCCAAACCCCCCTCTCGCTCCAACAGGCTTCCTTGCCTCCCGGAACTCCTCAAGACCAGGCTCCCTTCATGGTTTACTACTGGAAAAATCAAAATTCTTCTTTCTCAGAAAAACCTCAGGGCCGCATATCCCTCCTGGAGACTGTTTTCTTTACCCACCAGCCTACATGGGATGATGGTCAGCAGCTCCTGCAGACTCTCTTCACGTCAGAAGGACGCAAGTGGGTCCAGAGGGAGGCCCTGAAAACTGTTACTGGTCACGATGGCTGACCCTCTGATGACCCCGTTCACTGTGAACATGTATTCCCTTCTAACAGACATGGGTGGGACCCAAACACGGACCAAAGTAAGGGGGCTCTTGGCCTGTATCACCAGACTCTCCTTAGGGGACTCTGCACAGCAGCCCGGAAGCCCACTAACATATCAAAACTAAGTGAAACTATTCAGGGACCAAATGAAACCCCCACCGCTTTCCTGGAATGCCTTATGGAGGCTTATAGGACCTACACTCCTGTGGACCCTGAGACCCCAGAAAACCAGCAGGCAATAAATATTGCCTTTGTTACCCAGTCAGCCCCAGACATTAGGAGAAAGCTTCAAAGACAGGAAGGATTTAAAGGAAAATTATTATCTGAGCTGGTTGAAATTGCCCAGAGGGTCTTTAAAGGCAGAAGGTCCAGAAAAGAAACAAACCAAAAAGCTAGATCTTAAAGATGCCTTCTTCAGCCTCCCACTGGCTGAAATAAGCCAACCTCTCTTTGCCTTTGAATGGACTGACCCTCAGGGAGGATACTGTGGACAATTAACTTGAACTCACCTCCCCCAAGGATTTAAAAATTCCCCAACCTGGGCTGGCCTGTGGCTCACTCAGGAGAGTGTGGTGCTGATAACACCACGGCCACGGGTTTGGATCCCATATAGGGATGGCCGGTTAGCTCACTGGGTGAGCATGGTGCTGACAACACCAAGTCAAGGGTTAAGATCCCCTTACCGGTCATCTTTTAAAAAAATAAAATAAAAATAAAAATTCCCCAACCTTATTTGATGAAGCCCTTCACCCTGTTTGTTGCCAAGATGTGAGGCATTGCCAAGGGGGTGCTCACCCAAGCCCTGGGACCATGGAAGAGGCCTATCGCCTACCTCTCCAAGAGGTTGAACTGTGTAGCTGCAGGATGGCCAACCTGTCTCCAAGCCATAAAGGCAACTGCATTACTGATAAAAGAGGTCAACAAGACATATGCTTAGTGGCCCCCACTCTGTGCAGACTCTCTTACAAAGTGCACCTGAACATTGGCTCACCAACTCCCGCTTCACCCAGTATCAGGCTTTACTTCTAGATCAACCCCTAAAAACCACTGCTCTAAATCCGGCTACCCTCCTCCCGGATGACAACCCCACCGAGCCTGTCCATGACTGCCTCAAAACAATCGAGACTCTCCAAGGCCTCCGGCCAGACTGACTGATGTGCCCTGTAAAGAGCCTAAAGAAATACTGTTCACTGATGGAAGCAGTTTCGTCTCCAGTGGAATCAGGTATGCCAGGACAGCCATGATAACTTTATTTATTTATTTATTATTTTTTTTAATTTTTATTTATTTATTTTTTTAAACCGGTAAGGGGATCTTAACACTTGACTTGGTGTTGTTAGCACCACAGTCACCCATTGAGCAAACCAGCCATCCCTACATGGGATCCGAACCCATGGCCTTGGTGTTATCAGCACCGCACTCTCCCGAGTGAGCCACGGGCCGGCCCCTGCCATGGTAACTTTAGATCAGGTCATTTGGGCTCAAACCTTAAGTCAAAGAACATCTGCTCAAAAGGCTGAACTCGGGCCGGGGCCGGCCCGGTGGCGCACTGCTACAGTGCGCCGCTTGGGAAGCGCGGCGGCGCGCTCCCTCCGAGGGTTCAGATCCCACATACAGACCGGCCGCTCACTGGCTGAGCGAGGTGCAGGAGCAACACCGAGGGTTGCGATCCATTGCCGGTCAAGAAAAAAAGAAAAAAAAAAAAAAAAAAAAAAGGCTGAACTCATAGCCCTAACACAGGCTTTAAAGCATGGAAAAGATAAAACTGTTAACATATATACTGACGACAGATATGCTTTTGCCACTGCCCATTTTCATGGGGCCTTATACAGAGAGGACTATTAACATCAGAAAACAAATAAATAAATGATAAAACAAAAATACTAGCCCTCCTTAAGGCCATATGGTATCCAAAAAGAGTGGCCATCATACATTGTCCGGGGCACCAAAAAGATAACTCGTTTGAGACCCAAGGCAATGTTGCTACAGATTTGACTGCCAAAGAGGCCACATTAAAACCAGTGGGGCCATTTGACTCTTTAATAGTCGTTCCGGCACCTCAATTGCCACCAACCCCCCATTATACTAAAGAAGAAGTAAAACATGCTAAGATCTTAAAAGCCTCCAACAAGCCATGAATTAGAAAATTCTTTTTTTTTTTGTCTTTTTTGTGACTGGCCGCACCACGCTCAGCCAGTGAGCAAACCAGCCATCCCTATATAGGATCCAAACCCGCGGCGGGAGCACTGCTGCACTCTCAGCGCCGCACTCTCCCGAGTGCACCATGGGCTCGGCCCTGAATTAGAAAATTCTGCCAGACCACAGGATTTATTTGCTACAGGCTCTAGGCAGATTACTGATTAAACTGATACATCAAGGAACACACCTTGGGGGCCGGCCTGTGGATCACTCGGGAGAGTGCGGTGCTGACAACACCAAGGTCACGGGTTCGAATCCCATAAAGGGATGGCCGGTTTGCTCACTGGCTGAGCGTGGTGCTGACAACACCAAGTCAAGGGTTAAGATCCCCTTACCGGTCATCTTTTTTTTTTTCTAAAAAAGGAATACACCTTGGGTCCTCAAAATTAAATGAACTTTAAAAAAATATTATTAGGGCCGGCCCGTGGCTCACTCGGTAGAGTGCGGTGCTGATAACACCAAGGCCCCGGGTTTGGATCCCATATAGGGATGGCCGGTTGGCTCACTGGCTGAGCGTGGTGCTGACAACACCAAGCCAAGGGTTGAGATCCCCTTACCGGTCATCTTTTAAAAAAATAAATAAATAAATAAATAAAAATAAAATAAATAAAAAATAAAAATAAAAAAATATTATTACATCCAAGATCTTGACAAAATAACAAAAGACATTGTTACCAGAGATGAAAGTTGTTCACAAGTGAATCCAGGGCCAAAATCAAGGTTGCTCATTGGAACCAGAACGCAAGGAACCAACTCTGGAGAACACTGGGAAATTGAGTTGACCGAGGCAAAACCTGGACAATATGGGTATCACTACCTTTTGGTGTTCATAGACACTTTTTCTGGGTGGGTAGAAGCCTTTCCTACCAAAACTGAAACCGCTCAGATAACACTAAAAAAATTGTTACAAGAAATTGTCACCAGGGCCGGCCCGTGGCTCACTCGGGAGAGTGCGGTGCTGACAACACCAAGGCCCCGGGTTCGGATCCCATATAGGGATGGCCGGTTTGCTCACTGGGAGAGCGTGGTGCTGACAACACCAAGCCAAGGATTAAGATCCCCTTACCGGTCATCTTTTGAAAAAAAAAAAAAAGAAATTGTCATCAGATTCGGCCTACCTGTAATCTTGGAGTCTGACAATGGCCCAGCTTTCACAGCCCAAATTTCCCAATTATTAGCTAAAACATTAAAAATAAATTGGAATTTACATTATATTTATAGGCCACAAAGTTCAGGACAGGTAGAACGGATGAATCGGACTTTAAAAGAAACAGTTACCAAACTAAAAGTAGAGACTGGTGAGAACTGGGTGAGCCTCCTTCCCTTTGCCCTCCTAAGGGCTAAATGCACCCCCTACATACAAGGAATTATACCCTCTCTGTTGCCCCACCTCAGAGATGATAAACTTGCTGAAATCACTAACTGTAACCTTCTTCAGTCTATGCCAGATTCACCCCTTGGTCAGAGAGCCCTACCCACCAACAAAAGCAATTGTTCAATTCTGCAAAAAGGCCTCCTGGAATTTGAGACGGGTTATCAATCAATTTGGGAAAAATTGACATCTTAACAATATTGTCTTCTAGTCCATGAACATGAAATGTCTCTGCATTTATTTAGATTGTCTTTTTTTTTTTTTTTTAAAGATGACCGGTAAGGGGATCTTAACCCTCGACTTGGTGTTGTCAGCACCATGTTCACCCAGTTAGCGAACCGGCCATCCATATATGGGATCCGAACCCGGGGCCTTGGTGTTATCAGCACCACACTCTCCCGAGTGAGCCACAGGCCAGCCCAATTGTCTTTAATTTCTATTAACAGTATTTTGTAGTTTTCAACAGACAAGTCTTGCATGCTTTTATTAAATTTGTTCCTAAACATTTTATTCTCTTCAATGCTATTGTGAATGAAATTGTTAAGTTCATTTTCAGACTGTTCATTGCTAGTATACAGAAGTACAATTGCTTTTTTCATTTTAATCTCAGGTCCTCAAACTTGCCAAACATGTTTAGTTCTAGTAGCTTTTTGTAAGGATTCCTCAGTATTTTCTACACACAGGACCATACCATCTATGGATAAAGACAGTTTTACTTGTTCCTTTCCTTGATCTGGACCTCCTTCCTTGTCATGAGCAGACTGGCTAGCCTACAATGCTGGCCCCATACAATGCTGCATAAAAATGGCAAAAATGGTCATGCTTGCCTTATTCCTCAGTTTATGGGAAAAGCACCCAGTTTTTCACCATTAAGTATGATGTTAGCTGTGGGATTTTTGTAGATGCACTTTATTAGATTGAGAAAGGTGCTTTCTATTCCTAGCCTATTGAGAGTTTTTCCAATTAAATAACAATTTTAAAATGTAAAGTGCTTTGGGCCGGCCCCTGACTCACTCGGGAGAGTGCGGTGTTGATAACACCAAGGCCCCGGGTTCGGATCCCATATAGGGATGGCCGGTTCGCTCACTGGCTGAGCGTGGTGCTGACAACACCAAGTCAAGGATTAAGATCCCCTTACCGGTCATCTTTAAAAAAAATTTTTTTTAAATAAAATAAAAATAAAAACTAAAATAAAATGTAAATTGCTTTGATAAAAAGATTTACACCAAGTGGTCAATCTGACAATATTGTAAAAAGTTAATTTTTTTTTGCCTCTTTGCTGTGGTCATTGTGTCCTACACAGAGGCTGGACCTATCTGAATGCACAGCAGCAGCTGCACCCATATATAATCCACACAATCAGACAAACAAGGTGGATTATATATATGGCTCTAGGAAAACCTGTTGTTTCTATACCAACCATTCAGGTGTTATTAGAAACAGCCTTACATTAGTCAGAAAACACATTAAAGAAAGAGAAGAGTCATATAGTAATAATAAAAATTGGTTTGAAAATCTTTTTTCCTGGTCACCTTGGTTAACGACCTTAGTAACAGCAATCTCTGGTCCCCTAGTCCTCCTTCTCCTCCTAGTTACTATTGACCCTGCCTAATTTCCTGCCTCACTCGCTACATTAAAAAACAAGTACAATCAATCAAACTCCTTGTTTTACATACTAAGGACAACAAATTAAGTGCCGATGAATTGATGATTTGATTACTTCCTAAAGAGGAGTTGGGAATGAAATAGAGCTCCCTACACCCTCATAACGTACACTATCTGCTTCTGTAGAATTGCTTGCTTAACCTAAGTAACTCCATTTTGCCCCATCTGACCTGCAGACTGCACCCCCTTCTGCATGAGAAACTGTTGACCTTCTCATACAAACAAAAAACAATTGCGTAGAAACAGGAGCCCTACACAGTGATTATTACATGGGAACAGGAACCCTACACAATGAAAACTTGTATGCTTGACTGCTCGAACAGCTCATTCTCAGCCTCTGTGACCTAGCTCCCTAGCTTGCTTTGTGCACCTGGACAAACCCGTGTGCCAATGGGATGTAGTTTTTGCCTTTAAAAACCCTACAAGACCCGGGCCAGCCTGTGGCTCACTCGGGAGAGTGTGGTGCTGATAACACCAAGGTCCTGGGTTCAGATCCCATATAGGAATGGCCGGTTAGCTCACTGGGTGAGCGTGGTGCTGGCAACACCAAGTCAAGGGTTGAGATCCCCTTACCGGTCATCTTTTAAAAATTAAAAAAAAAAAAAAAAAA
>NW_007726129.1:424341-433799 GCF_000696425.1 Galeopterus variegatus | reverse complement strand
TGGGTTTGGGTGGGGCTGACAACACCAAATCAAAGGGTTAGATCCCCCTTTTGGGCACCTTTTAAAAAAAAAAAAAAAAAAAAAAAACCCTACAAGACCAAAGCCTGATGTCGCTCTTCCTTTGTTGCTCCTTGGGAGACGGTCGCTGGCCAGCTGGAGTTAATAAACTGCCCTTTTCTGCATGAGTGGGGTGTAAGTGCATTTCTTTCTTTTTTTTTTTTTTTTTTTTTTTGTTTTTCCTGTTCCCGCAACGGATCGCAACCCTCAGTGTCGCCCCCGTACCGGACCGGGACCGGCAACGGGATCGCAGCCCTCGACGTTGCTCCCGCGCCTCGCTCAGCCAGTGAGCGGGAACGGTCTGTATGTGGGATCCGAACCCTCGGCGGGAGCGCCGCCGTGCTTCCCAAGCGGTGCACTATAGCAGTGCGCCACCGGGCCGGCCCGTAAGTGCATTTCTTGTGGGAAAGTGCCTCACAACAATAGCATTACAGAATGGTATAGCCACTGTTATGATTCGGGTGTGGTTTGTCCCCGCCAAGGGGACAAATGTTGAAATTTAATTGCCAACGTAATGGTTTTTTTTTTTTTTTTTTTTTTTTAAAAGATGACCAGTAAGGGGATCTCAACCCTTGACTTGGTGTTGTCAGCACCACGCTCAACCAGTGAGCTAACCGGCCATCCCTATATGGGATCCGAACCCGGGGCCTTGGTGTTACCAGCACCGCACTCTACCGAGTGAGCCACAGGCCGGCCCCCAACGTAATGGTTTTTGCAGGTAGTGCCTTTAAGAGGTGATTTTGTCATCAGTGTCTTTCTCTCTCTTGGATGGGTTAGTTCTTGCAGGAACGATTACTTCCCACAAGAGCAAGTTGTTATAGAGCCAGGTTGGCTCACTGTTTGGTCTCTTTGCATGTACTCACGTCCCCTTCTGCTTTCCACCATGAGTTGAAGCAGTACAAGGCCCTCACTAGATGGGTTGCCTGATCTTGGGCTTCCCAGCCTCCAAAATTGTGAGCTAAATAAACTTATTTTAATAGATTACCCAGTCTCAGGAATTCTGTTACAACAACACAAAACAATCTAAGACAGCCACTTTGAAAAACAGTTTGGCAACCTCTTATAAAGTTAAAATATGCCAACCATATGATTCAGCAATTCTACTAGGTATTTACGCAGGAAGAATGAAAATACATACCCATAGAAAGACACATGAATGTTCCTAGCAGCTTTATTCATAATAGCTCTAAATTGGAAATAGCCCAAGTGCCCATTAACTGGTAAATGGATAAACAACTAAACAATTGTCCATACAATGAAATACAGTCATGTGTTTTTTTTTTTCTTTCATTATTTATTTATTTATTTCATTTTTCAAAAGATGACCAGTAAGGGGATCTCAACCCTTGGCTTGATGTTGTCAGCACCACACTCAACCACTGAGCTAACTGGCCATCCCTATATAGGATCCGAACCTGGGGCCTTGGTGTTCTCAGCACCACACTCTCCCAAGTGAGCCACGGGCTGGCCCTTTTGTTTTTTTTTTAAAGATGACTGGTAAGGGGATCTTAACCCCTGACTTGGTGTTGTCAGCACCACGGTCTCCCAAATGAGCTAACCGGCCACTCGTATATGGGATCTGAACCCATGGCCTTGGTATTATCAGTACCACAGTCACCCGAGTGAGCCATGGGCCGGCCCGAAATACAGTCATGTGTTGTTTAGTGTCACGAGGCAATTTCTTCTTTGTGATAACATGACAGAGTGTACTTACAGAAACCTAGATGATGTAGCCTACTACACACCTAAGCTATATGGTATGTATAGCCTATGGCTCCTAGGCTGCAAACCTGTACAGCTTGTTACTGTACTGAATACTGCAGGCAGTTATAACACAGTGGTACCTATATATCTAAACATAGAAAAGGTACAATAAAAGTGCAGTATTATAATCTTATGGGACCACTGTTGTGTATGCAGTCCATCTCTGACCAAAATGTCACGATGTGGCACATGACTGTACTATTAAAAAAAAAAAAAGAAACTATGAACTACAAATACACACAACATGAATGAATCTCAAAAGCATTTTGCTAAATGAAAGAAACCATATATAATAGACCACATACCGTATGATTCCATTTATATGACAATCTGGAAAAGGTAAAATTAAGGGGACAGAAAAGAGCACAGTGGTTGCCAGGGACTAATGGTGGGTGGTGTGGTTGTCTACAAGGGCACAGGGGAAGTTTTTGGCATGATGGAACAACTGTTCTACATCTTTTTTGTTTTTTCTCTTTTCGGCGGTTGCCTGGTACAGGGATCTGAACCTATGACCTCGGCATTATAAGGGGGCACTCCTGTCCTACATCTTGATTATAATAGTGGATATACAATTGCATGTGTCTGTCAAAACTGTATGCCAAAAAATGTGACTTTTGGGGCCGGCCCGTGGCTCACTCGGGAGACTGTGGTGCTAATAACACCAAGGCCCCGGGTTCGGATCCCATATAGGGATGGCCGGTTCGCTCACTGGCTGAGTGTGGTGCTGACAACACCAAGTCAAGGGTTAAGATCCCCTTACCAGTCATCTTTACACAAAAAAATGTGACTTTTGCTGCATGTAAGGTATACTTTAATTTTTAAAAATGGGGGAAAAGGTTAAAACAAAGATAGAGAAAGAAGGCTTGAAATCTGTGAAGTTCTAGGGAGCAAGGGAAAAGGGGATTTCCCACCCAAACCCTGCATCAGCTCTTTGCAGAAACTCTTAAAATCTGAGGCTTATCAGGCCCAGCCCTGGGCCTGCTGGTGACCTTAGGCAAATACCTTTCCCTCCCGAAAATTCAGTGCCTTCCCCCAGAAAGGGAGAAGGAAGCTCTGATAATGTCCACCAGTGCACAAACACCTACTGAGGATCGACTCTCCCCCGGGCTACCCACGCAGTGTTAAATAGGTTCTTTCACATGGGGAGAAAGAGAAGAGGAGAGGGAAAGTGGGGAGAGGAAGAGCAGAGGGAGGGGGAGGGGAGAAGGTTTTTTAAATGTTCTTTATTGAGCATTTAGATGTACTTAGTGCTTTACAGGTATTAGTTCATATATTTAATCCTCACACCACCCCTGGGAGGTAGGAGCTATTATTACCTCCATTTTACTAATGAGAAAACCTAGGCTTTTACATAACTTGTCAAGGTCAGCACAGCCCGGTATTCCCAGGGTTTAACATCAAGGCCCATGCTCTTAACCATCATACTGTCAGCAAGGACGTATAATTCTCCTCAACCCTCATGAGTTTGTAGTTGGGACAGACCCCTGTGATAAAAGACAGATTAATGAGGGGCCAGCCCATGGCTCTCTTGGGAGAGTGTGGTGCTGACAGCACCAAGTCAAGGGTTAAGATCCCCTTACTGGTCATCTTTAAAAGAAAAAAAGACAGATTAATGAGGGGCCAGCCCATGGCTCTCTTGGGAGAGTGTGGTGCTGACAGCACCAAGTCAAGGGTTAAGATCCCCTTACTGGTCATCTTTAAAAGAAAAAAAGACAGATTAATGAGAGAAAAACAAGCAAGTTCATTAATACGTGCAGTGCATACCAAGCCTCATTGAAAGGCCACTCAAAGCAGTGACTTTGAACTCTGGCTTGTATAGAATCTTCAACCAAGAACAGTAGATTTTAGAGAAGTGACAAAACGAAGGAAAGCAGATTTAGGCTTCCAGAGGTGGGACTCTGTGGAAAGGTAAAATATATGAGAGTAAACTAATGGAGGCAGGTTTGTTCATAGACTCCTCCAGTGCCATCTCTGGGCTGATATGAGTTGTCTCCAGGAAAGGAGAATTTATATCCTGTCTTTAGGAAGAGGAGGGGAGGATGGAAGGAACTCTTCCTCCGTTTGCTGCTTCTTAATTGCCTTTAGCTAAAAAATATTTATGTCAAAGAGGTATCTTTTGGGGTGACATAGTCTGGTTTCCTTCAATATTAAATCAGGGCCAGCCTGTGGCTCACTCGGGAGAGTGCGGTGCTGATAACACCAAGGCCACGGGTTCGGATCCCATATAGGGATGGCCGGTTAGCTCACTGGGTGAGCGTGGTGCTTGCTGACAACACCAAGTCAAGGGTTGAGATTCCCTTACCGGTCACCTTTAAAAAAAAAAAAAAAAAATTAAATCATATGATGATCCTCAAGGCAAGCTTTATAACATCATCACAATGGCCCAATCAGAAAGAACTTTATTTTTTGTCTACTGGAGTCTTTTTAACTGCAGGTTTTGAGTAGTTAGTGAAGCTTCAAATTGATTTGCTGGGTCAGGATCAGCATTTTCTGAAAATGAAAGAGAATAAAATAGAGTAGAACAGAAGAAAATTGAAAATATTAGAGTACATTGCACATAAGTAAGGAAGTGTTATATTATAAAACTTCCATTTCAGTGTGTCCCAGCATGATGTAATATGTATTTCTTACTGGGGATCCTGATTGGAAAAGTTTGCACAACATTGCTTCCTTGAGTCCCTCAAGAGCTCCCCATAGCCCTAGCCCATTACAGGACCCCCTCGTCCTCACTATCCAACAAACAAAAGGGGCTACCAGTTAAACTGGGACCCCCCACTGATTGTAAAAAAAAAGGGAAAAAAAAAAAAAAAAAAAAAAAAAAAAAAAGCCTGGCACAGCAGGGGGCCTAGGGGGCCTGGGGGGCCTAGGGGGCCTGGGGGGCCTGGATCCCTGTTCTGATGTTCATTTTGATTGGCCTGGTGCCCAGACTCTACCAGTTGTTAAATATTGTCAATATCATCCTTGCTTATTGCCATGGATTATATATCCCTAGATTGTAAATCTGTGGTTTACTTGTCTGTTTATTCCACCAAACTGAAAACTCCTTGAAGGCAGGGAGGCATCTCCCTCACCAGCTAAGCATCTGGTACCTGCTAGGGACCCAAGGAGTGTTTATTGAGTAAGTGAGTGAGTGAATAAATGAATGATTGTGGCCTGAAAAGTTGTAAAGTCACTCTGGAAAATGATGGGCTCCTCATTCTGAATCTGGTCTCTGGTGTTTTCCAGGCCACACTGGAAACCTTGCCCTTTGCCCAGGTTTTATTGCTCTGGAAGTCTCCACCTTGGCTGGAAACTCCTGCCACCTGTCATAGTCTGGCTGCCGACTGGCCAGCTCCACCCTCTCCTCCTATAAACTTGGGAAGACAAAGACACAGCCCTTCCATGAACACATGAGTAGGTGAGCACACACGTGCATACACACACGCACATACACATATGCACGTGGGACGGTCAATCACAGCTCACTCACTCTGATGAGGCAACTAACTCCTTCCAGTTTACCCAGGACTTTCCCAGTTTTAGCATTGAAAGTCCTACACCCCAGGAAACCTTGGTCTCGGGCAAACTGGGACTGTTGGTCACCCAGCACTGGGTTGGTTGGGTCATTCTTCATGACCAATGGTGGGGTGGGTGTTGACCTTCGGGATGGATTTCTGTGTTGCTGGTGCTTAGCACAGTGCCTGGCCCATGATGGGCTTGTCACAGCTCTGCCACTTACTGGCCATGGAAAATCACATCGTCTCTTACTTTGCTCAAGTGGGATTAGGAGAGTATCCTCCTCATGAGATGTATGAGTTAATACAAGTAAAAGTGCTTGGAACATAGTGTCTGGAAGATAGCAAGTGTCATATAAAAGAGAACCATTATTATTTTTGTTGTTATTATTATAATTATATATGTGCATGGAAGAAAGATTTCTAGATTTTTCAGTTTGTGAAACGAAAAAAAACAGTGAAAGGTATAGGGTTCCAAAAGTCACCCCTCTACTAAGTCTGCACTTAACAAGACCTTCCTTCCTACATAAAAAAAAAAAGCTCTATTGTGATGTAGTTCACATACCATACAATTCGCCCACGTAAAGTGGTCAGTTCAATGTCTTTTAGTGTATTACAAGGTGTATCCGTTTCTCTTGCTTATAACAAAATATATGGAACTGGGTATTTTATAAAGAAAATGATATTTATTTCTTACTAGTTTTGAAGGCTGAGAAGTCCACAGTGCAAGGAACACATCTGGTGAGGGTCTTGGTGGTGGCATCACTGTTGCAGGGTATCACATTGCAAAATGGCAGAGCACAAAAAGCAGAAGGAGCGACAGACTCTTCATGCTCCCCTTTTAAAGCCCTAAGAACCACGCCCCTGACTACCGTTTTAAATCCATTCACTAGGGCATGGTCCTGCGACCTAAGCACCTCTTCAAGGCCCAATCTCTCAATTACCGTAATAGGATTTCCCACCCTCAACAGTTAACAGTGAGGATTAAGCCTCAATGAGGTTGGAGGGGGCATCCAATCTACGGCAAAAGGTTGTACAATAATCACTACAATCTGGGGCTGACCAGCTAGCTCAGTTGGTTAGAGCATAGCCTTATGACACCAACGTCACGGGTTCGGGTTCCCATACTAGCCAGCCCCCCTCCGCAAAAAAACACAAAACACCACAATCTTAAGCCCCATACCTGTTAGCAGCCACTTCCAATTTCCTTCAACCCATCATCACCCCGCCTTATACCCTCCCCAGCCCCTGGCAACCACTAATCTATTTTCTGTCTGTAGATTGCCTATTCTAGACATTTCATAAAAATGGAATCGTACAGGGCCGGCCCGGTGGCGCACTGCTACAGTGCGCCGCTTGGGAGTGCGGTGGTGCTCCCACCGAGGGTTCAGATCCCACATACAGACTGGCCGCTCACTGGCTGAGCGAGGTGCGGGCGCAACACCGAGGGTTGTGATTCCATTGCCGGTCATGAAAAAAGACAAAAAGGAAAAAAAAAATGGAATCGTACAGTATATGGTCTTTTTTTTTTTTTTTGGCATCTGGCTGGTACAGGGTTCAAACCCTGGACCATATGTTATCAGCACCACACCAGCTATAAACAACTGAGCGAACTGGCCAGTCCGGTATGTGGTCTTTTGTCACTGGCTACTTTCACTTAGCATAATGTTTTCAAGAATCATTCAAGATCCTCTTCCCCTCTCTTCAATCCATTTTAGGCATATCCAGAAAGGGTCAAATATTCACCATAGTCAGAACAAATTTGGATTTGTAGAGAAAGAGACCAAAGAATTTTTTATTTTTGCTACATCTATTTTCTTTTATCTATTCATTGTATGTCTTCAATTTTCTTTTGTTCTTATTGCTTTATCTTTTTTTTTTTTTTTTTTTCTTTCATAAAGATGACCGGTAAGGGGATCTTAACCCTTGACTTGGTGTTGTCAGCACCACGCTCAGCCAGTGAGCGAACCGGCCATCCCTATGTGGGATCCGAACCTTTTCTTTCATAAAGATGACCGGTAAGGGGATCTTAACCCTTGACTTGGTGTTGTCAGCACCACGCTCAGCCAGTGAGCGAACCGGCCATCCCTATGTGGGATCCGAACCTTTTCTTTCATAAAGATGACCGGTAAGGGGATCTTAACCCTTGACTTGGTGTTGTCAGCACCACGCTCAGCCAGTGAGCGAACCGGCCATCCCTATGTGGGATCCGAACCCGGGGTCTTGGTGTTATCAGCACCGCATTCTCCCGAGTGAGCCACGAGCCGGCCCCCCGGTCAT
Source organism: Galeopterus variegatus (assembly GCF_000696425.1). Taxonomy (NCBI): domain Eukaryota; kingdom Metazoa; phylum Chordata; class Mammalia; order Dermoptera; family Cynocephalidae; genus Galeopterus; species Galeopterus variegatus. The sequence goes on along the minus strand of NW_007726129.1, from coordinate 426,204 downwards.
CTTTAAAAAAAAAAAAAAAAAAAAAAAAGATATTTGAAACTAAAGAGAATAAATATATAACGTATATAAATTATAAAGCATAATAATATAATGAATAATTGTGAATTCACCACTCACCCTAAATTTCCCTCTTCAGAGAAATATCTGTCAGAAGAGGAAGAATTTAGTGTCCTTACCAAGCTTCCCTGCTTCCCTCCCAAGCAATTCCCAATTTTTAATAGCTATATATTATTTATAATATTTATGTTTTGTTCCATAACTATAATTGAGTCTTCTGTGCTTTGTCTAGAGGTTGAGTCTAAAAATTGAAAAGCAGTCTGGCTGGGTACCTCACTTGGTTAGAGCATGTTTCAGTCCATTTTGTGTTGCTATAACAGAAATACCTGAGACTGGGTGATTTATAAAGAACAGAGGTTTATTTGGCTTACGATTCTGGGACAGCTGCATCCGGCACGGGCCTCAGGCTGCTTCTATTCATGGTGGAAAGTGGCAGGCAGCCCAGCTGGCAGGTACAAGCAGATCACATGGTGAGAGGAAGCAAGAGAGAGAAGCAAGAGAGAGAGAAAAGGTGCCAGGGTCTTTTTTTTGCAACGAGCTCTCGCGGGAACTAATAGAGGGAGAACTCACTCATTAATCCCCCCACCCCAGGAAGAGTATTAATCCATTCATGAGGGATCTGCCACCATGACTTAATTAGTTTCTAACACTGCCACATTGGGGATCAAATTTCCACATGAGTTTTGAGGGGACAACACATCCAAACTCTATCAGAGCATGACCTTATAGCACCAAGGTTAAGGGTTCGGTTCCCCTCTTCTGGCCAGCCGCCAAAAAATATATACATAGGAAAAAAAGAAAAGCAATAAACAGCATCATGATTCCATAAATACTATTCAGTTGAGAACTCCTGGTCCCCAAGAGGAAAAAAATGGGAGCCTGCGCAGTGACAGAATTTTCAAATTCAGGACATTCAGAGTCATAGTTCTTAGAGACAGAAGAGAAGTAGAGGCTCCTTCTAGGCCAACTGAGTCATTTTCCAGACGAGAAACTGAGACTTAAGGAAGGAAAGAGATTTTGCTTCAAGTCACAAGATCAGCCAATTCCCTACACTATGTTCTGGCCACTTCCTGGGATGTGATAAGTTAATAAACTGTGTTAGGGTTAGAGCGCGGTGTTGTAACACAGAGGTAAAGGGTTCAAATCCTTGTACCAGCCAGCTGTCAAAAAAATAAACTGTGTTCACCACAAAGTTCCTTTTGTTATTTTATTTTATGTATTTATTTATTTTTTAAAAGATGACCGGTAAGGGGATCTTAACCCTTATCTTGGTGTTGTCAGCACCACATTCAGCCAGTGAGCGAACCGGCCATCCCTTTATAGGATCCAAACCCGTGGCCTTGGTGTTATCAGCACCGCACTCTCCCGAGTGAGCCATGGGCTGGCCCTCAAAGTTCCTTTTTTTAAAGGAAGTTTAACTATATGGGCTTCATATCAAGGATTCAACAGCACACACTAAGAAAATAAAATAATATGTTGATTAGAAAAGGTAAAAGCAGAGAGTCTTTGTCTCCAAGCATCTTTGAGCTGGGGCCCAGCTGAACTAGGCAGAGGGTGATTTCACGCGGCTAAGCCTAGAGAGGGTTGGTCTTTGGGAAGGGCTTTATCACTCCATCCTAAGTGGACAGGGTCCTTGGGCCCAATTCCCCTGGCTCTGAGAAGAGGGGTGGGGCCTTCTTTGCTTGAAAGTGGAGGACATGGGCCGGCCCGTGGCTCACTCGGTAGAGTGCGGTGCTGATAACACCAAGGCCAAGGGTTTGGATCCTATATAGGGATGGCCGGTTTGCTCACTGGCTGAGCGTGGTG
>NW_007726129.1:421870-424062 GCF_000696425.1 Galeopterus variegatus | reverse complement strand
TTTTTTTTTTTTTTGTCCTTTTTGAGACCGGCCGCACCGTGCTCAGCCAGTGAGCCTGTGAGCGCACCGGTCATCCCTATATAGGATCCGAACCCACGGCGGGAGCGCTGCTGCGCTCCCAGCGCCGCACTCTCCCGAGTGCACCATGGGCTCGGCCCTACCGGTCATCTTTTTTAAAAAAAAAAGAAAGTGGAGGACAGGAAGCAACAGGTCTCTGTGGCCTTGACAGTTATTCTGCAGCACCTTATCTGTCATCCTTTAGACACCAGGTCCAAAGGTATCTGTGCAGTGAGAGGGCGCCCAGCCGGCTCCAGACCTTCAGGGCAGCAGCCCCCACCCCCCTACTTTTCAGCCTAGCTGACTCAAGTCAGGTTGGAAGGGGCCTTCTGCCCATGGACTTGGCTCAGGGAAAACCTTGGCCCTTGAGCAACATGGACTATGGAAATAATAATAGCTAACATTTATTTAGCACTTCCCATCTGTCACATTTACTTTAGTTATTTCACCTAATTTTCAAAACCACTCAATGAGGTATGTGCTATTATTACTCTCATTTGTATAGATGAGGAAATTCAAAGTCCAAAGAGTTTAAGTGACTCATTCAAAGGCTTATAACTAGAAGGTGGAAGAACAGGATTCAGACCCAGGCAGTCAGGCACCAAAGTCTGTGCAGGGAACCACTTTGCCAGACTGGCAGTGAAGCCAAAACACCAGCCTCAAATCTGCCTCTGCCATGGAACTGGGCTGTTCATCTTTACAAACCTCAGTTGCCTCCTCTGGAAAATGAGCATAATACTTTCTGCTCCATAGGTAGGCTGGAGAACACATTGGTGCAACCCAGGGCCTGCCTCTCTGGTTCCAGCCCTTGTCACTGCCCCCAGCCCACCCTGGCTGTACTGGAAGCTCTGGCCTGGCTGAACAGGCAGCTAAGGCCATGCTCTCGTCTGCCTCCTTCCCTGGGCTGTCTGGGATTCTGGAATTCCAGATCAATGCAACAGACCTTTTCTTGCTAAATTAAGCAAGGTTTGCCACTCAGTTCAAATGGTACCTGGAAATAAAAGCTTGCCCCAGTCTTAGCAGTATAGCGTGGAGATTAAGAGGTTTTGGAGGCCAATGGCCCAGGGTTGAAATTCCTGCTCTGTTACTTTGACTGTGTGTGATGGTTATCAGGTGTCAGCGTGGAGGGGATTAAAGGATACCCAGATAGTTGGTAAAGCATTATGTGAGGGTGTTTCTGGAAAAGATTGGCATTTTGCAGCTGGCTGGTACGGGGATCCGAACACTTAATGTCAGTTTATAATACCACACTCTAACCAACTGAACTAACCGGCCAGCAAGATTGGCATTTGAATCAGTGGACTGAGTAAAAAAGATCTTGCAGGCTGGCTGCTTAACTCTTTAGGGAGAGCATGGTGCTGACAACACCAAGGTCAAGGGTTTGGATCCCTACACCAGCTAGCTGCTAAAAAAGAAAAGATCCTGCAAATGTGGGCAGGTACCATCCAATCAGCTAGCAAATTCTCTCTCTCTCATGGAGCTGGAATGCTCTTCTCCTCCTGCCCTTGGACATCAGGACATCGGGTTCTCTGGCCTTTGGATTCTGGGACTTGCACCGGAGGTCTCCCTCTCCCCCGCGGTTTCTCAGTCCTTTGAACTGGGACCAAGCCACAGTACCGGCTTCCCTGGTTCTCCAGCTTGCAGGCAGCCTATTGTGACACTTCTTAGGTTCCATAATCACCTAAGCCAATTCCCCTAATAAATCCTCTCTCACATATGGAGAGCATAAATACTCATATATCTTATTGATTCTGTTCTCTGGAGAACCTTAACTAATACATAGTGTAACCTTCAGCAACTCTCTTTACTTCTCTGTGAGTCTCTGCTTCCAAATCTGTAAAACGGATATACTGGTAGCAAAGAACTGTACAAGTACTGGTGAGATAATGCATGTAGTGTACGGTGAGCTCTAGTAAACAGTAGCTATCTCTTTATCACACACTGTAATGCTATTACACACATCTAGCATAATGCCTGATGCATAATTGGCATCCAATAAATATTTAATAAGTAAATGGACGAATGCTTGAATGTTTACTTGTCTGCATATCCCTCACTACCTTATGAGCTTCTTAAGGGCAGGGACTATATATATATATATATATATATATATATATATATATATATTTTTTTTT
>NW_007726129.1:417217-421407 GCF_000696425.1 Galeopterus variegatus | reverse complement strand
CTCAGCCAGTGAGCGCTGTGAGCGCACCGGTCATCCCTATATAGGATCCGAACCCAAGGCGGGAGGGCTGCTGCGCTCCCAGCGCCGCACTCTCCAGAGTGCGCCACGGTTCGGCCCACGGGCAGGGACTATATTTTGTTTATTTCTGTGTCCCCGTGTTGGGCAGAATGCCTGGCACATGGGAGTGCTTAGTAAATGCTGTTGTTTGCCCTAATGAGATAATGGATCTGGACAGCCATCATCTATGTTGCTAAAACCACAAGTTGAAAAGCTGATGGAGAACTTGGTAATGAAGGGATCAGCTGACACTGACTGAATCTTGGCATCCTACAAGTGAGTCAACCAGACAGCTTCTTGCTTCCTGATATCATGCTATTGGAAGCATCCAACACCACTTATACAATATTTTTGCCTAAAAAATTTAATCTGGGGCCGGCCCGTGGCTCACTCGGGAGAGTGCGGTGCTGATAACACCAAGGCCCCGGGTTCGGATCCCATATAGGGATGGCCGGTTCGCTCACTGGCTGAGCGTGGTGCTGACAACACCAAGTCAAGGGTTAAGATCCCCTTACTGGTCATCTTTTAAAAAAAAAAAAATTTAATCTGAAGTAAGTCAAGCCTCTGTATCTGAGTACTAGTTTATGTTACATATGGGATAGAGGAACACATTTAACGACACCTCAAGGATGCATTCAACCAAATACAAAATGCAGGACATCCTACAGGACAAAGGACTGAGTGTCTTAAAAAAACAACAACGGTCTGTAAGTCTGGAATTATGTCAAAATAGAAACAAATGAACAATGGGCCAGCCCGTGGCTCACTTGGGAGAGTGTGGTGCTGATAACATCAAGGCCATCGGTTAGGATCCCATATAGGGATGGCTGGTTAGCTCAATGGGTAAGCATGGTGCTGACAACACCAAGTCAAGGGTTAAGATCCCCTTACCGGTCATCTTTAAAAAAAAAAAAAACAATTAGTACAATTACAAAGTTTACAAATTATAAAAATTATAGAAAACAGTGTTGGAGCTGGGTGACAGATACGTGGAGTTCCATTTTACTACACATAGTGTATAGGACACTCTTCTCTCTACTTTGTATTTGAAATAAAATGGTTTTTGCAGACGCGGGTGCAAACCGTGGCACCCCTATCAGTTGCGATCATTTTAACAGGAGGCTGAAGTGCTATACCGTTCCCTTCCCTTCGTGCTGGCAGGCAGCCTGACCCAGCAAAGGTGTCAGGAGACCCGTGGAGCAGTAGGAATGAGTCACCTCTCCCCACATAGCCAGAGCCTGATCTGAATGCAATCCCCAGCCAGCTGGGGGTTGGGCTCCTCTCAGCAGAGGTCAGGGGAGGGGCACCCCTCCCATTCTGAGCACCAGTATTACCGCCCCTTGGCCAGGAGATGAAAGGGACCGCTTGGGGGATTAATCATTAGCCTCCAGGCCAACCAGTAGCCTGGACACCCAGGAAATGAAAGTCCATCAGAGACACACCCTGCAATGAGGAAACCTGGGGTTTTGTGTTCCCATTGGTGGACGCCCAGTTGGCACTGGTGGCAAGATCTGTTATCTACCTGGAGTGATCTCGAGGGCAATGGCAAGGCCTCTGTTCAAACTTTCTTTTCCTTGTTGATGGCTGATTTCCACTATTAGCACTGAATTGGCCTTCAGAGAGATCTCAGCTTCTGGATTTTGATTTTTTTCTTCCCTTAGAAGAAAAAATCTTCTCTTTCCTGAGAAGCTAAGGAAAGCAATGGGCCTTACCACCTGCACAGACAAGTTTGCGTACAACCTCAGGGGGGTTATGGACCCCCTAGAAACCCATCTGCAGACACCTGGTTAAGAACAGTGCATGGTTCCTAGTTTTTCTGTGTGTTTATTTTTTATTTTTTTATTTTTTTTTTTATTTTTTTTTTTATTTTTTAAAGAATGACCGGTAAGGGGATCTCAACCCTTGGCTTGGTGTTGTCAGCACCACGCTCAGCTAGTGAGCAAACCGGCCATCCCTATTTTTCTTTTTTTTTATTTTTTAAAGAATGACCGGTAAGGGGATCTCAACCCTTGGCTTGGTGTTGTCAGCACCACGCTCAGCTAGTGAGCAAACCGGCCATCCCTATTTTTCTTTTTTTTTATTTTTTAAAGAATGACCGGTAAGGGGATCTCAACCCTTGGCTTGGTGTTGTCAGCACCACGCTCAGCTAGTGAGCAAACCGGCCATCCCTATTTTTCTTTTTTTTTATTTTTTAAAGAATGACCGGTAAGGGGATCTCAACCCTTGGCTTGGTGTTGTCAGCACCACGCTCAGCTAGTGAGCAAACCGGCCATCCCTATTTTTCTGTGTGTTTAAATAAAAAAAAAAAATTTTTTTTTTTTTTTAAAAAGATGACCGGTAGGGCCGGCCTGGTGGCGCACTGGATAGTGCGCCGCTTGGGAAGAGCGGCGGCACTCCCGCCCGAGGGTTCGGATCCCACGTGCAGACCGGTTCCCGCTCACTGGTTGAGCGAGGCGCGGGGGTGACGCCGAGGGTTGCGATCCCGTTGCCGGTCCCTGGCCCGGTACGGGGGCAACACTGAGGGTTGCGATCCGTTGCCGGACACGGAAAAAGACAAAAAAAAAAAAAAAAAGATGACCGGTAGGGGATCTTAACCCTTGACTTGGTGTTGTCAGCACCACACTCTCCGAAGTGAGCTAACTGGCCATCCCTATATAGGGATCGGAACCTGTGGCCTTGGTGTTATGAGCACCACACTCTCCCGAGTGAGCCACGGGCCGGCCTCTAAATAAAAAAAAAAATTTTAAAGAACCTTGGTTGGAGTTTAGTAGCTCTAAAGCTTTTGTTCCTTTGAAAGCCGTCTTTGAAATGCAAATGACCTTGGGAAGGTCGAAGTGATTAGCCACCAGTGTGAAAGAGTTTTTCCCAGCAGATGCAAGAGGTAGTCTTCAATGGTGGGGGTGGGGGTGGGGAAAGGAGATCCTGGGACTGGGGAAGCCCCAACGGGGCTCACAATTTTGCCTAGAACTGGGAAGGGAATGTATTGGGCAGAGTGGTGGCAATAGCTGACTTTTATAGAGCTCTTTCAAGAACCTTGTGAATTAAGTGCTACCAACAGCCCCATTTTATGGAAGAAGAAGCCAAGGTTGGGGGAGATAAAGTGACTTATGAAAAAAAAAAGAAAACAAAGTGACTTATGCTAACCAGAAGAGCCAGAATTGAAGCCTCCATCAGCAGCATGGCTCAACATAGTGAGGTATCCCTGTTTGATACAAGAGGAAACTGAGGCAATTCACTGTGTTGCCCACAGTCACAGAGTGCCCCGCCTCCACAGGGAGCCCCTCCTTGTTCTCTCCTCACCCTGGACACTGAGGGATGCAGCCCTTCCTGATCCTCCCTGGATCTTGGAGAAGGACTTGCCAAGAAGTCTGAAGAGTGCACCAGGCCTGACGCATCCTTGCTGCCCCTAATTGTTTTCTAAAATCCTTTTTATTGAGTGATCAGAGTGTAATGGAAGAGTCGATGAGCATCGGCGGAGCTACAAGGCCAGGGTTGCTGGGTAGAAGAAAGCAAAGCCCCAAAGGCTCCGTGGACCCAGTGATGTATAAACTATGTATTTTTACATAACTGGGAGAAAAACAAATAAACAGACAAGGCTGCCCCATGGGGGAAAAGCCTCTTTCTGTATTTCCATTATCTTGTTTAATGCACAGTCAGGCAGATGCCTCAGTGGGAAAGGAAATACCGGAGCCTTTTCCCTCTGAGCCTCCTGTTGGGTTAAGAGGCAGAGGGAGCCAAGATGCAGAAAAGGCCTGGGTGTGTGCTTGGAAACCCATTAAAACTGGGGGGACATGTTGGTTGAGGCGGCGCCTGGGCTGACTGGAAAGTGTCTTGGTTTGAGTTAACACCTCTCCTCAATGGGCTCAGATTCACCTTTAGCTCTAGATGAAATATTTCTTTCTTTCTTTCTTTTTTTTTTTTTTTAAAGGTGACCGGTAAGGAGATCTTAACCCTTGACTTAGTGTTGTCAGCACCACGCTCAGCCAGTGAGCGAACCGGCCATCCCTATATGGGATCCAAACCCATGGCCTTGGTGTTATCAGCACCGCACTCTCCCGAGTGAGCCACGGGCCGGCCCTGGATGAAATATTTCAAACATGGCCTTCACCACAAGGAAGGGAAATGGGGAGTGT
>NW_007726129.1:415253-417137 GCF_000696425.1 Galeopterus variegatus | reverse complement strand
CTTTTAACTTTTTTTTTTTAAGGGGATCTTAACCCTTGATTTGGTGATGTCAGCACCACACTCTCCCAAGTGAGCCAACCGGCCATCCCTATGTAGGGACCCGGACCCATGGCCTTGGTGTTATCAGCACCGCACTCTCCCGAGTGAGCCACGGGCCGGCCCTGGATGAAATATTTCAAACATGGCCTTCACCACAAGGAAGGGAAATGGGGAGTGTAGAGGGTGAGCTTTTCAAAAGAACAAACTCCACTCCAAATTTTTATTGAGCAGTTGCTACTACTCGCCAAGTACTCTGGTGATTGTTTTGCAGTAGCTGATGTCAACTCACTTATGTAGATGAGAACACTGACTCGCTCAAGGTCACACAGCTAGTGAGTGGTTGACTCCACAGACTGTTTTGTAGTTCTGACCATCTTGGAGGACGAAGGGAAAAGGGATGTCCTTGACAGGGTAGCCAGGATTGCCAAGCCACATAGATGTGGCTGGCCACAGGCAGTCAGACAGGGAAGCTGTCTGACCTACTATTTGCCTGTCTATTCTGGTTTTGATCCTAAAATTACTTCACTGGGGACAGAATTCTCTAGAGAAGTTGGTGGTGGTTGTGATGTGGCTGTGGCATTAAGAGCCTCAATCTGGGGAACAGGAGATCTTGGGTTCTGGTCTTTCCTCTGACATTGACTTACTATATGACATTGAACAAATTATTCACAAATAACAGGTTTGAGTGATCTCTACAGGGTCTCTTCCAGCTCCACTTTAAAAAACAGATTGAAAATCGCAGCTCCAGCTGGAAGACTGCCCGGGCCACGTGAGGTGAAGCTAATAGAAGAAAGGGCCCTGGAATCAGAGAGAGGTGTGTTCCAGTCCTGTGGACACTTCCTACTGGCCTCAACCTCTTTATGCCTCAGTTGCCCATCTATCAAATGGAAATAATACAGCTCTCGGGTTATTTTGAGATGATATTAAATGAGGTGGTCATTGTCAAATGCTTAGCACGGAGCCTGGCACAGTAATCTCCAGTGCCCAGCATCTATTGTTAGTATTATTACCCTTCCCATCTGTATGGCTCAAGAAACATTGGTTTTATTAATTGTACGTGAGCCTCACAACAACACAGGAAAGCGTTTGTGATCATTACTCCCACTTGGAAACTAAAGCTTTGAGAGGTGGTCCTGACCCAGTGAATCGATTTGTTGATCACTGACCTAACTAGTTAAGAAAGACTAGATAAGGACCGGCCCTTGGCTCACTTGGGAGAGTGTGGTGTTGATAACATCAAGGCCACAAGTTTGGATCCCTATATAGGGATGGCCGGTTAGCTTACTTGGGAGAGCGTGGTGCTGACAACACTAAGTCAAGGGTTAAGATCCTCTTACCGGTCATCTTTTTTTAAAAAAAGAAAGAAAGAAAGGCTAGACAAAAAAAAAAAAAGAACTAGTTGTAACACCAAGGTCAACGGTTCAGATCCCCATACCAGCCAGCCGCAAAAACAAACAAACAAACAAAATCCCCACTAGGTAAAGGGTAAAAGTCCTTTCCTAGCCCAGGTCCGGCGGGGCTGGGATTGGAACCTGGAGCAATTGAAATCGAGCAGGTCCCATAACCCACCTTGACCCTACCAACTATCAACCAGGGGGTCACCGGGTCGGCTCAATGCCAGGGGGCGGGACCGTGGGCAGGCCGCCCGCCCGCAGGTGCGCCCTCAGCCAATCGGCGCTGCCGGGGGGCGGTGCCTTCGAGGCTCACCTGGCAGCTGCGGCGAGGCCGGGCTCAGTGGCGTCGGGAGCCGCGGGTTACCTGTGAGTTCGCGGAAGTCCGGTCAGACTCTACCCCGGCTCAGCCCGGCCCAGCCCGGCCCGACCCGACCGCGCCCAGCCCCTGCCT
>NW_007726129.1:411314-415127 GCF_000696425.1 Galeopterus variegatus | reverse complement strand
GGGGCGGTGCCTTCGAGGCTCCCCTGGCAGCTGCGGCGAGGCCGGGCTCAGTGGCGTCGGGAGCCGCGGGTTACCTGTGAGTTCGCGGAAGTCCGGTCAGACTCCCCCCCGGCTCAGCCCGGCCCAGCCCGGCCCGACCCGACCGCGCCCAGCCCCTGCCTCCGCTCGGCCCCCGCGCGGCCCGCCATGGGTCCTCCGTGCCGCAGCCTCTCCGCGCTCCTGCTGCTGCTGCTGCTGCTGCAGGTACGTTAGGTCCCCTGACTTGGGGGGACACCTCCGGCCCCACGTCCCTTCCTGGAAGCTGCGGCGCGCTCTGGGCGCCGCGGACATGGGAGCGGGAGAGCGGCGCGCGGCTGTGCCCGCTCCCCGGCGAATACCGAGGCGGGGGCGCCTCGCTGTGGGGCCCCGGGCTCCGGGCTGGCCGCGCCTTGGGCTTGGGCGGGCAGTGGGGGAGGGCAGCGGGGTGGGGGTCGGGATGCAGTCAAGGGGGAACGGTCCCCGAGGTAAGGAAAAGGGGTATCAATAGAAATAGACACCTGCCACGTAAAGAAGGGGCGGCAAATAGGAATGGAGGCGCCCCCGGCGTAAGAAAGTGGGGTGCACGGGGGTTGGAGCGCCCCCCGGTGCGGGGAAATAGATTTAGGAGTGGGAGCGTTCTCGGTCTGTGGAAAGTGAGGTCGGGAAGGGTAAAGACGTCTTCAGTGAAGTGGAAAGGGACAGGAAGGAAAGGTGGGCTAGTGGGGAGTGGTGAGCCAGCAGCCCCCTCCCCCAGGAGTTCATGGGGGCTTGGTGGCTGCAGGTTTCAGGCTGGGAGAGGGTGACGTCGCTGCCTCCCGGGGGGCGGTCCTCCCGCAATCCCGACGCTCGGGGCGAGGGAGGCGCGGCCCCGCTGGTTTCGGTGTGGGTAGGAGGCAACCCCCCATTCACCCCCGTTCCGTACCTTTCTCCCACCCAAGGTCCCATCGCGGCTCTGCCAGGAGCCGGAGCCCTGCCGTCCCGGCTTTGGCGCCGAGAGCTACAAGTTCACCGTGCCCCGGCGGCACCTGGAGAGAGGCCGCGTCCTGGGCAGAGGTGAGGGCGCGCCGCGGGGGTCCCTGCGCGGAGAATTGGCGCTCCCACGCCTCGGGCTCAAACGACACCCTTTTGGAATTTATACAGATTTAGGGGACGAAACCATAAACCACGATGGAGCGTAGCCCCGTCTGGTTAACTATGTTATAAAGTAGTGGAGATGTGTGTGTGTTGGGGGGGACACTCATTAGAGGCTTTCAGTGTTTCTCATTGTCCTGAGCACTTTAGAGACAGTCTGTCATTTTAGACTGCAAAAACCTGCTGGCTGGGAAGGTGGGGCAGGAATATTCCCCTTGTACAGATGAGCAAACGGAGGCTCAGACGGTGACGTCCGCTTGTCCATGGTCAGCAGAGCAGGAATTGGAACTGGGATGACTCCCAGGCTCCATTACGCACTCTCTCTGGGATGACTGATGAGCCCTCTCTTGGTTACCAGGGCTGTGTGGCTTTTGTTCATAGAGATGAAAACATTTTGATACCGGTACTATTTCCCCAAGGAATAAAATGATTTTTTTTTTTTTTTTTTTTTGAAAAAGAGCGTAGTAGCTGTAACTCAGGGGATGAAATGCGCACCAACACCCAGTGTGCCTCTAGGCCCTATCACTGTGATAATCTAGAGCTGGCTCTGTTCACTTCACTGTTGCCCAGGTGTGGGAGCAAGGGAAGGAGCTGGTTTCTCTTCTGGTTTCACTCATTCCCAGGTGCTTGTATTGTACCAAACCACTTTCTCCTCCATCATGATTTTGGTTGATTGAGCAAGTATCATAACAATAAAAGAAAGCCTTTTGAAAAAGAGAAATCACCCACAATTCCCCTGAGGGAATACTTCCACTGTGTTGATTCTTTCACTCTTGGCCACGTGAAAAATCTGTAGCAATCATACTGTTGTCTTACACTTTTTTTTTTGAACTTTGGAAGTTGTTCCAACAGTGGGCAGTATTTTTTGCAGAGAAACTACAGCTTGATTGATTAAACATATTTGCTTTTCTGAGACCCGTCTGTGTTCTGCGGAGCTTCCTATTGGATCAGAAAGGAAGCGATGTCCACCTGATGCTGCGGTGCAGCAGCCCATTGCTCAGCCAGGGTTTACTTAGGGGAGGCAGACTTAACCCAGCCTTGAACAGAGGGACAGGAGTGTGCCCATGAGGTGTCCCAAGACAAGTCACTTTGTTTTCCTGTGCTGGGACATTTGGTAGTGCCAAGGATGGATGAGTTGGTTTTTATTTCTCCCCTCTAAGCTCTTGTGTCTGACCTATAATAATGTTATTAGATATTAATAATATAGTTGTTATCATTGTTATCCATAGTGGCGCCTATTATTCACTTTTGCCCCAGACTTTGGGTCAAGTGCTTCACATTTTACCCCATTTAATTTTCACAAGAACCTTAGGAGGGTGGGCACCATTATTATTTCTATTTCGCAAGAGAGGAAACAGGCATGAACAGTGCGGTAACCTGCTGAAGGATTGTGACAGTTGATCCTATTTTTGGCGGCTGGCCAGTTTGGGGATCCGAACCCTTGTTATCAGCACCACACTCTAACCAACAGAGCTAACCAACCAGCCCCACGGTTGGTCTTTCTCTTTTCCCTTATCCTTCCCCTCAATCTCAGAAAAAAAAAAAAAGAAAAAAGGTGTTAGGGGATCAGTGTCCATTGTGAAGTAGACTACGTGCTCCCAATGTGGCCTGAAGAACAGAAGTGTTGATAGGGTGGGACCCCTGAGAGGAGGTGGTGATAATGGAGACGGGCCAGATTAGGTGGGAGGTTGGGGGGGTGGACTCTGGGGTTGGTGGTTTTGGTGGGAGAGGCAGACTCACCAGCATTCCCCAAGCTTCTTGTGGCCGGTTTTGGTTCTCTTTGTCTGCAGACGTCACCCCTACTCAACGATTTCCTGATATTCAACATTTTTTTTTTTTTTTGGCCTTTTTGGACTGTGGGGTCTCCTTGTACCAGTCCAATGTGGAATTGCCGCAGGATGGAAGTGCCCTTCTAGTAAAATCACACATTGGACCTCAGGAATGGCTTTGTGATTTAAAAAGGCAGTCAGGGTTTCAGGAAGTGGCCTCACTCTTTGGACAGTGTAGATGTGAAATTGGCACCAGGTTTAGACATTGGCTTCACGGAGAATTTGCTGCATGGGAGTTTGAAAACAAAGAATCTGCCATAGGTGGCTGTAGAGTGTCACAAATAGGGTTTTGACTGAACTCAGGACTTTGGGGGTGGTTTGCCGAGGTTTATTCCTGTGCCTCATGAGGTGGCTAACGCCACAATCTCAGCCTTTTGTTTATTCCATTGGTTTCTCTCCAGGTTTTAGAATGAAGAACATTAAAAAAAAAAAAAGCCAACTGTAAACTGGTTCTTTAGAGTTGCTGATTGTATTTCTTTTTTCTCAGCACAACCTGGTTTGAGAAACTTAGGCTATTGGAAGGTTTGGGATCTCAGAAGTATTAGCCTAGTGCACACAGCTTTAAGTTGATTTGGGGGTGGAAAAAAGAAAAGCTGGCAGGCTTTTAAAGTGATCGTTTCCTTCCTTTGTTTCCTCTACGATCTGGCCTTGGACAAACAGGGCCTATATTTTGGGTTTGAGCTTCGTCTGCTTGATGGATTGACCTAGTTTACAGGCAGCCACCTGTGTGGGTTAAATACACCCATTTCCCCTCCTTTCTTTTTTTTTTTTTTTTTCCTTTTTGTCTTTTTTCATGTCCGGCAACGGATCGCCTATGTTATAAAGTAGTGGAGAT
>NW_007726129.1:384849-411076 GCF_000696425.1 Galeopterus variegatus | reverse complement strand
AACGGAGCGCAACCCTCAGTGTCGCGCCCGTACCGGACCGGGACCGGCAACGGATCGCAACCCTCAGTGTCGCGCCCGTACCGGACCGGGACCGGCAACGGGATCGCAACCCTCGGTGCTGCGCCCGCACCTCGCTCAACCAGTGAGCGGGAACCGGTCTGTATGTGGGATCCGAACCCTTGGCGGGAGCGCCGCCGCGCTCCCAAGCGGCGCACTGTAGGATGCGCCACCGGGCCAGCCCTTCCCCTCCTTTCTAAAGGATGTGCTGAAAGGCGGTAAAACAGTGTACAGGTCCCCTAATTAAACTAGACCTTAAAAAAGCAAACATGGAAACCTGCTTTGGGTTCACCTTACATCATCAGATACCCACTCCCCCACCCTTCAAACACCTAAACATCACTTTCCCAATTACTCATGTCTGTGACAAGGGCTGATGCAGCGCTTACTGGGAAAAGAGACTTGTGGGCCGCCCTCCTGCCCTTGCCTTTGTGTCTCAAGAGGAGGGGAGGTGGAAAAGTCCTGGGCCCTGTAAGGCCATTTAAGGAAGGCTGGCTGCTGCTCGTTCCCTGTGGGGCCCACCGGACCTGGCTACCCTCTCTGCCAGGTGATTATGGAAATCCCTGTTTGCTCTCCTGACTTTTTATTGGGCAAGACTTTTCTTCTGAAATGCTCACCTTGGTGTCTGTTACACATTCCCTTCAATTTCCTTCCAAGTGTAGCCCCAGATAAGCCAAACACTGAAGCAATCAGCTCTCACATCTCCCAGAAGTTGCCCAAACCCTAAAATCCCCCAAAAGTACTTGTCACAATCCAGACTGCCTTTCTGTTTTTCTACTCTGTCTCAATCCCATCTCCTTTCAGGGCATGAGGCTCTCAAGGAAGGGAATGAAATCGATCAGTATGGCTGGTTAGGATGGTTCAGTGTGTAAGCAAATGAAAGATCTAGGTTTGAATTTCAGCTACCCACTATACGACTTTGGATAAGTCCCTTTACTGCTATGAGCCTCAGTTTCCCTGTCTGTAAAATGGGGATAACAGTTATAGGTTTGTGAGATTTGAATGTACACATTCATTCATTTAGTCAGCAACTGTGAGTGCCTACTGTGTGCCAGAGCTGGGCTGGACCCTGGGGTTACAGTAATGAATAAAACAGATATGGACTGAACATAAATGCAAGTGAGAATGAATATAAAAAAAGAAAGCAGGAAAAAAATCATCAAATGGTGGCTAATATTTATTAGGGACATAATAGGCACTCAAATATTATTTTGAGCAAATGAATGAACACTTAAATATTCACTACCTTGGCTTATTTTTTTTCCTCTCAAACTCGTTATAGCCTTGAACCAGCCCTTGAGGTTGACTGTAAATGGGCAAGGAAGTTTGGTTTGCTAGAACTTCCTAATGTGCTTGTGAGGGCTGCATGCCCAGTCAGTGGCTCTTGAAGCCAAGCTATAGCAATAAGTGTGTCCTGGGGAGACGGTGTACTGAGTGCTTCCCTCTGAAAGCTACAGAGGCCAGAGAAGGGAGACCTCAAACCTGATTCTGGAAATGGAAGGGCAGCTAGTCATTTTTAAGGTTTCTCATCTTTGGTCAATTAAAAAGAAATTTGTGGCAGCCTCTCTTCCTCTCTTCTCTTGTTTTTAAGTTTTCCTTTTACATATCCAGCTTATACTTGTTGCTGTTGGGAGGGCTTCAGGCCCCCTCCCTCTCTGTGCTTTTCCTCTTCCACTGGCTATTGTCTGCCTACAACTCTCCACTTCCCACCAAGGATGACATCTCCCTCAAATTTAAGAGGTTCTTGAGTCAGACTGCCTAGATTTATATCCAGGTAATGCTTCTTGCTAGCCTAGGGATGTTGCCAAGGACTTTCCTCTCTAAGCTTTAGTTTCCCCATCTGTAGAGTAGGCATAGAAGTACTGATATCATAGGGTGGTGTGTCAAGTACTCAATGAATATTAAATATTAGAGCCCTTGGAGTACTTGGTGCTTCATTTGATATTCTCCCATGTTTTTCCTTTGGTTCAAAAGTTTCTCTGCGCTCCCTCCCACCCAGCAAACCAGCCAAACCAGTTTCCTCACTCCCTGCTTCTGTGCTACGCAAACATTGCTCTGCAAATGGCGAATAGACCAGAGTGCTTTTGTTAGAAAAAAAGGAAATTCTGGGGCATTTTTTTGCTTGCCACTGTGCAGTGTGCTTGTGGGGGCTGAAATGGGTTTGCTGTGGGTTAGGAAAGGGGACCTGTTCATGGGTATTGATTAGAACTAGGGTGGGGGGGATTGGGGCAATGAGCATCGGAGGCCAGGGAAGTCAGGATGACCTTGAACTTGTCAGCCTCTGCTTGGGTTTTAATAGTATTTCATAATAATACACATGGTTAAGGATACCTGTCTATTCTTCCATTGTCAAAAATGCTGTACCCCAGCCCCTGAGATCGCAGTTCACCCATATCTAGGATGAACATTAACATCTAGGGCACTTCAATATTGCAGATTTGCCTTCCTGCAAATTCACTGAGCCACAGTCTCTGAGAATGGGGTTCTGGTCTTGGCATTTTTAAAAGTCCCCCTGGTGTTTGCTGCCATCCAATTCATTGCCCTGGATAACCCCAGGGGCTACGTCACAGATGTTTGATGGGTAAATATCTGGTGCCAGCCAGAGTGTGGGCTGTCCATCCTGAGGCCAGGGATCCAAGGGCACCCTTTATCAGGGAAGGATCAAGCTGCTCATTCTGCCACCTGCCAAGGAGACCTCTGTGAATGCAAAGTGGAGTGGACAGGGTTGGGAATGGGGACCCAGAGAAGGAGCCAGTGCACAACCTCTCCCAATTGTGAACCCAGACTTAAGACCCATTCCCCACCCTCAGGGTGATTCCAGAAAACCTGGCAACAGCCCCAGAGCGGGTAATTCCAGTACACTCTGAGAATGCCATTAGGGTGGGGAAATGTTCAGAGAAGGCCAGGAGTGGTCACTTTCACCTTTTGGGCCTTGGTGAGTAAGAGGGCAGCAGCCAGGCACAGAAAGAGAAAGGACACCCAGGAGGTGGAAATAGGGTGCCCAAAGGTGTGGTGCGGTCATGGAGCCAGGAGGCTGGAGCTGGACAAGGAGGTGGCTGCAGGAGGAGAGGGAGATTTTCTCTTTCTATTCTTTTAATAGGTGAATCATGCACGTGGTTAAAAAGAAGTTTAGGGCTGGCCCGTGGCTCACTTAGGAGAGTGTGGTGCTGATGACACCAAGGCCACGGGATCAGATCCCTATATAGGGATGGCCGGTTTGCTCACTTGGGAGAGCATGGTGCTGACAACACCAAGTCAAGGATTAAGATCTCCTTACCGGCCGGTCATCTTTTTTTTTTTTAAAGTTTGAATAGATATTTTTCATATATACGTAGGGAAAAAAAAGTCTCCTTCTCACCCCTGTCTATTCTTCACCCAGTTCTTCCCCAGGGCAAAGACTGATCAGTCACAGGTCACCGATTTTTATCAGTCTCTTGTGTATTCTTCTTCGGGGTTCCTTATGGAAATACAAAAATAGTCTTATTTCCTGGCCAATGTAAATTTCATAATATCTGATCCTTTTACACAAAGAATAGCATATGATAGCACTGTTCTGTACCTAGTTTTATTTCTCAACAAAATGTTTGTGTTTTTTCTCTCTCTATGGAGAACTTCCATATTTTGTTTTGTTTATAGCAGCATGGAATGGATATACCACGGTTTATCCAACCAGCCCACTGTGTCTGGGTTGTCTCCTTTTTGGGGGGAAGCAGTGCTGCAGGGAATAACCTGGTGTATGCATCCTTTTGTATGTGTTCTGGTGTATCTGGAAGATGAATTTTAACAGACCCCCCCCCCCCCCCCCCCCCCCCCCCCCCCCCCCCCCCCCCCCCCCCCCCCCCCCCCCCCCCCCCCCCCCCCCCCCCCCCCCCCCCCCCCCCCCCCCCCCCCCCCCCCCCCCCCCCCCCCCCCCCCCCCCCCCCCCCCCCCCCCCCCCCCCCCCCCCCCCCCCCCCCCCCCCCCCCCCCCCCCCCCCC
The DNA here is from genome assembly GCF_000696425.1 of Galeopterus variegatus. Taxonomy (NCBI): domain Eukaryota; kingdom Metazoa; phylum Chordata; class Mammalia; order Dermoptera; family Cynocephalidae; genus Galeopterus; species Galeopterus variegatus. The sequence continues at coordinate 407,042 of NW_007726129.1, read as the reverse complement.
CCCCCCCCCCCCCCCCCCCCCTTTCTTTTTTTTTTTTTTTTTAAAAGATGACCGGTAAGGGGATCTCAACCCTTGGCTTGGTGTTGTCAGCACCACACTCAGGAAGTGAGCAAACCGGCCATCCCTATATAGGATCTGAACCCGCGGCCTTGGTGTTATCAGCACCACACTCTACCGAGTGAGCCACGGGCCGGCCCCCAATGGAGGTTTTAAGCAAGAGGTTGGGAGTGGTGTTGTGCCAGCCCCTCTGAAGACAGCAGTTTTGATTTGGGGGAAGACTTCAAGGTTTCTAGTGCCTAAGTGGTTCTAAACAACAAGTAATTCCAACAACTTTGAGAACGTTCCTTTGCACCAACACTGAGAATACAGGAGAAAGAGGAGCAAGTTGGAGGAAAATTAGTTCTTGGTTAAGAATATGTTGAGTTGGATATCTGAAGGACCAAGAGGTGGAGTTATCAAAGAGGTATTTGGCAATTTCAGATCTGGTGCTTGGAAGAATGTTAAGTACCAGTTTTAAAAGGAATTTGTATAGGACAGTGGTCTTTTTTCCTTAATCTTGTGTCAATAGATACAGAGCTTTTTCAGAGACCTCACAAACTGGAGGATAAAATAACAAAAAAGTATTATGTGGAGAGTATTTGGAAGTGGCCAACCAATAAAAATTCAAATATTTGTGTCTACTGAGTGTTAGGGGTTGGGTCCTGCCAAGGGCCTTGCAGACTTGAGAGTTTAGTTAATCCTCACAGTGGCCCAAGGTGGAAACCGTCATCATCCCCCACTCTAGAAAAGGAAACAGTCTCAGAGAGGTTGGACAACTTGCCCCAGGTCACCTAAACAGGTAGTGGCAGATCTGGGGCTACAGCCCAGAACTTTCATCTTCCAAAACCTGTGCTTTTATCCAATTCTCCTCTATTGCCTTGTTGCCAAATGGAGCATCTCCAGTGGAACCTGATTCACCTTTTTAGGGGACAGGAATTCCCTCCTTCTCTTTGGAAAAGCTGTCTTTATACCTTTTGCCTCTCACTAATTTTATTTTATTTAGTTATTTTTTAAAGCCAGTCAAATTTAGCAGTGGGGGGTTGTATACCAACTTTAGTGACACTAATGTTAGTAAGTTCTGATAACCCACTAGCATCAGACCCTCAGTAATTTTTTTTTTTTTAAAGATGATGACTGGTAAGGAGAAATTTTTTTTTTTTTTTTTTGGACCTGTAAGGGGATCACAACCCTCGGCATGGTGTCGTCTGCACCACGCTCAACCAGTGAGTGCATCAGCCATGCCTATATAGGAGCCAAATCCACGGCCTTGGCGCTACCAGCGCCACACTCTCCCGAGTGAGCCACGGGGCCGGCCCATGGTAGGGAGATCTTAACCCTTGACTTGGTGTTGTCAGCACCACGCTCTCCAAAGCGAGCTAACCGGCCATCCCTATATAGGGATCCGAACCCATCACCTTGGTGTTATCAGCACCACGCTCTCCTAAGTGACCCATGGGCCGGCCCCTAGACCCTCACTAATTTTAATTGTGATGATAGAATTCAGCCTCTTTTGCCTTTGAAGGGCCTCTTCTTTTGTCTTTTGCTTCTGGGCCATTTCCAACCTGTTTCCCTCTTGACCTTCACTTCCAAGTAAATGCTATCTCAACAGCGCTTCTTTTCCTTTCTGTCTCTTTCAACTTTCTGGGTCCCAGAAAATCCACTTATACAGGCAATTCAAGGCTAGGGTGTGGGAACAGGGAAACAGTCCTAAAAAGAAACTCATATTGCAACTAGGACTTAGTCAAGGTGCTTGAGCCTGGCAGAGATCTGGGCGTGTGTCTCTTCCAAAAGAGGGAGAACAGGCCCATAGCCCTGTGAGCTCAGATGTTACTGCTAGGACCTAATGGGGCCTCTCTAGAAGGGATGAACCTGTTCCCCCCTGAGCGAGATCATAAATGGTGGCCTGCACAGGACCCCGTGGGATAATTGGCCAAGGCCTCGGTAATAATTAGCTGGCTTTGTAATTAGGAGAGCTTGTAACAAGCCTAAAGCTTTCCAGATTTATTTTACCTGGGCAAGTTCAAGGCTAGGAAGAACACCTGTTTCTGTGGTTTGGCATTCAAACATGCTGATATGCCTTCTCTGTTCCCAAAAGAGAAGTTTTAGAGTGTTTTTACACGGATTGTTGCAGCAGACTTCTTTCTGGTCTCCCTGCTTCTCCCGTCCCTCCCCCAGTGCAGTCAGAGTGATGGTTTTTAAAATTAAGTTAGAAAATATCATTCCTGGGGCCGGCCTGTGGCTCACTCGGGAGAGTGCGGTGCTGATAACACCAAGGCCACGGGTTCGGATCCCATATAGGGATGGCCGGTTCGCTCACTGGGTGAGCGTGGTGCTGACAACACCAAGTCAAGGGTTGAGATCCCCTTACCGGTCATCTTTAAAAAAAAAAAAAAGAAAGAAAGAAAAGAAAATATCATTCCTGCTTGAAATCCATCCATAGTTCCCCATTTCACACAGAATAAAAGCCCAAGTCCTTTCTATGATTTACAAGGATTCCCTGATCTGCCCCCATCTTCTCCCACTCCTCTGCACACTCACTTTGTCCATCCCCTTTGCTGCCTGGCTGTAACCTAGAACATGCAAGGCACATTTCCACCTCAGGGCCTTTGCACTGGCTGTTACTCTGCCTGTAATATCTGCACTGCTCACTGGTTTATGTCCTGCAAGTCTTTGGTCAAATGCCATCCCCTCAGTGAGGGCTTTCCAAACCCCCTATTTGAAGTGGTAACCTCTGCCCCCAGCACTCTCCTTCCCCCTTCTCTGCTTTTTTTCTCTAGCATTTTTTCACCATCTAATATGCTATGTATTTCACTTATTTCTCCTGTTCATTATCTGTCTCCTCCCACTAGAACATAAGCTCCAGGAGGCCAGGGATTTTTGTCTTGTTTTGTTCTTGGGCTGTATTGCCACTAGAACAGTGCCTGGAACATAGTAGGTGATCAATACAGTATCTGTTGAATGAATGAATAGTTTCAGGTTGTATATACAGTTCTATACATACCTTTTCTTTTTAGAAGATATTTCACTGTGGTGATTTTTTTGTTGCTAAAGAAAAGATGGGCTTTCTCAGTATGATCCACAGAAAGCATGCAAGGAGGAGGGGATGTTCTCAGAGCCTGTGCCTCTACTTGGCACACCCCAGTTTCTCTGAGCCCTGCACACCCCTGGTATAACCTTACCTAATTGTCTTGTCACAAAACAGCTTGCAGCCCAGAGTCTAAAGGTCAGATGAGCCATTTCTGCCCCACACTTCTGGGTGTAAGGAAGCACCAGATCAAAATCTGAACAGATACCTGAGCCTGCCAGGGCCATCTGTTTGGTTTCCTATTGTCTGGGTAACATCTTCCTTGAGCAAGGCTCCCAGATACACCCAACACCTTCCACCTGGGTATCTCCAGCATCCTTCAGGCCCATTAATTGTTCAAGATCCAGTGCTCATTCTTCCAGTTCTTGGCAATGCAGATGAGCCTGGAAGGAGCTTGTTGAGAGAAGAAAGAAAAAAAAAAAAAAAAAAAAAAATTAAAGCTAACTTAATCAGATGAAAATCTCACTGCTCCAAAATCCATCTGATCAATAAATATTCATTGAAAGAGTACTGTAGGCAATCTTGTAAATCTTTTTATTTTATTTATTTATTTTTAATTTTATTTATTTTTTAAAAGATGACCGGTAAGGGGATCTTAACCCTTGACTTGGTGTTGTCAGCACCATGCTCAGCCAGTGAGCAACCGACCATCCCTATATAGGATCCGAACCCATGGCTTTGGTGTTATCAGCACTGCACTCTCCCGAGTGAGCCATGGGCTGGCCTCAATCTTGTAAATCTTTTTGTATTATACATCAACCTTGCCTTCAGGAAAATAACTGACTAGTGGGGAGGGTTGCCAGATTTAGCAAATAAAAATACAGGATGCCTGGTTACATTTGAATTTCAGGTAAATGATGGCTAATTTTTTTTGTATAAGTATGTCCTGTGCAATATTTGGGATATATTTACTACATGTTGAACTCTTACCCTATGCTTTAGAGCTCACAACAACCCCATGAGAAGTGACAGTTGTAGACAGCACGGGTCATGCAGACAGGAAATGAAAGAGCCTGGCTGCATGTTCTGGTGACTGTTGGACTCCAAAGCCTGTGCTCTTTACATAGGAAAAGGCAACTAACAAGCAGTCTGTGACCAGCCAGGTGAAGGGGATGAATAATTTCTGCCCTGAAGGTCTCAGAGGGAGAGAAGTCCTTCCAGATGAGAGAGGCATTCACATGTCTTTTCACTGAACAAATGTATGTTGACCACCTGTCAAGCACTGTGCTAGGCACTGGGGATACAATAGGGCCAAAACAAAAATCCGTGTCCTCGTGGAGCTTCCCTTCTAACTGGAGGAGGCAGGAGGGGACAGATAGTGATGTATGAAGAAGAAATAAAACAGCAGGAATGGTGATAAAAACTATGAATGCTAGGGTAGAGAGATTTGGGGAAGTCATCACTGAGAAGAATGATATTTATGTAAAGACCTGAAGAAGTGAGGTGTCCAGTAGATGTTAGAATTGGACTGTGTCTTGTTTGGATCCCCATGCCAGCCCAGATTGGACTGTCTTGAAGAGAAAGAGCAGGCATTTTCTTTTTTTTTTTAAAGATGATCTATGGGTGGATCTTAACCCTTGACTTGGTGTTGTCAGCACCACACTCTCCCAAGTGAACTATCCGGCCATCCCTATATAGGGATCCGAACCCGTGGCCTTGGGTGTTATCAACACCACGCTCTCCCAAGTGAGCCACGGGCCGGCCCTAGAGCAGGCATTTTCTAGATGAATAACCCTGAGGGCTAATTGTCCCCACATCTCCTTGAAAGGATATCAGATTCAAACCAGGATCTAATGCTCTTTTCAAGCCACCCCTCCCTTTGGCCTGTTGCCCAAGAGGAACAGGGCTCTAGTCTAGTTTTCCGAAGCTTCTCAAGGAAGAGGGATGAGATTGTCCTGAACAGGCATTATGACCTCGGGCAAATTTATTTTTTTGGTGCATATATACACAGGGTCTTCAAAAAGTTCATGGAAAGAAAAATTCTTGTTACCTTTTAATTCTATTTTTCCATGAACTTTCTGTCTCAGGATGGGATCTCTACTTAGAATGAAGTCTGGATTTCAGTATGAGGATTTTCAAAAACTGCAGACTTCCTCCCCCACAAATTCTTCACCACAATCGTGGGAGTATTTGAAAAAGGAACAAAATAACCAACTTGTTTGGGGGTAAAGTTGTGGCTTTCCTATGGAAAACGTGACCCCCTGAATCGGCAGTGGCACAAATACTAACAGGTAGGGCAGGGCCCTGAGTCACTGCCATTGAGAGGCCTCTCTGGTGAGGTTTGTTAGTATCAAAGGTTGAATCAACTATGACATCACCCTTTCATAGTAACACGTACTTTAAGTGACTGCTCTTACTCATAAGTCCCTGGAGATACTGGCCCTAAATCTCTTCCCTCTTAGTTTCTTCTTGTTAAGGAGTTTTGGAGAAGTGACTAGGTTTCACAGCTGCTTGGTCAAGTTCACGTGGCCGATTTATTACCACCCTAAGTCCCAGGCTTGTAATCATGACTAAACTTTCTGAGAAAACAGAATTCGTGGGTATACTTCTTGTACCTTTTGCCTTCTTTCGAAGTCTGCATGTAAAGAGAAATTCTCTTCTGTACCTTGCAGATGGGTGTTTTAGAGCTTGTTATTTGAATCTTTGATTTTGAAACTTCCATGTGAGTTGTGCTGATTTTTCTTTGGACTTTGGAATTTAGTTATGATTTCTCTTTCTCTTCTTTCTGCTAATCCTCTCGCCTGAACCATGGGAGTATTTAAGGCTGGGAATTAAATACTCGGAGGCTGTTCAATTTAGCAAACCACATGTAGCACTTACTAGGTGTGAGGGTTTACTGCTGGGGTTTTTTTTTTTTCCTTTTTTATCTTTTTTACCGACCGGTAACGAGATCGCAACCCTCGGTGTTGTGCCCGCACTGCGCTCAGCCAGTGAGTGGGAACCGGTCTCCACATGGGATCCGAACCCTCAGCGGGAGCGCCGCCGCACTCCCAAGCGGCGCACTCTCCAGTGCGCCACCGGGCCGGCCCTTACTGCTGGTTTTGACAGAGATTTGATGTCAAGGTTGTGACTTTATAGCATTCATTTCTCTTTCAGCTTGTAAAATGAAAGAACCGGAGAGTAAAGATGGGCTGGGGAAGGCCTTATGAGAAGTAGGATTGCCTGGCTTCCAATCTCAGCTGGACTCTCACTTGCCTTGTGACTTTGGGCAAGTTACTTAACCTTCTGTGCTTCAGTCTCCTCACCTGTAAAAAGGGGAATAAACATAGTTCCTACCTTATAGGGTTGCAGTAGGGATTCAGTGAGTTAGCATATGTAAAGTGCTTTCAGTGCCTAGTACATAATAAATAATTTGGTTTTTATTATTAGACTTTTCGCTTTAGACGGTGTCAAGGGAGTGAAAAATGTGTAAATGCTCAAGAACAGTGGAGCCAGAGAGAAGGATTAAGGATGAGGAAGAGTTGTGCTTTGTCCCTTTTCTCCTTGACCTCCCCAAATCTAAAACACTCCTTTTGACCCAACACCCGTTCAAGTACAAATTGTCCACCTCTCCGGTGCTGCCAACTTGCATGCCAGCATGTACTAATCTAATTGATAGTCACAACCTATTGGGTGGAACTATCCTATGGTCTTGGTTCTCATATTGTCTCTACTTTACAGAGGTAACTAAGCCTTAGAGTTAGTGGCTTGCCCAAGGCCACCACAAAGCTAGGAAATGGCAGGCAGGGTTTGAACCCAGGTCTGGTGACCCCAAAGATGTGCCACCATTTATGTCCTTGTATCTGGCTGGTGCTTTTCTGGAGAACTCCAGTTGCCCAGGTCCCCCTCTAATCATCCCTATTATTTTGTATATTTTCCTAGTGTTCCTTGAATTGGAAATGTAGATTCTTATCCCCTCTCCAACATTTAACACAAAAGGTAGTACATTATGCACACTGTTCTGCACCCTTTTTTTTCCACTCAATATGTCTTGTAGATCATTTGTATTATTTTTAACTGCTATGTAGTATTCTATTGTATAGTCAGTCCCCTATGATGGGTGTTGGCTATTTCTGATCTTTTACTATTGCAAGAAATGGCAGGAGCATTTTAGATGCTGTGAGCAGGACAGATATGAGGGTCTCTGCGGCATATGGGATGTTTACTGATGGCAGGGGACGGATTCCTCCCACAGCCAGCCCTGGGCATTGGTAGAGGTACTAGGCTTTAGCGTGTGCTGATGATACATGGAATAGGGTCAGGATTAGTATCAAGCCACAGGCAGTTTGTCTTACCAAAATCATTGAGCTTATTCTTCTAGGGGTCCCTGCCTGTCTTCCCCTTGCCTGTCAATGGTTCAGTAACACTGTTCTTTCCCTGCCTCCCAGAGATCCTTTTAGTTGCCTTTGCTGCTGGCCTTTGAGAAAGCTGAGAGCCAATTAATCTGCTTTTAAATATTTGTAAAGGGTATCACGTGGTCCCACGGAGAATGGAATAAAAGGAAATGGGGCAGAAATTGCAGCAGGTGGGACTAGGGTCAGACTTTTGAGATGGGGTAGAAGCACTGGAAATGCATTTTCTGAATACTGAAGCCCTTTTCCGATTCTGATGCCTAAACCACCTGTGGTAGTAGCACCAGCGTCATCTTGTCTGTCCCACTGGGATCCCTTGCTGCTGTAGCCCTGTTCCAGAGAATGAATTCCCAGGTGTCTGTAACCCTCATAGACCCTCCCTCTGGAGGAAGATTTATAATTGTTTAGCACTAAATTCACAGAGAAAGAGTATGTTTTTAAAAATCCCTTCTTTGGGGGCAGCATTAAAAGGGGCCTTAAGAATCATCTAGTTCCTTAGTTTATATGTGAATTGGCAGGTTCAGAGAAGTTAGTTGACTGGGCCAGAGTCACACAGCTGGTAGAGGTCAGAACTAGAATAATAATATTATTGTTGAGTAATAACCATAGTGTTCCTTGCATCCATATATTGAGCACTCCACTGTTTAAGTATAATCTTCTATTCTTAATCCTTGCACCAACCTTTAAGGTACTGAGAATATCCACATTCTAGATCCATTTCTTGGGCCTAGAAAGAAACCTCAAGGTCTACCCATGTGGCCCCCAAAGTCCTTTACCAGTTCTAGTCCTTTGGATAAATGAAGCTGCAAGATCCTGCCCCCTCTTTTGAAAACCCAGAATAAAAGGGGTGTAACTGGCCCCCTCGGGCTCCATTTCAAATCTGAATGGTGCACTATGGCAAGACACTGAAGTGTGCAAGCAGCCATTTCAGAGCTCCAGAGTCTCCTTTTAATTATTACTATTTTTCTTTTTCAAACTACTATTTAAGGTTTTCTCATAATCACTTTGGGGGTGGGAGCCAAAAGTGGGGTGGAGGATAAACCAGTTAACTCTGAATGCCACAGATTGGATTTGAGGAAAATATTTTGTTTTTAAAACTCTTGTAATGGTGGTAATGGTTTGGGGTTATGTTAAAAATAAGGGACGGGGAGGAGGCCTCTTGATCCATTAGAGATACACACCGGCATATTTACAGATGGAAGGATGGGTGTCTGCGATGGGTAAGGAGAATAGGGGTGAAGGGGAAGTAAGGCTGGCCACCGGTTGGTCTTCGTTGGTGCCAGGTATGTGGGACTTCTTATGCTATTTTCTCTACTTTAGATATGTTTGCAATTCCCTATTATAAAGCTTAAATGAGTCCTGCAAGTAAACCTGAATGATAGAAAATTCAAACTCTCTTCCAAAGTGCCCTCCCTTTCTCAGGTGGCCCATGTTAATTTGGTGTGTATCCTCTCGGATTTTTCTATGCGTTTACAGAACATATGTGCCCATATTTATGGTTTTTTTTAATTGGAGTTTTCCATAAATGGAAATATGAATTGTTCTGTAAAATATAACTGTCTTCTGCCCCTCCTTTCTAACATGCTCTGGAAAATTTTGCAGGTCATTCCATGGAACTTTCCCCCCCTCATTCTGTTTAACCTGGGGAAAATGTTTTTAATATCACAGATGACCACAAACACCTTGAAGCCACCTGAGTTCTCCTCAGCATGGTGTTTGAGTGCCTACTGTGTGCTCTGCTCTGCCTCAGTCTCAGCCTTCCCTCATCCTGACGGGTTTGCAGATTGATGCAGGGGTGGTGGAAAATGCTGAGATGCCAAATTACTAGACAAAGGGTGCATTCAGAATCCAGGTGGGGAAAGACCTATGTGGGCTGGAGCAGCTGGCAGGGCTTCCACAGGGGGAGGCGCAGGTAGGGGGAGGCTAGAGTGTTGTGTGGTGTGTAGGTAGGAGTTGGGAGATGTGGTGGCCTTTTTTGCTGGCTGAGAGGGATACCATAAGCCAAGGCAGGTGGGGAGGGACCTCCCATGCAGATCTGGGAGCCAGAATATGACAAAGGGAATGTTTGGAAGGTGACTCAGGTAGCTGAGGTGAAACTGAGCTTCCGGCCCTGGAGTCACAGCAGCAGGTTGAAGGGCTATGTGGAAACTCCCTCTTAGCCCTTCTGGCCTGGCCTCTGAGGCTGATAAGAGCCTAACAGGGCTGCAGAGAAATAGTAATGTGGCTGGCTGGGTGGGGCTCTGTTGCCGGGACCCAGCAACCCGGGAGAACCTGAAGAACTGCAGCAGTGAGCAGTAGGGCCTCCTTCCTCTCCCAGCCCCAGGCGCCAATCCCAATCTGGAGTTGGGAGTGGGGGCGGGCAGCAGCCTGCGGCTTGGTCCTGCCTGGTGCATCAGGCCTCTGGTGCTGGGCTATCCCACAGCCACCCCAAATGCTTATCCAAAATCTACTCTTGATCCCACTTTGCTTCTAAGTGCCCATCTCAGCAAATGGTACCCCATTCTATTCATTTGTCATGTAAAACATTTAGGGTGGTGACAAATGAATCTGAATGGAGAATTGTTGGGAAGCACTGGGGTGGTCTGAGAAGGCCTTACTGAAAGGGGACATTTGAGCAAAGATCCAAGAGAGATGAAGGATCAGGCCACGTAGCTATGTAGGGAAGGGTGTTCTAGGTGGAGGAAACAGCATGGACTTAGGCCCCTGGAGCTTTTGATGCCAAGTGGAAGAGCAAGACCAGTGGTTAAGGGGGCAGGGGGTAATAAGAGAAGGGCAGAGGGGGATGGAACCAGGCAGAGGGCCTTGTACCCATTGTAAGGACTTTTGCCTTTCACACCTGACTCCTCTCTCCCCTTAGCCCAGATCTACCCCACCTCCTGCCAGTCCTGCCTTCTCCTTGCCGTTCCTCGTCCCTTCTCCATTCCAGGCAGTGTAGCCTTGTGGTTGGTTAATAGCCTTGATGCTGGCCCCTGACTGCTTAGGTTCTGAGCTGAGCACAGAAGCCTGGCCCTCTTCTGGGCTTCCTATCCACTTGATTCACACTCCTAATGATGCTACCAGGAGTCTGCTGTTACCTTCCCCCCTCTCCACTAGCAGCACTTCCCCATGCTCCCTGACTGGCCAAGTTATCTCTCAAGGCCAGCTCAGCTGTAGCTTCTTCCAAGAAGCCTTCTCCAATCTTAGTCCCTAGGGCCTGAGTCAGGACACACCAGGTTGGGGTCCCCTGGTTTCTCCTAGCTCCTCACCGGGCTGGTTGAACTGTGCAGTATCCCTAGCCCCAGCATGGTGCCCGGCATGTAGTCAGTACTCAATAAGTAGTTTGATGAGGGACCCTTGGCTGAGGGAGGATTAGCCTGCAGGGTCCCTGGGGACTGTGGTGGCTTATCCATCTGTTGGGACAGTGTATTATAATGGAGAAGAGGAAGCCAGATTCCTAAAACTCCTATTTTTTCAATCACATTTTGCTCTTCTCAAAAACAAAACATAACAAAAATAGCCAAAAACCCATTCAGCCGAGCTTAGATGTGATCTCTCTGGCCATCTTTTTATTTATTTATTTACTTTTGGCTGCTTGTCCATACAGGGATCCGAACTGGGACCTCGGTGTTATAAGGCTCTAACCAGCTGTCTCTGGCTGTCTTTTTAAAATAGTAATGGAGCTTTAAAAAGTTTTTTAAAGTTTTTAGAAGACTTTCCCCCAAGGCTATTAGCTTCCTAACAATAAATTAATTGTAGAAGGCAGCTTAATTTAAAGCACTCAATTTCTTTGCCTTTTTTTTTTTCTTTACATTGATGGGAAGTTATGGTGATAGCTGCTGTTTCTTTGAGTACTTAGTACCCACCAGGCACTGAGCCCAAAACTTCAAGTCAGTCTTAGACCTATTGGGCCACCCTGTGCCAGGCATTCCAGCGGGTCTGGGGAAAAATCCCCACCCCCGTGTGGAATTTACATTACAGTGGGGGAGGGCGGGGGAGGGGTGACCAGCAGAATCAGCAGATTATGCTGATTGATTAGGTGGTGGTCGCGCTGGGGGAAAAGCCAAGTGCAGCCAGGAGAATGGGACCAGGGATTGAGGTTTAGAGAGGGGAACAACTGGCGTTACAGACGGTGCCCAGGCAGCTGAGGAAGTGGCTGGTCGGGTGAGGAAAGCTCAGAGGAGGGGCGAGGGACCACGATAAAGGTTGTGGGACCTGAGAGGGAAGTTCATACTCGATGAGGGTCACAAGGCCTCCTCCCCCACTCCTCGGAATGTGGATACCCTGAAAGGCTCTAGCATTTGAAATGCTGATGACTTCATCAGCAATTGTTTACAGGCCTTCAGCAGGTCTAACCCTGTAATTCTGGGAAACAGTTCTCTGTGTTTAAGGTGCTTCGAAACCACCTGCGTAACTAACTAAAAATGCGGACTGCTGGGCCCAACCATCCATCCCTAGAGATTCTGATTTATCAATTGGGGGGTGGGGTGAAGGTGCTGTCCAGGAATCCGCATTTAAAATAAACCCATCTCGTACTTGAACTGGTGGTCTCTGGATTCCACTATAGTAAGTGCTGCCTTATCCACAGGGGATATGTTCCAAGAGCCCCAACGGGTCGTACCAAACCCAGTTGCCATCAGTTGGAGCATATCTCTGTTTGGGTCTCCCACCCACAAATTTAATGCCTTTCCCATCTTAACTAAGCCTTTATCACCCACTAAGCACTATGGCTATAACTTGTACAGTTTGTGGTATGACAGCAAAATTAGCTTCTTCATGATTTCACAGATGAAAGATTCCTTCTTACCATTTATTCCTTATCTTGGGATACCATTTTTTTCTTTCTTTATTAAGTCAAGAACTTTCACCTTTTCACTTAAAGGAAGCACTCTATGGCTTTTCTTTGGCATATCTGAATTGTCAGCATCACTACTCTTGCATTTGGGGGCCATTATGAAGAAAAATAAGAGGGATTTAAACACACTCTGTGAGGGCCGGCCCGTGGCTCACTCGGGAGAGTGCGGTGCTGATAACACCAAGGCCACGGGTCCAGATCCCATATAGGGATGGCCGGTTAGCTCACTGGCTGAGCATGGTGCTGACAACACCAAGCCAAGGGTTAAGATCCTCTTACCGGTCATCTTTCAAAAAAAAAAAAACCAAAAAAACACTCTGTGATACTGCAACAGTCCACTATAACTGAGAGTCTGCGTGGACATTCATATCCCAGGCAGGATGGAGCGGGAGAGAATTCATCAAGCTAACCAGAACAGCATGCAATTTAAAACTTATGAATTCCTTATTTGTGGAATTTTCCATTAATATTTTTGGACTGTGGTTGATTGTGAGTAACTGAAACCACAGATAAGGGGGACCCTACTGCACAAGGACAAGCTGGACCAGAGCATGAGATCCCAAATGTGGACTAGAGTGTGGCCCATCCTGAAAACTTAGTTAAATGCAGACTTTGAGGGACCCTCCCTCCCAGAGGTTTGGAGTCAAGAGATCTGAGGCGAGCTGGGGTATTTGGCGTCTTAAAAAAGTTTTAAAAACACACTCCCGGGCCGGCCCAGTGGCGCACTGCTACAGTGCGCCGCTTGGGAGCATGGTGGCGCTCCCGCCGAGGGTTCGGATCCCACATACAGACCGGTTCCCGCTCACTGGCTGAGCGAGGTGCGGGTGCAGCACCGAGGGTTGCGATCCCGTTGCCGGTCCCGGTCCGGTACGGGCGCGACACTGAGGGTTGCGATCCGTTGCCGGACACGAAAAAAGACAAAAAAAAAAAAAAAAAAAAACACACTCCCCAGGTGTTTCCTGGTTGGGCAGGGGTGGGGGTAGGAGGAGTCTATGGAGCCACCTGAGGTTGTAGACCAGGGCTGTGTGTGTATTTTTCTTTTTTGGATCAGAGGGTCTACAGCTTTCATCAGATTCTCTAGGGGGTCTGAGTCTCCCCAGAAAAAGATGTTCAGGACTTGGCTCTGAGCAGAACTACCAGTCTAAAGTGAGAACCAGTCTCAGGGTCCATCAAGGTAGAGGTGAGGGGGAATTAAGTTGAGGGCTGCAAACTCCCCATGTGCTGTTGGAGGAGCAAACACGAGTATGAGCAGACAAAGCATTCAATTGCAAAGTACGCGAGACCTGGGACAAACAGCAAAAACGCTGTGGCAGAAGAAACATTTCAGTGTTATTTGGAGAGGGCTTGGCTGGCCAAAAAGCACCGTTCCTTCTCCCTGTCTGGCCACCCATTTGTCCATCCCTCATTCTTCCATTTAGATGGTCATTGGGCACCTTCTGTACCCAAGACCCCCAGCAATCCAGTCTGCTAAAGCAAGGAGGATAGCCTGGATAATCCAGACTAGTAGATGGTTTGAAAAGTTAATTTAGGGCCGGCCCGGTGGCGCACTGGAGAGTGCGCTGCTTGGGAGTGCGGCGGCGCTCCCACTGAGGGTTCGGATCCCATGTGGAGACCGGTTCCCACTCACTGGCCGAGCGTGGTGTGGGCGCGACACCGAGGGTTGCGATCCCGTTACCGGTCAGTAAAAAAGACAAAAAAAAAAGGAAAAAAAAAAAAAGTTAATTTACTTGGTTTTGGACTGAGGCATCATGAGTCTGCAAACAAAACTCCCTAATTTATGAGTTGCTCAGCCCAATATTAAAATGCATCTCTAAACCCTGCTGCTGTTCTAGAGAAGCCAGCATGAAACTCTAGCTGAGCAGAAAACAGATTCAACCTGGAGATAAGGCAGCTGCAGTTTCAGTTTTGGGTGGGGCCAAGTAAGAATTTTCGGGACTTTCCTTGCTATATACAGGGTGATAAGTTGCTTTTCATTATTATTATTATCTTTTTTAGGGGGAGGGGTCGGTTTTGGTTATTATTAATCCATCTGGAATTTGATAACAGATCCGGTGAATGTGTAAGGCATTTCAGTTATTTGATTCTAAATGCACTCCCAAAATTTTAGAGAGGGCAATTAATCATGAACCTGAGGATTCCTCGGGTTGTCTTTGCTTGCAATTAAACAGGTTTGCACCAAGACGGGTGATTTATCTCCTTATTTTAAAAAGTATTTCTGGATATATCATGACTTTCAGATATTTAATGCTTTCTAAAGTTTATTTTCCTTAGAATTTTCATTGGAAAGTTCTCTGTCACAATTGGGTCTAGCTTCTGCTTATCTCTTGTGCCTTATTCTCAGCTAATCTCAATATGTGTCAAGAACTGTTCAGTTATTGACATGAACTTGGTTTTACATATGTGAGATCATTTAGTTTTCACAACAACATTATTATAATTATTCTCATTTTCTAGATGAGGAAACAGTGGTAGAGCAACTAACTACTGGGGTGCAAAGCTTCCCTTCCTTGAGAAAACTGGCTCAGACTGTCCAAACACTCAGGGGACCAGTAGCAGGATTTCTTTCAAGGGCATCCTCTCTTCCTGTTAACTTTTTTCCTCTGCAAAATGGTATTAGTAGTATCCACTTCATAGGGTTATTGGGGAGATTAAACAAGGTGAACAATATAGAATCTCAGGCATGCATTCTGCACTCAGAAATACTATGGTTATTGATAATTGCAAAATATAGTAGCTATTATTAACACTGACATAGCTCTTATTATTTGCTGGGCATTGCCTTAAGCATTTGTGTAGTAACATAATTCTCCCCATCATTCTGTGGGAGCAGTAGTAAGTTCTGGACCCCGTTTTTGGATGAGGAAAGTGAGGCTCAGAGAGGTTCATTTAAGCTACTGCTACATGGAGTTCTGCTGCTGCTTAGAAAGTCTTAGGTCATTTTATCTTCTTCATGATAAAACCTGATGAACCGGACCATCCCTACTCTGTTCTAGACCATGCTGTTGCAGTAATGGGACAGTTGGGATCCCCCAGAGATGGGCATTCTCTTTCCTGTGGTGCCAAGACTTCCCCCCACCAAAATTCCTTTTTCAAGATTTCATTAGGAACTTCTCGTCTCTCTTGGTCTATATCTCCGTTTTGCTCATTCCCACCTAACCCCAGTGAAGAATTTTAAGGCGTGGGACACCCAGATACATAATATCTGTATCTATTTCTCAGATAGGGATAGGGAAATGGGCAAAGGAAATAATAAGGATAAAAGGTAAGATTGGGACAGGAGAAAGGCTGAGCAGCGAAATGCTTGCCACAAGGCCTAGATCCTGCTAAAAGCAGACCACAAATTAGACTCTGAGCTTCCTACCAGTCAAAACAAAAAGGGAAATAAGATCAGTTGCACGATTATGTTTCCATGTGTGAAGCATAAATCTGGGCCTTAGTGGCAGATTTAGCTTCTCCAGAGAGCGCTCTCCTTCCTGTAATTCTGACATCTTTTTTTTTTTTTTTAAAGATGACCAGTAAGGGGATCTCAACCCTTGGCTTGGTGTTGTCTGCACCACGCTCAGCCAGTGAGCGAACCGGCCATCCCTAATATAGGATCCGAACCCGTGGCCTTGGTGTTATCAGCACCACACTCTCTCTCCCGAGTGAGCCACAGGCTGGCCACTTAATGGGTGTTTTTTTGTTGTTTTTTTTTAAACAAGCCTGACAACATCTTAATACCTCAGACTTCTTGAGGTATTTATTTGAGGTTTGTATTTGTCTCTAGCAAACAACTAATACATGTTTGTGGGAAAAACATTAGAAAATATTTTCTAACGTAACTAAGAGAAAAAATATTTAAATTGCCACTAACTAGGTAATACATTTTGGCATATATGCTCCTAGAAATAAGGTATCTATCTTTTATGTTGTAATATAAGATAAATGCATTTGTAACAACAGTACATAATGATGGAGATTTTACTAATACAGATCATTACCCAGCACTCTGCTGCCTCAAGGCCACTGTGCCTGCTGTTCTCTGTGTCTGGAGAACACCTTCCTCAGGGGTCCTCATGCCACTCTTCCTTAACCACATTCCAGTCTCTACTAAAACATCCCCCTCATCAGAGTAGTCTGTGTTGTATAATAGTGCACACCCATACCCTTGTTGCTATAGTCCCCTACCCTGCCTTTTTTTCATGGTCCTTATTACTATTCAACTTAATATTCTACATTTTTTGCTTGTTTCCCTGTCTTAGAATGTGAGCTTCTTCTTCTTTTTTGCATAACTTCGTATAGCATACATTATACGAAGTTATACTACGAACCCGTGGCCTTGGTGTTATCAACACCACACTCTCCCGAGTGAGCCACGGGCCGGCCCTTTTATAGATAAATTTAGATATATGTACACATGTGTAGCTCAAAACCATGATCTTGCTATATCTGTTCAACTGTCTGTTGGCTGCTTCCTGATTCCTGCGAGGAGCCTCATGGTAAGATGTCTCTAAATTGCACCATGGCCTATCAGGTGCTCACAGAAAGCCTTCTGCAAATGTAATTTCATGATTAAAATATTTTGTCCTGATGACATGATGTCCACATGTACAGTTCAAAAGCTCCTGTCTCAGTCACCATGTACAGTCGACCCTCCATATCTGCAGGTTCCACACGTGCAGATTCAATCAACCACAGACTACAGGTATTTGAAAAAATAAAAATAAAAAATAACAATAAATACATTTAAAGATGCAGTATAACATCTATTTACATAGCGTTTACATCGTATTAGGTATTATTAGTAATCTAGAGAAGGTTATACAGGAGGATGCACGTAGGTTCTATACACTTACTATGCCATTTTATATCTGAGACTTGAGTATCCACAGATTTTGGTATCCACAGGAGGTCCTGGAACCAATCCCCTGAGGGACTACTATATTGTATAGGTATTCTTTTTTCTTCTATAAAAAGTATTAACTTTTTTGAGTAGGCAATTCATTACATTCATATGATTCAAGTCAAGTTTATTCAAGTTAAATCTCCCTCCCACCCTTGCTCTCTATCTGCTCATTTCTCCTCCCAACCAATGTCACCATCAGTAGCCATTGTTAGTAGTTTCTTATATTCTTTTTTTTTTTTGATAAGACAAAGCTGAGTTTATTGTTTACCTACTAAGAAAGAATATCAGCAAAGTATCATCCTACTAACATCTCAAAGGGTAAATAACAAAGTCAGGATATTGATTGAAATTCCCGTTACCATGGGTTTTTTTTTGTTTGTTTGTTTTTTAAAGATGACCGGTAAGGGGATCTTAACCCTTGACTTGGTGTGTCAGCATTTTTTTTGTTTGTTTGTTTTTTAAAGATGACCGGTAAGGGGATCTTAACCCTTGACTTGGTGTGTCAGCATTTTTTTTGTTTGTTTGTTTTTTAAAGATGACCGGTAAGGGGATCTTAACCCTTGACTTGGTGTGTCAGCACCACACTCTCCCGAGTGAGCTGTGGGCTGGCCCTTTTCCTTTTTTTCAATTAAAAAAAATTTTTTTTATTGTAGGATAGTTGATTGTACATAACTGTGGGATACAGAGTTGAGTATCATTACCTGTGTCTAATATGTGATGCTCAAATCAGGATAACTAGTATATTCAACATTAATGTAATCATTTTTTGTGGCCCTTTACCAATTCCTCCCTTACTTCCCCTCCCCCTTTGTTAACACCGTTAATAGTTTCTTATATTCTTCTAGAGATTTAAAAAAAAAATCCACATATAAATAAAAAAGAAAACAAATTATCCTACCTTTTTTGTTCGTTTGTTTTTGTTAACAAAACGGTAGCACCTTATGTACCCTGTTGCGAACCTGGCTCTTTTCAGGTAATAGTTCATCTTGGATATTTTCCTCCCTGTTAGTTTGGTGTCCTTTCTTGGCCACCGTTATATTGTTTTCTTCACCTTTGCCTCAGAATCATAGTTTTGGAGTTGGAAGGGCACTTGGGGCTGCCTGGTCCAGCCCTGTCTCTGGCTGGCGTTGTTAAGCTTCCTACCTGCTGGCCTGCCACCACCAGGCATGTGCTCTGGGGAATTCTGCCTCGCATCCTAAAAATGTCACCTGCCTGCCTCCACAGAACACCACCCTGGCCAGTTCCCTCTGACTACATCCTCTTCCAGGACTGGAAGGACCTGAGAGATAAGGACTTGGGTCTCTTGTGAGCCTGCCCTTGAGCCCAGTACCCGGCACTTAGTGGGCACTGAAGGAATGTTTCTGGATGGATGGATGAGTCCACATCTCCCTCAGGTGGACACCAGTCATCCATGTTTATTCAGAGCTTCTCCCTGGCCAGGCACTGGGTGTACTGTAGAGAAGGCCACATGCCAGGCCTGCGCCTTCAGGGAACGTGTGCATTCCACGAAACAAATAAAGCAGAGAAATGGGGTAGGAGTAATTGGGGTGGTGGGGGCCTTGTCTAGCTAAGGGCGGGTCAGGCAAGTTCTCAGTGAGGAAGTGTGTGTTGTGCCCTAATGGTGGGAAGGAGAACACCATGAAAAGAACAGTCAGAAGAGAATTCCAAACAGAGGAAATAGGCAGGGCCGAGAGCCTGCGACAGGAGTGGGTGCAGTGTGCTGCTGGAGGGGAAAAGGGGTCTTGTGGGTGAGGTGGGCTCACAGGTGGGAGACAAGGGTGGAGGGTTAGGCAGAGACCAGATCCCGTCTCTGGCTTAGATGGTCACTTCTGAAGCACAGATAAATGCATCTGCACCTAGCTGCTTCCACCAAGATGAAGTGATGCAAACCATTCCATTTGGCTGATTCGTCCTTCTGGTTAGACAGGGAACCTTTCCCCTCAAGCACAGGAGGCTCTTTGTCTTTTGGAAATGATGCGCAGGAGACCAGAACAATAAGTCTCATTTCTTCAATGGACACGGCTAAGCGTGGGCTCTTATGTCAGAAAGGATTTGGGGTGGATGGTTGATGGGAATTAGCTCCTGCCCATAATATCCTGTCTTTCAGTCCCAGCTAAATCAGGCCTTCCCTTGCTGCTGTACATGCCTACGGGCTCCTGTTCCAGCTCTGTCTGATTTCTTCCTATTCCAGCCCTGGAATAGCCTCTAACATTCACTGAGCTTTTATTCTGTCTGACACAGTTCTACGGACTTTACATGGACGAACTTCTTGAATCACCCCACCCCTTAGGAGATAGGGACCATCACTATTTCTGTTGTACAGAAGAGAAAATCGAAGCAGGAGAGGTGAAGTCACTTCCACAGTTGATAAGTGGAGCTGGAATTTGAACTCAGGTTATCTGACCTTTGATCCGGGGCATTTAACTACTTAATACTCTATTCTGGCCCTGACATAGGACTCAGGGTTTAGGCTCCTTATCTCAAAATTGGCCCCATGTTGTCCCACAATGAACCACAGTTTATGTCCTTGCCTTGTTAACCATCTAATCAGGAAGACTCCTCAGGGACAGGGTCACTGTCTCTTTATCACCTTTGCACCATGTGTGGAAGGGCAGAGCTCCATTAGAACTTTGAAGCCTCATCTCTAATTTAAGGTTTTGACAATTGCTGCCCCTCCCCCACCTTTTGGGAGAGAAAGATAGGTCTCTTTAATTAGTCCAGTTAAGATTAATAAGCTGTAGACCCTTCAAGGAAAGTTCAATAAATGTTCACTGAGCATCTCTCGTGCACCAGGCTCTGTTCACATTCAGAGTGAAAGAACAGTCATAGCCAACATTTATCAGTTGCTCCCTATGGGCCTGGCCCCGTGCTAACCTCCATCTGTGTGTAGACCTTGTGTGCCTCAGGCCATACCCTCTGAGGTAGGAACTACAGTTGGTTCTGCTGTAATGTGACCTTGCTATGTAAAATCACCCAGAAAACCCCAAAGGGCTTATGGGAAAATGGAGTTAGGAGCTCAGCACCCACAAACATCATTGTGATACATTAGAAAAAAGAATCTTGCTTGTGGAAGTCCTGGTAGGGTTGCAGCTTGTTATTGTGAAGTGGTGCAGGAGGGTTATCTGACATCAGAAATCAGATGGAAAGTTGTAACACGTCAATGAGCGGAGGCAGCTGTGTTTTGTGCATTCCTACTCTTCAGCTGGGTATAGTTTTCTCCATTCATCTACTGTTTCCAGCAGGCAAAATGACACACATGAGCAAACTTGACATTTGAGTTATGCTAAAATTGATCCCTAATATATCATTCATGTTGGGACAAGTTTGTATTTTCAAAACAAGCATCATAGAAGAACTGACTTTATTATCTCCATTTTGCAGTGAAGTAAACTGTGGCTCAGAGAGGTAAAGTGACTGGCCCAGGGTCACACAGCTCAGAGGTAGCAGAGCTGGGATTTAAGCTCAGGCCAGCCTGAGCATTAACCTCTATGCCACAAGGCTCTTCCTGTTCTTATCTGTGGAAGCAGGTTATGTTGACAGAGTTGGCCAACGGGACAGATTCCAGAACCTTACTAAGGAAAAAATATGGCCAGTAGTTAAGAAAATTCGGGAGTGGTGTTTTGAAATGTTTAGTGATGACCAGTGCAGCATGGACCCTTTGCAATCAAAGTGGATGCCCAGTGTTTAGTGCTTAGGTCCTGAGGTCCTGAACAGCAGCTGGAGGGTGGGCACAGGAGAGGCCCCCAGAGGCTCAGAGCAGAGGCTGCTCACCAACGGACAGGAGACTTGTTCAATATTTCAACAATTGGTGCAGCTGTGTCAGTGCATACTAGCTGAATTAGTTTGGTTAGGTCTTATTATAGACTCTCCCCCATGCCCCAAGTTTTTAATCATGAAAAACTTTTAAAATACATGCATGTTAAAAATAGCACAGTAACCATCCTCATGTTACAATTAACACTGCCTACACTTTATGAGCCATTTGAGAGGATGTCGCAGGTATGTTTCACCACTAAGTACTTTAGCCTGCATCTCCTATGAGTAAGGACGTTCCCCTTCCGAACCATAATACCATTATCACCACTAGGAAAATTGACAGTATCATCTAACATCCACTCCCTATTCAAATATTCCCAACTATCCCAAGAATGTCTTTTATTTATTATGAAATCTTACATGCAAGCCATTTCAAATGTATTGCCTTCTGTGATGTGAGCGCAGCTGCCCCTGTGTGCACAGTAGGAGGTGGGAGAAGAGAAAGCAAGTTCTTACTTATCATAGACTGCGGCCTCCTTTTGTTCTCCTGCTTTGGGGATAGAACTTGAAGTATCTGGCTTCTAGGAGGAGTTAGAAGTTTCTGTTTTTGTGTTTATAAGCACATGGGTTTCATGAAAGCTATATCCACGCACACACCAGCCACACATCGGATTTCAAGTTTGTAATTTAAAGACATTGTATTTTTCTCCCCTGTAATAAAGCATAGCTGGCATTTCTAGATCTAAAGCATCTAAGGTAAACAAAGCTGGTGGTATCAGCATGTTGCTTTCAAAAGGAACAAAAGGTTATGATTCAATAGATCCCAAAATTAGAAATCAAGGTTGAGACATGAAAGCTCAGGTGTGAGCATTTTCTAGCACTCACTCATGATGCTTGGGTGTTTTTGCTTTAGCTAAACATCTCCCTTTGTGCTTTTCTTTCTTTTTTTTTAAAAGATGACCGGTAAGGGGATCTTAACCCTTGACTTGGTGTTGTCAGCACCACTCTAACCGGCCATCCCTATATAGGGATCCGAACCCGTGGCCTTGGTGTTAGGAGCACCGCACTCTCCTGAGTGAACCATGGTCTGGCCCCCCTTTGTGCTTTTCATCTGTCTTCCACAGACCCTCCTAAAAGGGGAAAATTTAGGAGTGAAAGTCATAAAATAGTCCCCAAATATAGCTATTTTCAATTTTTTAAAATGTAGTGGCAGGTATCAAGCATAGTTTGTATACATTTGCTATTTTTTTTTTTTTTTTTTTTTTT